>NC_142585.1:38717500-39024973 GCF_965207765.1 Zootoca vivipara | reverse complement strand
GGATGATGGGAATCGTAGTCCCAAAACATCTGGAGGGCCGAGTTTGGGGATGCCTGTTCTATAGCCTTCCAGTCCTCTGCCTAATGACTGACCTTGTAAAGGTAAAGGGACCCCTGACCATTAGGTCCAGTCGTGACCGACTCTGGGGTTGCGCGCTCATCTCGCATTATTGGCCGAGGGAGCCGGCGTATAGCTTCCAGGTCATGTGGCCAGCATGACAAAACTGCTTCTGGCAAACCAGAGCAGCACATGGAAACACCGTTTACCTTCCCGCTGTAGCGGTTCCTAATTATCTACTTGCATTTTGACGTGCTTTCGAACTGCTAGGTTGGCAGGAGCTGGGACCAAGCAACGGGAGCTCACCCCGTCACAGGGATTCGAACCGCCAACCTTCTGATCAGCAAGCCCTAGGCTCAGTGGTTTAACCACAGCGCCACCTGGGTCCAATGACTGACCTTACCCTAAGCAATTTCCATGCAATCTGTTCCATTCAGGACTGCAAGTTTAGATCTTTTAAAATCTGCAGCTAAATCAGCAAACAGCAGTGTCTTACACAATAAGAATTATTCCACAGAAAGTTTGCAGAGAATGGCAGTCTTAAAGGATTCATTGATTAACCCATGGTGGGGGAGGCAGATTCATTTTAATCAGAGAGGGTAATTTTAATCAGCTGGTCTGTGGGTTAAACACACACACACACACACACACACACACACACACACACAGGTCTTTTCTTTCTGTGCTGTTTTGATTCTTCTGGTGTGTTACTGCATTGTGGAAAGAAAATCAAAATGGCATTTTCTTCCATCTTGCTGATAGTAAAAACTCCCCAAATCCACAGCTTATTAGGGCCAACAGAAACATCAAGCTCAAAGTTCTCTAGGGGGCGTGCACCAGGTGAGATGTTACACAAAGCAGACAACTGGAAGGGGAGGGACAAATGGCGAGTACAAAAATGTGGCTGACAAACATGATGTTAAGAGTTGGGGGGACAGACCCCACCCCCATAACTGCTACATTCAGGGAATGGTTAGAATTTGAGCAAACTCATAAATGAATGAATTTAGCCAGGAATGGAAATAATGCCCACTAGTTTGCTCATGAGGCCAGCCTGGCAATGGCTCACTAGAGATGGGCTGTTGAAGAAACAAACAAACAAAAACCCTAGCCGGAACTCATTGGAACTCAGTTCTGGCACCTCTCAGGTGGATGCCATTGTCATTATAAGAAAACAAGGGAGGCATTCGTGGTGAGTTCCGGCACCTCTTTTCCTAGAAAAATAGCACTGCAAAAAACTAATAATGGTTTGGCTTGTTTAATAATGGTAAGGTTACAATTGGCCAAATGGAAGCAACAGGAAAAAGTGCCTTTTGCGATGGGCTTGAGAAACAGAGGTTGCCAGCGTGACTGGAGGGGTGGAGTGAATTCTGGAGACAGAAGGTGAGAAGTTGTTTCCTACAAGGGCTGCTGGGAACCAGAAAGAAGAAGTAGATAGGACTAGGGTTGTAATACATCCGGGAAGGCCCGGGCATGTCCTGTTTTGGGGGGCCAACATGCCCACCTGTGTAGATTTTTACATTTTAAAGGAAATGTCCTGAGTTTGGGTTTTTTTTATTGGAGGGTGGGTGGGCTCTGGTTTGGGCGGCACCAGCTGAGGGGGCACAAAATTGAGAAGATCCATAATTAAGATCCATTTGGGAAATCGGGTCCTCCCTAACAAGAGGGCACGTGTTGCGGTGCGACCTGGCAACCAGACCCAGTGTTGTGGGTAGGTACGTTTGGATAGCCACAACACCCTATTGGTGGTCCCTCGATCATGGTGCAACTGGGCCAGAGGGACATCAGTCAAAGCGATTGGGGGACCTCTATTTAAGCCCATGCACGGTGTCCCTGAGCTTCCTCTTTTAGCTCTGTGCATCGGAACACCCACCCACCTCTCCCTATATTTAGGGCTTGACCTTGCTATGCCATTGTGTGTCGTCTGTCGTTGGGACAGGGGCGCGACAGGAATTTTCCCCAATTGGCTGATTGGCTAGTGCCACTTGGGTTTCGCCTGCTGCGTAGCAAATCGTCACAACTTGTAAGGTTGCGGATAGGCTCTGGTTCAGGTGGATAGGGGTGGCAGGATGCCTAGCCATTCCTATGCATTGGGTATTCTGCTAAAGGAATCCACGGACTCATGGTTGGTCTTCCCTGTGAGGAGTGTGCCCTGAGCCTGAGTCTGGGTGGAGGACCAGCAGGGCTCCTGCTTTCCACTGCCCCAGGTGTTCACCCGAGGCTTACCTATGGTTGTAGCCCTTGCAGGCAGCTAGTCATACCAGAGCCTATGCAACCACTCACTTGATTGTAATCAATAAAGTTGTGGCCTAAATTCTGCAAAAAACCAAACCTAAAATTTGAGTCTTGTCTGAATTTATTTCTTGGGGGTGGTTAAAAGGTCTCCACACGCAACACCAAATTTTGCCCTCCCACAGGTAGCCGTATTATAAAACATTACTGGTCTGTTCCTGGCAGCAGCTTTCCGGGGTTTCAGGCAGGGGTCTCTCCCAGCCCTACTTGGAGAGGCTGCAGGGAGTTGAATCTGGGACGCTCCTTTTGCATGCAAAGCAGATGCTCTGCCACTGAACTACAGCCCTTCTCCAACTTTCAACTCACCCATTTGGGAGTTTCTTTCCAAGCCTTTCTCCCAACTTTCCTTGGCTCCCATTTGTACATTATCATTTTCTAAAAAAAATTTCAAGAACTTGAAACCAGAACTTTCTAAAGCTGCAAACCCTGTCTGACCTCAAAACAGTATGAAACACAAGGAGAGGAGGACTTTTATGGAGATAAATAATGTAGAATGCCTGCTGCAATGTGCTGGGTGATGTCAGAATGCCCTTGTCACCAAAAGGGTGAAGATATTGCTAATGGATTGGGAATGGGGAGGTGGGAGAACAAAGAAAGCAGGAAAGCAATGCAGAGGCCTTGCTCTCCGTGAGGCTGTGGCTGAAACGAGGGATGGCTTCTCCATACAAAAACGTGGTCACATATGCACCACCCATTGAAAGCAATGTTGTACCACTTTAATTCTCCTGGAGAATCCTGAGAACTGTTGCTTGTTAAGGATGCTGACCTCACAGAGCTACAGTTCCCAGCACCATAATGAACTACAGTTCCCTGTATTTTCGGTGGCTGTTGAAGTGGTATGACAACAGTCAGGGATGGCCAGCAACTCGGATGGCTTTAAAACAGGTTTAGACAAATTCTTAATAATAATAATAATAATAATAATAATTTATTTATACCCCACCCACTCTGGGCGACTTCCAACAGAATATTAAAATACAATAATCTATTAAACATTAAAAGCTTCCCTAAAGAGGGCTGCCTTCAGATGTCTTCTAAAAGTCTGGTAGTTGTTTTTCTCTTTGACACCTGATGAGAGGACATTCCACAGTGCGGGCACCACTACCGAGAAGGCCCTCTGCCTGGTTCCCTGTAACTTGGCTTCTCGCAGTGAGGGAACCGCCAGAAGGCCCTCGGCACTGGACCTCAATGTCCAGGCAGAATGATTGGGGTGGAGACGTTCCTTCAGGTATACTGGACCGAGACTGTTTAGGGCTTTAAAGGTCAGCACCAACACTTTGAATTGTGCTCGGAAATGTACTGGGAGCCAGTGTAGGTCTTTCAAGACCGGTGTTATGTGGTCGTCCCCAGTCCCCAGTCTAGCTGCCGCATTCTGGATTAGTTATAGTTTCCAGGTCACCTTCAAAGGCAGCCCCACATAGAACACATTGCAGTAGTCCAAGCGAGAGATAACTAGAGCATGCACCACTCTGGCAAGACAGTCTGCGGGCAGGTAGGGTCTCAGCCTGCGTACCAGATGGAGCTGATAAACAGCTGCCCTGGACACAGAACTGACCTGCGCCTCCATGGACAGCTGTGAGTCCAAAATCATAGAGGATAGGTCTATCAGTGGCTACTAACTCTGATTTATAATGTTCTGCCTCCATTGTCAGAAGCCACTGTTGAGAACAGGATGCTGAACTAGATGGGCCACTGGCCTGATCAAACATGATCTTCTTGCGCTCTTGTGGTTCAGCAAGATCTGGAGCTCCCTCATTCCTTTGACATGCCCACAAAATTGCTCCAAATCTATACCACCCATGTATTCTGTATTCTGCAATTTTTTTAAGAATGTAAGAAAGAGGGAGGGAGAGAGAGTTTGATACTGTTCGGTGCCCTGCTTTCTTTGCTTGAGGTTGGTAGCATAGAAATTTTCGCAAATATAAATAAATGTACATTGTAATTATCATCAACCCTATTGCTATTTATTAAATTTCTACACCACCCTTCAAATGAGGATCATAGGGCAGTTAACAATATAAAAACTCAAAAAGATATAACAGAATGGCAAACGAAAACAATACCCACCCACCCCAGTTTAAAAGGCCATAGTAAGTAGCCAAAAGCCTGGGAGAAGAGGAATGCATTAGAGTCAACGGGAGGGAAGTAAAGATTTTAAGCAACCTCTCCCCTTGCTGCAGCAAGCCCATAGGCCAATAGACATGATGGTTGCTCCACCACAGAATCGTCTCCACCCCTTCACATGACTACAGAACTGAACAATGCATTGTAGAAAAGAAATACTACGTGTAATTTGGGGGGGGGGAGAGAGAAAGAGTCACGGTGTGAAGGACCAAGGATTCCAGCCAGCCATGCCCTTTCCTGAGATACTCCATTCCATTCCTCCCACCCTAGTTTTCTGTTTCCTTTTCCCAACACTCAGTTTTCCTTGCCCACTAAATGAACTATGTTGGGTTCCCTGCCCCTGCATGAAATTTTAAGGGCCCCATCAGTAATGGCATTCCGCTGTCTCTTGAAGACGTACTTGATTCTCCTGATCTTCTCCCTTCTGAGCATATTGAACTAATCATTTTATTTATTCATTTATTTCATAAAATTTATTCACTTATTGATTATAAAAAAACATCAAAGCAGTTTGCAAAAATATTAAGACAATACAATCAAGGGGAAAATGCAACCCTACTTTTAAAAAGTACTCTTTGGTGAGAGAACGCCCCAGGAGATATTTAAAATCACAAAACATGAAGCAAAGTAAAGCATGGAAATCTAAGTTGTTAGACCTTTGAAATATGCCCTTCCAAATTCCTTCTAAAGTTTCCCTCTTCTCCTAGCATGGGTTTGATTACAAATTCTCCAAAGGTAAGATTCATGTGTTTCTTTTCATACAGCATTCTGAAAAAGTTGCACAGGCAGTAAAACTTAGCTTACTTAGAAAGTGGTGAAAGTTCCCAAATTATTGGCGTAAGAACTCAAGAGTGGCTTGTGGTTATAGCTAGGCCTGGCAGAATAGCTTATTCTATGCTATTAACCCCTGCATGCATTAATTAGACTTAAGCTAGCTATCCCACAAAAACATACAATGTTAAACTACTAAAACAGATTAAAATTACCTCAACTTTCTAAGTATCTGAGTTGGCTTGTCTTGTCTAAACAGGAATGCTTTTAGAAGGCACTGAAGAAAATAAAGTGAAGGCAACTGCTTGATCACAATTGGCAGGGAGTTCCACAGTGAAAATACTGCCACGCTAAACAATGCAGTTCTTACAAATGTGGAATTGTTAATACATGGCACCTGTAGTCCAATTCCGCTGATCGAAGCATCTGAGTGAGCTCATGTGGGGCAAGATGATCTTGTTAGGTCCTGAGTTGTTTAGATTAATAGCTTTTTTAACTGCTATACTGTTAAATACTGCTAATGAGCTTGGTTTATTGTACATTTTAATTATGGGTGTTTAAAATGTTTGGATGAAACTGATTTATTGTTTACTTTAATTGTGTGTTGATCTATTGTTCATAATTGGTTTTACATTTGTATGTCACCTAGTAGCCATTTGGGCAAGTAAGTAGCATATAAAATAAAAAGGATGGTGGTGGTGGTGGATTTTTTTTGGTACTTCTGCAAATTTTGGCTCTGCAAACTTAGATGGACCTCTGCTCTGAGCTATAAAAATTATTTGTATTATGAAATGACTGAACTAAGTGTGGGCATTTGGGCTAGTTCAAAAGAAAACAAAAATGCTAGTTACAGGTAGGTAGCCGTGTTGGTCTGATGCAGTCAAAAAATAAATAAATAAAAAATCCTTCCAGTAGCACCTTAGAGACCAACTAAGTTTGTCATAGGATTTTTTTATTTTGTTTTGAAAGCAAAAATGGTTCTGGATTTCTCTGGCTGCTCACTGCACAGGATGAGTGATGGGGTTCTCTTTTTTAATGTCAGCATTTGATCAAGGAATTCCGAAGCTGAGGTAGAGTAGTCTTGGCCTCTGCTGAAGTTCTCCATCATTTCATCTAGAGCGCAGCAGATAGAAATTCAGATCAAGCAGCTTGACATCCTGAAATGCTTGAGACCATGGATCGATAGCTGAGAGGACAGATCAATTCCTGTGACAGCCTAGACCAGTATAATCACTTTCCCTTCACCTTGTCAAAGTCGCCTTGAATTTACTCTACTCTGAGTTGGGGCAGGGGGGGGGAGGAGGACTCCATGGAAGTTTGTTTTTGTTTTTGTTTTCCTTTTGTGCTCTGCTAAGCAGTTCATATACGTGTACACACACACACACACACACACACACACACACACACACACACACACACACACACGGTTTCTGCTATAGCCAATGGACTAATGCAATCAATGCTATTCTGATTCTGCACGCTGAGTTTCTTAATATTCTCCCAACTCACTCCTCCAAGAGGCAGTGATGGTCCTCCCACTTGGATGGCTTCAAAAGAGGGCAGGGCAAATTCATGGACAACAAAGCTGTCAATGGCTACTAGCCAGGCTGGGTTGTGTTTCTGAACACCAGTTGCTGGAAGTCACAGGAGGGGAGAGAGTACTCTTGTGCTTGGGTCATGCTTGCATGTTTCCTGCTTCAAAGGCTTCTGGGTTGCCGCTGTGAGAACAGAATGCTGGACTGGAGGGGCCACTAGCCTGATCCAGCAGGCTCTTCCCATGTCCTTTTGTTTCATCACAGCAGTGAGCATTTGCCCACATCTATCAGCTCATCCTTGCTGAACTGCTCCTAACCAAGCAGGACAGCAAATAATATTTTTTAAAAGGCTGTAAACTTGAAGTGGATCTTGTACTCTGGATGAAAACAGTCACTGGGGACCAGGTAGGGGGCATCCCAAGAACATTTTTATTTCCGCTGTGCTGCCTCAGCCAGGCCGCCCCCCCCAACACACTTTGCCAGTCTGCTCCGTCACCCTGCCCCCCCCCCCCCCCGGTTGAATTCCATTTATCCTGTCTGAGCCGCAGCAAAAGCTGCCACCATCAGCATTCAATGACAGGTCCCACTGAGCCACTTCCCTTCCAGTTGAGAATAAAAATAAAAAATGTGACTGCTACCAATGTGGCTATAAACTACAGTCAGGGATAAATGAGGAACAAACCGACTAGCTGCCTAATGGGCTGTTGTTAGCGAAATTATTTGCTTTCGTACTTTAAGCTCTGTCCAAACCTGTCCCCATCCAACGAGACTCTGGGGTAAAGTTTCCGAAAATGTACCGTATTGATCAGTCCGCAGACAGGTTGGCCATCTGTGGCACGTACGTACCTCTGCACTTCTCGAGGTAATCAATGATATTTTTACAGCTATGGGTATGAATCAATAGACTAGCAGCTATATTAATTGATTTGTCTAAGGCCTTCAATCGGGTAGGCCATCCATTATTTCCAATGGCAGCCATTGGATGGTGTGCGATGACGGCCGGATAGCAGACCCTGCTCTGGTGTAGCTGAGAGCAGGAGCAACCCAGAATTAACAAGGACAGTTCTTCTCAACAAGGAAGTAAATTTTAACCTGTAAGGGTTTAGAGCCAGGATGGCCTTCCAGATGTTGCTGGACTCCATCTCCCACCAGCCATAGCTAGCATGACCAAAGGCTAGAGATGACAAAGATGGTAGCCTCAGAGGGCCATAACTTCCCCATATCATAGAAGCATAAAATTGTAGAGTTGGAAGGAACCCAAAGGGACATCTAGACCAGCCCCCTGCAATGAAGGAATCACAGCTAAAGATAACCATTCAACCTCTGTTTAAAAAACCTCCCATGAAGAAGAATCCACCACCTTCTGAGGTGTTCAGGGATTATTTTGTGTCTTGTTGTAGCCTGTTATACATGCCAAGCACCTCGTCTTAAGCAGTACAGCCCCACTTTCTTTGAAGGCACTGTGGGCTCTGCCTTCGTCCCAGGATGCCCTGGTTTTCCATGGCACATGGGCAGGGGAAAGAGTGCAGAGTTCGTATAGGTGGGTGGGGAAGGTGTCCTGCTTTGCTGTCCTGACAGATTGGAGTATATGGCTTGTTTGAAGGGCTCATTGATTGACCTTCCTGCAGTTCTTTCCTTTGGGCAAGAGGCAAAAAAGTTTGGGCGCTTAGATGAAATAACTGCAACAAATCCCTAGCCCTACTACGGTAAGAGAGTGTAGCCAATGTGATGGCCTCCAGGTGTTGGGCAACAGCTTCCATCAGCCCCAGCCAGTGTAGCCTGTGTTCGAAGATGATGTAAGGTGCAATCCAATGAGAAACATTTTGATGGTAAGAGAGGCTTAGGAATGGAACAAATTATCTAGAGGGCAAATGACTCTTTTTCATTGGAGGTCTTAAAGCAGACACCAGTCAACCATATGCCAGAGTTGCTCCAGCGTTGGGTTTCCTGCATTGCATAGGGGGTTGGCCTAGATCTGGGACAGCCGATGCGTTGCCCTCCGGATGTTCCTGGAGTACAACTCCAATCAACCCTAATGTATGGTCAATGGTGGTAAATGATGAGAGTGGTAGTCTAACAACACTTGTCCCTGCCTAACTTTGTTAATCAGGCAAAGCCAGAAGGCTGAGCGTTTAGCATTTATATTGGGCCTGACCAGCCCAAACCTTTATACCATAGCTGTCAAGTTCTCCCTTTTTAAAAGGGAAATTCCTTTATGCTGAATAGGCTTCCTCACGAGAAAAGGGAAAACTTGACAGCTATGTTTTATACTGCCTACTGATGTTGTACCGCCCCTCCTATTTCCATAATAATAATAATAATAATTTTTTATTTATACCCTGACCTCTCCAGTCAAAACCGGGCTCAGGGCGGCTAACACCAATAAAATTACAATAAGGCATAAAAGAAAAGAAAACAATTAATTAAAATACAGATTAAAATACAATATTAACATTTAAAATGCAGCCTCATTTTGTTGTTGTTGTTGTTTAGTCGTTTAGTCGTGTCCGACTCTTCGTGACCCCATGGACCATAGCACGCCAGGCACTCCTGTCTTGCACTGCCTCCCGCAGTTTGGTCAAACTCATGTTCGTAGCTTCGAGAACACTGTCCAACCATCTTGTCCTCTGACGTCCCCTTCTCCTAGTGCCCTCAATCTTTCCCAACATCAGGGTCTTTTCCAAGGATTCTTCTCATTTTAAGTATTCTTCTCATTTTAATGATTCTTCTCATTTTAAGAAGAAGATTCTTCTCATTTTAAGCATCATTTTAAGTAGTCCATAAATCCAAACCATGAGGGAGGAAAACACAGGGGTCAGACTGAGTCCAACCCAAAGGCCAGACGGAACAGCTCTGTCTTGCAGGCCCTGCGGAAAGATGACAAATCCCACAGGGCCCTGGTCTCCTGTGAGAGAGCGTTCCACCAAGTTGGGGCCAATACTGAAAAGGCCCTGGCCCTAGTTGAGGCCAATCTAGCCACCTTATGGCTTGGGATCTCCAGAATATTGTTGTTTGTGGACCTTAAGGTCCTCCGCGGGGCATACCAGGAGAGGCGGTCCCGTATGTACGAGGGTCCCAAGCCGCATAGGGCTTTAAAACCGCATAGGGCTTCTGTGTTTGCAGAGGGCTCCCAGACACTGGAACATACATGGTTCCTGGGAGCTTGCTGAGCTTGATGGACTACAACAGTGATTTTCAACCATGGGTCCCCATATGCTGTTGGACTACAACTCCCATCATCACTGACTATTGGCTAAGCTGGGGATCTTGATGGGATTTTTAGTCCAACAATATCTGGGGCCCCCAGGTTGAACACTGACCTACAAGTCTCTCTTCCAACTCTACATTTCTACCGGGCACAGAACAGAGGGAAATAACTAGCAGGTCTCCAACAACCTGGAAAATTTAGGCCTCTGACGCAAATCCCTCTGGGACTTCCTTAGTGTCTTGCTCCATAATCCTGTCATCCAGTCAGTAACAGCGATGGCGGCATCGCTCTCATGCCAGCCAGCTGGGGCCATTGTCTAGCCATGGCCTGTAAATTCTCATAACTATCATGCTCTCTCACTAGATGTCATAGGTGGTATCTTCTGACAATCCAGAGTTAGCAGCAATGCGATATTATTTATGTGGCTCAACATAATGACGTCTCCCTTGGCTCAACCTTCCTGTGGGAGCTTCAAGGCTGGACATGACCTTGTTGTGCCATCCCAGAGGGCATAATGATTTCATCTGCAGAAGCAAAAGAGGGCTGATGGGTTGGAGACTGGAGGAGACCTTTTGTTTACACAATTCATTGGCAGCCAAAACCATTAAAAGCAGAGAAGAAGCCACAGGGTGTGTAAATCAAGATCCCCAGGCTTTTGTCTCAGAAAGACAGAAACACACACACACACAGAGCACAATTGAATATTATTCTGCCACTTAAATATTTAAAATGAACAAGCAGTACAGCAAGGGTGGGGAATGTTTTACAGCCCAAGGGTCACTTTTCTTTCTGAGAAGCCTTCCAGGGGCCACATGCAAGCAGTGGGTGGGACCAGAGACAAAAGTAGATGAGCAATGAATATAAATCTTACCTTTGTACAGTAGACTGTATTCACACACACACACACACACACACACACACACACACACCTCCATTCTCCTATCCAGGCAAGAAAGAGGCATTAATTCAAGAATAGATTCCAACCAGGGAAGACTACTCAGATGTGACTCAAGTAAGGAATGTATACTGAAGTAAAGGAGTGGTGTTGGTCAGGTATGGGGAAGGGCAGCTGGAAAAGGGTAGGTGGGGTTGGAGAGTGGAGCGAGTAGAGGAATAGCCCCCCCCTTATATGAAGCTCCTTTATTTTGAGTCAGACCAACAGAACCTGTAAACCAGAATTGTCTGTTCTGACCATAAGGAGCCCCTTGGAGTCTCAGACAGACAGAGATTTCTGCATGTAAAGACCATATATTATTATTTTTCATAACATTTCTGGTCATTAGGAGGTACCCAAAATATCCAAAGGATTCTCTCATGAAACAAGCAGCTTACCATGGCAATTTAAATGTGGATATATCCAACATGCACCTGATGCTTGGTCCAAATCTGGTCCAAATCTTAAGCCCTCCATCTGAAACCTAAAAGTATGCCCCTTAAGGAACCAGTTCATACAATAACTAGGATCAAGTGGCAAAGATTTAATGAGACTGTACCATTTCAGGATGCATCCTGTGATGTAGCTCTTGGCACAAACAAAATACCAAAATGCAAAGAAATATGGTAATTTCTAGGACAAAATCCAGATAAAAACAAATGTTTTAGGGTAGAACATGTATGCATACATAAGGGTGAAATACCACCCCCACATTGGAATCTTGTGCAGAACAATACAGAAGAAATGTGACAGCATGGTTTTATGAATCAGCACATGTGAAATGACACACAGGAGAAAGAGACTGATCCATTCATCCCTATCTAAAAGTTTATGTGTCCTAATGAGTCTATTCCCACAAGCCCTGATCCATCCTGAAAAGTAGCCATTTCCCCAACAGACTCAAAGCGATAAGATTTCAGAAGGACGTTCTGAAGGCATGCCAAACATCAGGAAGAAAATCCATCTCTCTTCCCCATGCAAAACCACTGATGAGTTCATGAACTGCGCGGAGCAATAAATCAGTTTGGATCGTGTCGGAGAACAGGAAGGTTTTTTAGCCCCCTAATGGGCATTCTGACAATCTGATTGCACCATAATTCTTTGTAGCTGTCACCTTTGCGGTCCTGTCAACACTCCTAATCTTTTCTCATTGCGATGTCAAGTTTTGGTAAAGTAAAGAGGTGGGTGGTAAATACCTGACTGATAATAGAAGCTGAGACCTTCTGTGTGACTTTACAGATGTGGGCTGCATGCTGGTTTTCTCTGCATTATCCTGCACTAGCAATGGAGGCTGATCCATTTGGGCTAATGAGGCTTTCCCCTCCCAACCTTGGTCTGCCTTCATCTTGCTTGCCTACTTCCTTACTTATCTACCTTCTTACTGACAACCAGTTCAGGGAGGTGGCACTGTCTCTTGCAGTCTCATCATTGCCCTTGTAGAACTCAGCAGGGATGGAGGAGGATGGGGACAAGGCTAGAATGAGTGGGTGCTGCCTGTCATTGGCTCCGGCACCACCTACTGTTGGGCTCCCTGCATTCCACCCTAAAAATTACAAGGGGTGCCAGCCAACTGGAGAACTGCATCTGTTATGGTGCCATGCTTTAAAAGGATTCTGACAAACTGGAGCATGTCCAAAGGACGCCAAGCAGGAGACTTTGGAAAAGTTAAAAGACCTGTGTGTGCTTAGCCTGGAAAAAAAAGGTTAAGCAGAGACATCATAGCTCTCTTCAAAACGTGAAACGCTATCATGCAGAGTTTTTCAGCTGTTGTACATTTTCTGGCCACATAGCTGTTTCAGGCACAGATCTTCTATGGAACAGCCCTTCGCAGTCCTAGGAACAACAGTAGGGTCCGAAATAAATGGATTGGGGTTGTTATATTTTCGTGATATTTCCATGATGCTTTGTTTCCCCTCTTCCAACTCTCACCCCTCCTCTGAAACACCTGTGCTCTGTTAGGAAGTGCAGAGACAAATTTGCTTATATATTTGGTAGGAGAGTTGATGACTGAACCCAGCAAAAAACATGTTCTCTCTCTCAATATGTGTGAATAAATGATTGATTGATTGATTGGTTGGTTGGTTGATTAATTGATTGTTTGATTACCCACCCTTCACCAGCATGTCACAGAGCAGGTTACAAGAATTCCAAATTCCAAATCAAAAACAGTTAAAACAGATTACAGTCAGGAATAGAATGGGCCCTGAAAATGCACACCACAGCTATCAAAGGCCTGAGTCAAAAGATGTACCTTCGGCATTCAGTGAATGCCAGTGGCAGCAACGTGCCAGGGGCTACCAGATGCTAAGGAGCAACAGTGGTAAAGAGCTATTGGACTGGTGCCCTGCTTGTGAGCTTATTGAAGGCATCTGGTTGGCCACTATGGGAAACAGGACATTGGACGAGATGGACCTTTGGACTGATCCAGCAGGGCTTCTGTTACATTCTTATGGGTGTCAGTTGGGGGTGGGGCAGAGGTTGAATAATTTTTTGGTATGGGCTTCATTGGTATCGAAGGACAGACTGGTGGTCATCACTGCATCATGGAGATGGACATACACACACACACACACACACACACACACACACACACACAGAGAGAGAGAGAGAGAGAGAGAGAGAGAGAGAGAGAGAGAGAGAGAAAGGCAGGCTGAGGGTCCATCTAGTCCCAATTGGAAGTCTACAAGCAGGACTTGAATGTAGCAACTCTTCCCCCACCTGTGATTCCCAGCAACTTGGGGAAATTCTGCCTGTCACAGTGGTGATAGAGCATAGCCATCAGGGCTAGTGGCCACTGATATAGCCATGTCCTCCAAGTTTCTGTGCCCCTCCTGAAGTTCAGCTGATATGGCAGAGTGAAAAGTGAACAACCCAACTAACAAGGTCTTGGTTCTTTTAAATAGCCTATTTCCTTAAAATTCCAGATCAAAAGGTGGGGAGGGAAGGAGGGAAATAGCCAAATGAACCTTGGCTTTCTCCTCCGCGCTCTCTCTATAAAGTTGTCTCTTGCTGGCATGCTCTTTAATAAAATTGGCTTAGATTTGTTGATAAGCCTGAAGCAATGTCAATGTGAAGTGTCAATCTTGTGGTACAAGAGAACCTTCAGGGGTCAAGCAGCTTCCCGTATATGATCGTTGTTTCAAAGATATGTCAGCTGTGTGTTAACTGTTTTTCTTATGGATCTTGCTAAAGATTGGGCATGAGGTGCAAATTAAAACAAAAATGTGGCGTGAGGGGAGAGGCTGACATATTCTGCTTGTCAGGAAGAACAGTCTGGAGGCAGCCTTAGTAAGCCAAGTCAAAACCCAGGGTGAGAAAGTCTAAAAGATGCTTAGTCCACTTAACTTGTTGAGGCTGAAAAACCATGGTAGGGTCCACAGCTTTATAGCAGGGATGGGAACCCTAGGCTCCAGAGTCAAATTTGACCCTCTATTTTTGAGGCATCTATTTTTGGCTCTCAGGACTCTTCCCATACCACACCCGCTCCCCTGAAATATGTCATCACACCCTTGTCATTGTTCTTGTTTGCCTATGATAGAAAGAGGTATACAAGGGAGCGCCTGTAGAAACTAGCCCACTGTGCAAAGCTGAAATTCACATCCTTTGCCCAGCCCACTTTTGCTTCTAGCCCTTCCCACTGCTGGCATGTAGTTCCTGTAAGATTGCCCGGAAGGGAATGTGGACCTTGGGCTGCAGAAAAGTTCCCTAGACCTGCTTCATAGGATCACCAGGGATCCTAGTGGCCCTTTGAGTCAGCTGATCCTTGCTAAGGTGGTACCAACACTCAAGAGAGCCATCAGCAGTGGTGTCCAACAACTCCAAATGTGTTCTTGATACATAGATAGAGAAGAAGGCACCAGGGCTACAAGTTCACAACTCCAATTGCCTTACAGCACATGACTTCTAGGAATAAAGGAAGCTACCTTAGACAGGGTCAAAGTAAAATAAAAAAATTCCTTCAGTAGCACCTTAAAGACCAACTAAGTTTTTATTTTGGTATGAGCTTTCGTGTGCATGCACACTTCTTCAGATACAGTGAAATGGAAGTTTCCAGGCACTTATGTAGAGATACATAAGTGCCTGGAAACTTCCATTTCACTGTATCTGAAGAAGTGTGCATGCACACGAAAGCTCATACCAAAATAAAAACTTAGTTGGTCTTTAAGGTGCTACTGAAGGAATTTTTTTATTTTACTTCGATCCAGACCAACACGGCTACCTACCTGTAACCAGGGTCAAAGTACTTATCAGTCTGACTGACTGTCTATTCTGCATGGTCTATTCTGAACAGCAGCTTCTCTCCAGGGTTTCATGCTGGGGCTGGAGCAGGGACCTCCTGCATGCACAACATGCATTCTACCACTGAGGTGTGGTCCTTCTGTTCTCCTGGTTCCAGCCCCAAAATGACAATGGGTGCATTTTCTTGTAAGTAAAGAACTGGACATTTATTATAGAAGCTGAGACTCAGGAAAGAACAGAATATAATCCAGGTGCAAATGGAGAAGAACAAATAGTCTGGTCCAGGATTAGGCTCAGGTTCAGGCATCCAAGATCAGGAACACAAGTTCCAAGACTGCACAGGAGTGGTGACGTTGTTCCAATGAGTTTCCCCACCTACTCACCAAGCTTTTCAGCAGAAGTGGAGAATGCTCAGCCACTGATGAGAATCACTGATCCTGCAGGAAGTTCTGCTCTGAATGTGGGTGTTCTTCCTAAGGGAATGAGTCTCTTCCTCTGTCCCTGGGGGACATCACTAGAAATGCCTATTTACATCAAAACGTAAGGCTGTCATCGTGCTGCAGTTCTCTACCACTGAAGGATGGCCTGTTCTCAGCTATCCTACCTCAGACCCACCCATCTTTAATGTCATTGCCTCAGACAAGGCAATACTTTGCCCCATAGAACTAAACCCCCCCCACTAAACCAGTCTCTATAGCCACACCCTCTCATCTGCATAGCCACACCCCCAGCTCTGTTCTCGGCCAAACTAGTGTGTGTGAGACAGACTGCTAGGAGCTGCTTTTGACATGTCAAGAGACAAAATAGAATTGTCAACAAAGCCAGGCATGAAGACTGCTTCAAAGAAGTCACATGTGGAATCTTAAAGAGCCAGGACCCAAGAAGGGTAAGTCTTCCAAAAAAGCTCTGGTTTCTAATATCCTTATTTGAATTTGACAGCATGTTCTAGTTCATTCTTTGCCACGCAACCTTTAATCATTTGCATAGCTCTCCCACACACAAAAGTAAAGGAAGCTGAGGTGTTTTTCTTTCTCTTTCATTCTTTCTTTTAAAAGGAGGGTTAATTATGTAGCAATTAAGATTTATGCAACTTCCTCTTCACATCATAAATATTAATAGGAGAAGCTGAGAAGCTGGGGAAAAGCCGTCACTGCAGAACCAAGAAGAGATGTTAGTTCTGGTGTGGGAGTGTACAGAGCATGACACCCAACTTTTGTTGATACATGATGTGCAGCTTCTTTTGATGCAGTCTGTTCCTCCCGTTTTAAATTCTAAGGACATCAGAAGAGCCCTGCTAGACCAGGACAGCATCCTGTTTTCACATTGGCCACCCAGATGCCCCAATGGGAAGCCTGCAAGCAAGACCTGTACACAATATCACTCCTTCTGCTTGTGATTCCTAGCACCTGGTATTCAGAAGCATACTACCTTCAACAGTCGAGATTCCGAGCATTAAACCGGGCACCTTCTGCATGCAAAGCATGCTACAGCCTTTCCCCAAAGCAATGTAGGAAGTTACCTTATACTGTGTCAGACCAATTGGTCCATCTAGCTCAGTACTATCTGCACAGACTCTTCAGGCAGGAAATATTTCCAGCTTTACCTGGGAATGCCAGGGACCGAACCTGGGACCTCCTGTATGCAAAGCAGATGGTCTGCCACCGAGCTATGGCTCTTCCCTTTGGGATCGCTTGCAACAAATGAGAAAGCAATGCACACCTGTCATGTGGTGTTGGTGGTGGTGTGGTGGTGAACGGGACATCACAGACTGTGAAGGAAAGACCCTTTGCATCCTGCACCCTCCCCATACTCATCCTCCCTAAACAGTCCTGCATGTTATCCCTGTTGGGAGAGAGTTGTTGTGTCAAGTAGTTATTAAAAGTGACACAGCAAACCTAGGAAAGAACTCTCAAAGCCTAGTAAATCTCTAGCCACCCTAAAATAAAACTTTATACCGGCTAATAAATTTTAATGCTACTTGTCAGCACTTGATAACTGCAATCATTTAACAGGGCAAGGAAGAGGAGGAGGAGGAAGGAAGAAAACAGAGAATACCAAGTTTGTGGCAGGGTGCAAAAATAAGGAGGTGGGGGCATTCAGTTTTCCTGGGCAGGGAGCCTCTCCAGATTGAAGGTGGGGAAAGGTGATTTGAAGAAACCCCAAAGTTATGTGAAAGTGGCCTTCTATCGGAGCAGATATTTGCGTTCTAAGGTGGAGTCTGTCATTTATTCAATCACTTTTTCATTTATCTCATTTGTATCTCACCTTTCTTCCTCACAACAACCCTGCAAGGTAGGTTAGGCTGAGAGACTTTGGCTGGTCCCCAAGGCCATACCCAGCTAGTTTCACAACTGAGCAGGAGATCTGAACCCCAAGTATCCCAGGTTCTAGTCCAGGGGTTCCCAAACTAAGGCCCGTGGGCTGGATGCGGCCCAATCACCTTCTCAATCCGGCTCACGGATGGTCCGGGAATAAGCATGTTTTTACATGAGTAGAATGTGTCCTTTTATTTAAAATGCATCTCTGGGTTATTTGTGGGGCCTGCCTGGTGTTTTTACATGAGTAGATTGTGTCCTTTTATTTAAAATGCATCTCTGGGTTATTTGTGGGGCAAAGGAATTCGTTCATATTTTTTCCCAAAATATAGTCTGGCCCCCCACAAGGTCTGAGGGACAGTGGACCGACCCACAGCTGAAAAAGTTTGCTGACCCCTGTTCTAGTCTGACACTCTTAACCTCAACACCACACAGGCTCATACACTTATTACCTACCATGTAGTTGTAGACAGTTATTTATCCCAAGTTCATCAGAAAAGTTGACAAAGTGGTTTTACAAAGAAAAAGGAAGGGGGGAAAGTCAAAACAATAAAAATTAAATGCAGTGTGGATAACTCATCAAAATCCATAAATATTACAATTCATAAAACATCAAATGCCAGGACACAGCATTCCATTCATGTGATGCACCAATACTCCTTCAGCATCCACATTGACTGACACATGGCAGTCCAAACAACCCCCTGGGTACACAAAATGAGCACCCTTTGCCCCACAAAGTTCTTCTCCAGTTCGGTGTGTTGTTGTTACTACTACTACTACTTTTATTAAATTAGATTTTAAAATTTTATTTTTGGTCATTTTTATTTCTGAATCTCTTCCCATAAGGCATCCCAAAGTCAATG
Source organism: Zootoca vivipara (assembly GCF_965207765.1). Lineage (NCBI taxonomy): Eukaryota > Metazoa > Chordata > Lepidosauria > Squamata > Lacertidae > Zootoca > Zootoca vivipara. Next base: position 39,006,632 of record NC_142585.1, on the reverse strand, counting down.
AATAATGTTTTTGTTTTTATTCATGCCTTTATTTATTTATAAAAGTATTCACATATTGCTGCATCATAACAATATATCAAAGCAGCTTACAACAATATGAAAACATCAAACACTAAAATAATAAAACGTTAAAACCAAGTTAAAAGCAAAAAAGAAATGTGGGGCATGTACTGCATCAGCCTGGCAAAGCAGAATTTTTCCCAGCAGGCATTTAAAAATTGGCACAGAAGGTGCCCACTGTGCGCCTCTGTCTCCATTGGCAGGGTGTTCCACAGGACTGGGCCAATGCCACTGAAGGTTCGGTTTCTTATTGGTGTCAAATGAGCCTCACCAACTCAGGAAAATGCAAGAGACGCTCCTGCAAATGATCTCAGTGATCAAGTTGGATATAAGGGTTCAGGTGATCCCTGAGGTGCCCTGGATCCAAGTTGCTCAGGGCTGTGTAAATCAATACAAGAACCTTGAACCTGGCTTGGTAGCAGATGGGCAGCCAGTGCAGTTGTTTTAACAATGGTGCTGCATGTCTATTCAAGGTACAATGGTACCTTGGATTACGAACTTTTTCCGTTCCGGAAGTCCGTTCTTCAACCAAAGCGTTCTTAAACCAAAGCATGCTTTGCCATAGCAGCAAGGGACTCAATTTACAAATGGAACACCCTCAACAGGAACCAGAACATGTTCTTATTCCAAGGCAAAGTTCATAAACCAAAATACCTACTTCCGGGTTTGCAGCATTCTTAATCCAAGTTGTTCATAAACTGTTGTTGTTTAGTCGTTTAGTCGTGTCCGACTCTTCGTGACCCCATGGACCATAGCACGCCAGGCACTCCTGTCTTGCATTGCCTCCCGCAGTTTGGTCAAACTCATGTTCGTAGCTTCGAGAACACTGTCCAACCATCTCGTCCTCTGTCGTCCCCTTCTCCTAGTGCCCTCCATCTTTCCCAACATCAGGGTCTTTTCCAAGGATTCTTCTCTTCTCATGAGGTGGCCAAAGTATTGGAGCCTCAGCTTCACGATCTGTCCTTCCAGGGAGCACTCAGGGCTGATTTCCTTAAGAATGGATAGGTTTGATCTTCTAGCAGTCCATGGGACTCTCAAGAGTCTCCTCCAGCACCATAATTCAAAAGCATCAATTCTTCGATGATCAGCCTTCTTAAACTTCTTAGTTCATAAACTAAGCTGTTCTTAAACAAAGGTACCACTGTATTCCTATACCACCCACAATAAAAAGAATTTGAACATGCACAAATCAGGAAAGGGCCTTGAGATGGGAAATGGCCTTAGCTCAGTGGCGGAGCATATGCTTTGCATGCAGAATTTGTGAGGGGGATTTGGGGGGGGCAGCAACGTCATGCACGCAACATCCTGATGTCACGTTAGGACATCTTAGGAGCCAGGGAGCAGAGCCGAGCGCAGAGGCAATGCAGCTTCTATGGCTGGCGGCTCCTTCTCTTTCTGCTGCCACTGACTGGGGGCTGCTTCAATCCTCTTTCCCTTCTGTGGCAGGAGGAGGAGGAGGAGGAGGAGGAGGAGGAGGAGGAGGAGGAGGAGGAGGAGGAGGGATCTGATCCACCAGCGCGTTCCCCAGAAGGAGAATTCTGGCAAAGCGGACCCCAGCAGGATTGCACTCTCTCCATTCAGAATCTGATTAGCAGAGAGTTCAGTCCTGCTCACTGCAGGGGCTTGTTCATCAGGGAACACAACTGGCAAAACATCAACCAGCAGGATTAAATCACTCCCACCACACTCATCAGCTGACCCCACTCAAACTTGTCAGTGTGGGCATGTTTGGGGAAACATGGGTGCATCCTGGTATATCTCGTAATCGTCCACCTTGTTTGGACATGTATTAGGGCACATGGATTGCTTGTATTAATGTATATATGGATTATGGATTATTCTTATTGTTGGTGTGAGCTGGCGGCATTTTCTCCTTATGTTATATCTGCAATAAAAAAAAAGAGGAAGAAAGGAAAGAACGGGGCTGCCATTTCAAAAGGGAAACTGCAGCTTTTGTTATCCTGAGCAAATGCACTGCTGAAGTGGAAAGGTAGGGTTGCTATATGCCCAGGATTTCCTGATCATATCTGGGATTCGTCATCAGAAATAGTGTCCAGGTAGAAATTCTGAAAATCGTTAAAATGACTGGGAAAACCTGGGCATACAGCAATGGAACAACTTTGCCCCCCACCAAAAAAAAAAAAAAAAAGCCCAACAACTATTGTTTCCGGATTGTCACTTTTTGAAATGTGGCAACCCTACCTCTGTTCATCTGAGCACCCCTGGAGTGAGCAACGCTTGCCACTTCGGCTGCTTCTCCCTTCCTTGCAAGAGAGAACACATTAGGAAGCTCGATTGGATTCATATGTTCTGGTCACAAGGGGGTAGCATTCGCACAGCTGTGATAATTCCGTCCATTGTACTGCCATCAGCTCACAGTGGCTTGCAAATAATTGAGGTCCGGGCCTCGCTTTTGAGAATATGCACATTGTTTTCTCTTCTTTGAGAGGAGCCAGGAAAACAGGGGCATTTCAGTAAGTGAGTGCAAGATTTGTCCAGGAAGCAACCACAGCCCCCCTCCATCACTTCAGAGTTTGGGGGGGGGAGAGAAATCATCTGCTTAGTGCTTTTCCAGTTACTGATTCAACTGGATGCAAGACTAATATGGTGGGGTCGCAATGCTGGTCCTCCTCAGACAAGTCCAAAAGACTCATAATAATGATACTTAGCATTTATAAAGAGCATGTTCAGAGCTTTCAACATACATTATGTCAGTGATCCTTACCAGCAGGTAAGGCAGTATTATTATCTCCATAAAAAAATTCCTTCAGTAGTACCTTAAAGACCAACTAAGTTTATATTTTGGTATGAGCTTTCGTGTGCATGCACACTTCTTCTTCTTCTTCTTCTTTTTTTGCTTCGACTCAGACCAACACGGCTACCTACCTGTAACTATTATCTCCATATTGAAGATGGGGAGCTGGTTTCAAGAGGACCGAGGCTAAGAACATCAGAAGAGCCCTGCTAGACCAGCCCAAAGGCCCATCTAGCCCCACACCATGTTCTCACAGTGGCCAACCAGATGCCCCTAGGAAGCCTATAACCAGGACCCAAGTGCAACAGTGCTCTCCTCACTTGTGAATAGTAACAACTTGCACACAGAGGTGTACTGTCTGCCTCTGATAGTGGAGGTGTAACAAAGTCATAGTGGTAGCTAGTCATTGATAATCTTATCTTCCCTGAATTTGCTTAATCTTACTGTAAAGCCATCCAAGCTGGTTGCCATCACTACCTCTTGTGGGAGCGGATTCCACAGTTAAGCTGCCAGGGTGGTGTAGAGGTTCGACTGTTGAACCAGGACCTGGGAGACCAGGGTTCAAATCTCCACTCAGCCATGAAGCTCACTGGGTGACCTTGGACTACTCACTCACTCACTCACTCCCAGCCTAGTCTGTTTTACAGGGTTGTTGTGAGGGTAAAGTGAGGAGAGAAACTATGTATGCTACCTTGAGCTTCTTGGAGCAAAGATGGAGTATGAATACAATAAATATATAACATTCCTCTGAAGTCAATTCCACTAAATTCAGTACCAGTGAGTTTGTGGCTAAGGGGAGGGGGAAACTGCAAATGGATTTCGCAGCTCACACTCGGAATTCATATCAAAATTTCACTCAAAGGACCAGTTGAAGTGGGAGACGGGAAGTGGGATTCCACTGTGAAACCTCTAACAAAATTAGAGGTGTCCCCCACCACCACAAAAGGTTTCAAAAGGAAATAGCATGGTATCTCTAAGGAAATGTCACTGCCAGTGACTTGGAGGAGAGGTTGGGAAGTTTATAGGGATCTGAGAAAATCCCTAAACAGAACATTCATGTTAAGAAGCTGTGTTCCCAAGTGTCTCAGATGATGAGGGCACAGTGGCTGAGAGTTGTTGTCTTCATGCTCTGCTTGGGGGCTCTTCAAAAACACCTGGTTGGTTAATGTTGCTTTCACACCCTACTTGTGAGCTTCTTCTAAACACTGGATTAGCCACTGCTGGAAAGATGATGCTGGACTAGATTGTTTCCCCCCCCCTCAACAAAACATTTTTTAAAAAAATATCTTATTGTGTAGAGACCCAAGACTCACAGCAGCGGATGGGGTAGGACATTTACTTTAGTCCATGCTTGCTATGGCAGTTTTTGTCTGTCAAGCCCATGTAAGGCAAAGTGCAGTTGGGAAGTCAGAATGAGTTAAAGCAGTATGAGCAGAGTCAGGTCCAATACACAGAGTCACATTCAGCTAATGTTCAGCACAGGGCATTCAGGCTGGGGTGCGGCCGATTGTTTCAGTACCATGGAAAGCTCCCAATGAGCTTGAAACTTCCCTCTCGTTTTGCAACCAGGAAGGATGCTGTCTCAGCAGAGAGTGGATCACATTATTTAGGTAGGTGAGGCTGGTTTGTGTCAGGACGTTGCTAAAAGCCCCTGCTTGCTTCTGTATATATTGACTTCTATGAGGGAAGATGGGGTGGTGCTGGCAAGAAACGTCTGAAGGTTCTTGCCTGGGTGAAGCATCCTGCATCTTGTCCTCATCCAAGTCTTCCTGCAGGGCCCTGGAACTGGGGGTTGGGGGCACGATGCTTATGCTCATTAGCCAATAACTATTTTCTTCCTGCTGTAAAATCCAAGCCTACTGCAGACATTTGGGGCTCCTGCTCCTTTTGTTTCTTGCTGACACTCCTATGGATTTTGCACTAATTGTCCCTCAGACATTTTAGTAATAGTCTGCAAAACAATCAGCACACGATAAAGTCCTATGCTGGCAGGGCGATCAATTAAATATCAATTAATCAGGTCATCAGCCCATGCAAGGAAACTGGTAATGGATGGCTCCAGTAATATTAGTGTGCTGTTTTTGTACCTATAACTTTGGGGCTGCTGCTGCTACATTTCATAGAATCACATAATTGTAGAGTTGAAAAGGACCCTGCCTGCAGGTCATCTAGTCCAACCCCTGCAGTCCCATATTTCCTCAAAGGAGCTGAACATGGGATATTTTGTCAGTGTGTCAACAATAACGAGCTACCGTAGATGAACCAGTGGTCTGGCTTGGAGTAAGGCAGCTTTCTACGTTCCTGCAGCTCCTCTGCACTTCAGCTAAGCTTCTGCCACATCCTTCAGTTTTTGCAAAAGGAATATTCCTGTTGGTTCATCATCTCCCCCATAGCAACCCAAGCCTGCCACTCTTGTGAGGTTCAGCAGCAGCCAGGAGAAGAGCCGAGGTAGGCAGCATGAGCTCGCGAGGTCCGGGGGATGTGATCACATCCTGTCACAAAGCATTTGCTGACCTTTCTGTAAATATTTCTCAGAAAAGGCTAAATGGCTGGGTCAGTTCAGAGGGGGCCATGCCATGATCAGTGCTGAGCCGCAGGCCCCGGCCATGGCTCCCTCTGACAAATAGCAATTGACCTGCCTGACTAGAGGCACATGCTGTTATGCTGGGGGTGCCCAGCCGGCGACCTGCATATTTTTAAACGCCACAGTGCTGTGCTTCTTGACTTTCATTTGGTTATATGCCTCACTGTTTCTACTTCCCCTTCCTCTTCCTCCTGTGGTGCGTTCCTTTCTGAGGACTCTCAGAACACGCACAAAAAATAATGTTCACGGCAAGATGTGCCTCATGCCTCTCTCAACGACACCCAGTTGGTGCGGAAACAACCTACAATGGCCACTAAACAAGGAAACGCACCACCTTCCCCCCAAAGGATGTGATTTGCATCACATTTGCACATGCTGATTTATAGAACATGGGTGGGGGAAATTTTCAGCTTGAAGGCCGTGTTCCATTCTGGGCAACTTTCTGAGAGCGCATACCAGCAGTGGGCAGGGCCAGATACAGAAGTGGGTGGAGCGATTAATGTAAATCTTCCCTTTGCACACTAGGCTAGTTTCACACATTTCTACTGTATTCTTTGTCCAGCCAACAAGAGGCCTGATCAATGCATACCCTCCAACATTTCTCTGATGAAAATAGGGGTGCCCCATTCCATAATGATAATTTTACTATGTATACCCCACACACCATACTGGGTTACCCCAGCACTCTGGGCAGATTCCAACTTATATAAAAACGTAATAAAACATTAAATGTTAAAAACAACAACCAACAACTTCCCTTTACAGGATTACCTTCATACGGCTCGGGGGGGGGGGTTCAGATAACTCCATACCCTCCAACATTTCTCCAATGGAAATAGGGACACCCTAAGGAAAAGCAGGACATTCCGGGATCAAACAGAAACTAGGATGACTTCTGTAAATCAGGGGTGTCCCTGGAAATTAGGGACATTTGGAGGGTCTGTCAGTGTCCAAGGACACCTGGATATGGGGAATGACCCCATCCTGCCTTCAGGCAGCAAAATGTATTGAGTTGACCATGAATACCAGCCAGAATTTCCGCCCAGGCAAGATGGTTTCTGAAACAGACCCTCCTCACTGGAGTCATCTGGGTTTGCAAGGCGTGGCCTCGAGGCTGCATTAGGGCCCAGTATATGCCTTGAGGCCATGATGATTGAGCAGCATCCTGACATAAGTCATAGGTTTCTGAGCCTTCATTGCACTACTCATAGGTGAGACTTAAAGTGTAGCCTAAAAACTAGGATGGTGGTGATGATTTATTAAATATCTCAACCACTGTTCACCCGAGGATCACAGGGAGCTTTACAATATAAAGCACAAAAATACGCAACAAGAAATAAATAAACAAAAAAAACCTGCCACAGTTTAAAAGGCCACGACCTTCCCTGCCCCATGAAGAAATTGAATGCGGGTTTCTCTTTCTTTTCTTTAATTACTGTATGTTCTTATGTGCTGGAAACTGCCCATAATAGGTGGGGTATAATTCTATTATTATTATTATTATTATTATTATTATTATTACCATTACTATTACTATTATTATTATTATTTCTTCCAAATTCTGTAATGCATAAACCTGAGTGATACATAGGCAAGGTAAGGTTTAAAGGCACTGCAAGTTAATTGCATGGCTCAGCATGAGTTGAGATGTTTTTTATATTGTTAACTGCCCTGTGATCCTCAGGTGAAGGTAATATAGAAATTTAATTAATTAATTATTATTAATAGTAACAGTAATATATAAATTGTGTGTGTGTGTGTGTTGTCTGTGAGAGAGTGTGGGTGGGGAGAGAGAGGACTTGAAATGCTTGGAAGCCCAAGCTAGCTGGAGTTACCCACCATCCATTCTGTCGCTTTTTCACACATTACTATCATTGCTTAAAAGGGGGAACTAAAACTCATGGGAGTCCCATTGGTAAAGAAAAAATATTATTTACTTACAATTACTTCATGTTCACAAGGATGGCTTCAGATCCTGAAACTACATGACTAGAGCTTGTTTCATGGCATCCTCATGCAAGAGACAGGGAGAGGAGACAGAGGGAAAAGAAGAGGAAGCTACAGAGCTTTAGTGAAAAACCACGAAGTGTGTTTCCCCCCGACTATTTGTTAGTCTCAACTCTGCCCCCTACTGACTGTGAGCATACAAGGTTGCTTTTACCCTATGTCAGGCATCCTCAGACTTCGGCCCTCCAGATGTTTTGGACTACAATCCCCATCATCCCTGACCACTGGTCCTGTTAGCTAGGGATCATGGGAGTTGTAGGCCAAAACATCTGGAGGGCCACAGTTTGGGGATGCCTGGCCTATGTCATTTCCAACAGCTCCATTCAGAATAGGACCAGCTTTGGACACTGCCTTATGTGCACACCTGTAGATTTTATTTGTTGGATTGTTTGTTTTAGAGGCTTTGGGGTAGCTATATAAGATGATGGTCCTTTCTAGAAACTAAAAGCATAATTCTAAATGAATGGCATGGATAATGCCAGCAAGAACAACAGAGCAACTAAAGCTACAAAGCTATGCATAGCCCAGAAACAGCAAAACTCCAAATTCCAGATAAGTGGCACATTGAAACCCAATACACTGAAACATCAGCAACCTTTAAAAAACAAATCACCTTCATTAAAAGCCAATTGCAATGGATAGGTCTTTCAGGCTATTTGGAAGGCTGGCACGGACAAAATCAACCACACATCTCTTGGGAGATAGGATTGCATTGAACTAAGTTCTCCCCAGTGCAGACCCATTGAAATTAATGGATCTAAGTTAACTATGCCTATATATGTTATGTCTAATGGGTCTACTCTGACACTGGATTCCCCCTGAGTTTCATAAATTAGGTGTCACCAATGCAAAATCCCCATCTCTAGTGACTCATAACCTAACCAATCTCAGCAGGTTCTTTGAAGCCAAGATTAAGGCACATTTTAGCTGCTATCTTCATATTATCGTCACTGTTTCCATATCTTGTGTCTATACATATAAATTAGCATGTGTAAATGGTATGCCCATCTAGGTTCTCTTTTGTCCTCTTTTGTGTGAGAAGTGTAAGTGGTCACCCTAGGAAGAGGAAGGAAACCAGTGGCCCTCCAGATATTATTGACTCCAACTCCTACCGGCTCTGACCAGCATCACCAATAATCAGTTGCTGCAGAGTGGACAGCAGTGACGAAGTGCTGCAGAACACAATTGTGCCTGGCTTGGCCTACACTTCCTTGGTGCGGGCTGCAACTCAGTGGTAGAGCATCTCTGGGTGGGGCTGGGAGAGAAATCCTAGAGAGCTGTTGTGGACAGTACTGAGCTAGATGGACCATATCCCTATAAGACAGATTTCTATGTTCCCATGTCTAAGCTGTAGCTCAGAGGTAGAGCACTCACTTTGCATGCAGAAGATCAAACGTTCAATCTCTGGCATCTCCAGGTAGGACTTTGGAAGATTCTCTGTCTGAAACCTTGGAGAGCTGCTGCCAGTCAGTGTAGGAAATACTTAATAATAAAAATAATAATAATAATAATAATACCCCAGCCACTGTGGGCGGCTTCCAACAGAAAAATAAAATAAAATAATCAATTAAACATTAAAAGCCTCCCTAAACAGGGCTGCCATCAGATGTCTTCTAAAAATCTGGTAGCTGTTTTTCTCTTTGACATCTGATGGGAGGGTGTTCCACAGGGCGGGTGCCACTACCAAGAAGGCCCTCTGCCTGGTTCCCTGCAACTTGGCTGGGAGTTGGGTGGACCAATGGTTGAACTCAGTGTGACACAGTTTCCTGTGCTCCTAAACTAACCTGCTGGTCTCAGATGTGATGGGAGATGCTTTCCTTCCACTAGGGCTGATGAAGAATTCATCTCCTAGTTCAGTTGACATGGCTGCATGGGACAGAAGCCAAGGGCATCTTGTCCTTTGCCTCAAGCAAAATGTCTGCAGCCTGCCCTCACCATAGATACTCAACAGAATAAGATAAGTGTAGACTCTTTTTTTGCAGCATAATGACCAGATGCTCTCCACCTTCACAGCCTGCAGACTCTCTTGTAGGAGCAGTTGGCCAGCCTTGCAATTGAGAAGGCGCAAGAGCGGGGAGTTGGGGGAGGGAAGGAAAGTTGTTGTCAGTGCATAAGAGAAATAGGTTCCTCTCCACCCATTACTCTCTAAAATGGTCTCTGTGTGATGTTTCCCCAATCCCACTCTGAGACAATGTGCATGGATTCTCGCTGCTCGCTTGCTACGTACATCATTCACTGACTGCTCAGCCTATTTCTCATTTCATTCCTCCCAGCCTAAAAAACAGAGGTGGGAACATGGATTCAGCTGGCTATGAAGCACATGATGTTCAAGGCCCAATCCAAGGAGAGATCAATACAGGGATGAGTCCCTCTCAACAAACCCATTCTGTTCTGTGTCTCTCTTGATTCTGAATTTCCCTCTCTGCCTCAGCATGAAAAGCTGCCTGTCCCTGATGTGACCTGCAATATCACTTAGATTGTCTGGGGAAATTCCACCACACTCTACAGACCCCAAAACTAACATTTTCTGCAGTTGCTCCTGTACTGTGAAATGCCCTCCCCTCTGCCATACATGAGGCAGCAATCATCAGTAAGAAGGCAACATTTTCCATTCCTCCCTGTATTCATTGCATACAGCATTGGTTCTGTTCCTCTGTAGTTCGTCTTCTGCCAAAGACTATGCTATCTGTCTTGCTATCAGCTGTCGCAAATGGCATACATTATATAAATTATGTAACAGATTTTGTAAGCTGTGTTATAAATACATTTATTCCATTCCATTAATTTTAGTGCAATGGAAATGCTATGAAAAGGTGCGGGGGGGGGACATAATCAATTGTGTACCTTTTGCAGACTGAAAGCAACAACAACAGTGGATGTCAATTGTGTTCACTGGAATGAATTCTGATCTGGACATCAGATGAATAAGCAGACATTGGCTACTTCTGCTTCTGTTTATGTTTTCACTCTGATTTCTGACATCTCCATCTCTGAGTTCTACCACACGTACTTTACCCATCCCAGAAATTCCATTCCAAGTGACTGGGTTTTTTCTGCTAATGTCTTTCCCACCCACATCTCATTCCTTCTCTCTCTCTCTCTCTCTCTCTCTCTCTCTCTCTCTCTCACACACACACACACACACACACACACACACACACACACTTCAGTATCCTTTTACTGTATATGAAGGAGGTGCTCTTTCCGCTGCCCTTTGTCTCAGGGAAAAAAATTAATTCTCATTTGCATTACCTCCACTAAATGTCACCTACTGATAGTTTGTTAGACATTAGCAATGGTGGCAGAGAGGGGCACTGGATAATTGCATTCTGCCTAGTGCTGGGATTTACATAATTTCAGACAGCAATTAAAGAATCTATGGGAATATTTTCTCTCCCTCTCCCTCTCTCTTGTTCACTTCCAACCTCTTTGTTCAAAGAAAGTGTTCGTTTACATTAAGGCGCTCAGCTCCTCGCTGTTCATTTGCATAAAATTAAAGGTTTTTGTGTTCCGAAACAGCAGGGTAACATTTAAAATTCTGTTTTAAAAAGCTCACCTTAGAATAATAAAATGTTAATATCATTTCACAGGCTCAGAGAGGTTGCCAGTTGCCTTTCATGGCAAACTTTTACCCAATACTCTCTCTCTCTCTGCATGTGTGTGTGTGCATGCGTGCACGTATGTGTTCATACACACTTCAATGTTTGTGGATGGATAGCCAGATAGATATAGAAAATGCACAAGGTTTTTGCAATAATTTGCATTTGGGGCTGAAAAAGAGCAGAGACAACATTTTTCAGAAGACACCTTTTTGATAACAGTTCTATGATTTTTCTGCCCCCCCCCCTTATTTCATTGATTTACAAGATTTCCCACCTGATCTTCACTATGAAATCCCAGGGTAGATTACATCCATATAATGCACAACTATAAAAACAGATGAAACAGTTACAATTATAAATACAAGTAGAACTGTTCCAGCCGCAACAGATCTTAACTGTCAAAAGCAGGGGTGGATGAATCTGTGAATTTTGGTTTACCCTTGTTTCTCATTTTTCCAATCTTAAATTTAGTTCTCCACACCTCCACATCAGCTTTCAAATTATTATTTTTTAACAAGTACTCAAGACAATTCATTTGTGAATTTCTCATTAAATGCTTATATGCAATTTCAGCCAATATACACATTTTCTGATATACAGTAATACATTTTTCTCAAATCCTCTTCAACAAAAGTTGCAGCCATTGTTGCATTTTGTAGCAGTAAATCCCATAGTTTAACTCTGTACTGTGTGAAGAAGTCCTTCCTCTTGGCTGGCCTGAATCTCCCACCATCCAGCTTCATTGAATTCCAGAAAATGACAGCCTTGTGTCATCACTAGGCACTAGGACTGTGCAGCTACACACATAGAGAGAGCGCCATTGGTGGTTTTAGATTGGTCTTGAGCTCACTTGGTGTTATTTCACTGAAACATGCATTTCTTTGTACAGCTTACTTTAGTATGTGCATATTTCAATGCATTACTTGGCTGGAAAAAATTTGTACGTTTAAAGGGTGTCTGTGTTTTGGTTCACATATCATTTTGGAAACAGTGAATAATAGATAGGCATCCCTTTAAACGCGAACTGGATTTCTCCCCCTGCCTAGCCAAAGGCCAAGGTAAAGAGGTTCTCCTTCAACATACGGTGAAAGGTGTGCAATGGTGCTCAATGACCCCTATTCTGCATCCTAAACCTTAGAAAAAGAATTTCCTCCATCCTGTTTTTTAGTGACCAGGACATTGTGGAGGATGTAAAATGGTGGCTAAGTTTCCACCACATTTCTTTTGTTAATACTTGCAGCAGCAAAAAATAAACCCCACCCCAAAACTCTTAGCAAAAAAGAAAGCAACTGTTTTCCTGCTAAAGGTGAGCCCCACCAGTGAGTAGGGAAATTGACGAATCAGTCAATTTCAGTTTCTCTCAGTTTCTCATTTTTCATTTCCATTTCATTTTGCATTCATCTTATTTTTCCATTTTTCATTCCATTCATTTTTCATTCTCACTTTCTTAAGTTCAGTTCTCCCCATTTCTGCATCAGTTTGCAAGTTTTTTTTTAAAGTCCTCATGAAAATTCATCAGCTTTCAAGTGAGTCACATTCATTGAATGTTACCTAACATACACTTTTTTGCAAAGCCATTTCCCTTTTTATAATCCATGCCTGTATATTATTTTCAGTATATGCATTTCAGTGCACTCTTTACCCTAATACATGCATTTTGGGTACATTATTTGCAACTGCATTGCAAAAATCAGAGGAGTGTGAATTTCAAAGGATAACTGTGCAAATTAGGTAGGTCCATCTTTAAGTGTGAACTGAATTGAATTTCTCATCCATCTAGGGTTGTCATATTTCAAACAGTGAAAATCCAGGCATAAAAGTATTTTGTTTGTTTGTTTGTTTGCTTGTTATGGGAAGGGAAAGTCGTTGAACTTTTTTGGCAAATTTGCAAAAAAAATGAAGTTTGGGGGCTATTTTTAAGGGAAATCGCCCAAACTGACACTGCTGGTTGCTATTGGGGAATGTCTCCTCTCCCTGGAGAAATTTGGTGATATAATCCCTATTCCCATTTCTCTGCTCATGTGTAGAATTTTGAGAAGCTGTTTGCACTTAGCTTTAAACAACAATCCACAGGGGGTTTGGGGGGGAGGGGGGGGAGAAGCGAGCATAATCTTTCATGTTTTCATTCAATGAAATTTGTGGGCCCCATGATTTTTACATCTTTTTAAACCTAAAGAATAGACATCCTATATAATGAACTATAACATGAGTAGTCCAGAGGCCACTAATGCAAAGAAACAGATATTGCAATATGAATCCTGCAAAATATCCAGTGTACTCACATTTTATGATAATTGTCATACAGTAATGGTATTAAATAGCACTAAAACACATCCACAAGGTTTTCAATTAACCTTACTGAACACTAGAAAACAGAAAAAAGATAAGCAGATAATGTAGTATTAGAATTCAATTTTCTGAGTGTTTCACCTTCCAGTTTTTTAAGGGGGGAAAAGTTTCTAGTGTGCGAGCAATGCCTGCTGAAATCTCAAAAGATCAAGGAGGATTCCCCACCACCACCACCAGTTGGTGGCAGGGATTCTGTAATCTTTATAGCACAATCTTCCCCTCTGTGTGACTTTTGAAACCAGACCTGATTCAAGATTTTACAAGGTGGAGTGTTTATGTTCAGCAGATGTGAGGAATCTCAGGCCTGGTGGCCAAATGTGGCCCTCCTGACCTCTCTATTTGACGCTTGGAACTCTCTCCAGGCCACACAGCTTACCAACGCTACTTCACCACCACCTCAGGTGCTTTTGGCAGGCTGCGAATGTGTCCTTGAACTCAGATGTCTCTTGTTTGCCTCAGTAGAGGATCAGGAGAGGTGGTGGTGGTGGTGGTGGTGGTGGTGTGTGTGTGTGTGGAAAATTGTCCACTGTGCAACAGATAACATTCACATTCATTGCTCCACTGACCTTTGCCTCTGGCCTTAGCCAGCACTGGAACATGGCCCGCACAGGGCTTTTGAAAAGGAATGTGGCCTTCAAGGTTGAAAAGGGATCCCCAGTCTGCTGTTGAATGTTCCGGTCAGTTTTCCAAAACACCCCATTCAAATCTCTCTCCATAACTAGTTTTCCAACTCCCAGTTAGTTCTAATCAAGATTAACAAAAGCTGATATTTTATTAATGTGGCAAAACATTCCACCTTTTTCAGCTGCCATGACAGAAATGGAAGGAAGCGGTTGCCAAGGTGGCAGCTATGAGACTCTGAAGATGAAGCATTCTGTTTGCTGAAGCTTATGGGACACTGGTACTATCTTCCACATTGAGGCTATGTGGTGGTAATGTGCCCCTTGAAGCATTATGGGTGGGGAGCCCAGAGCATCATGGGCAGCACTTGAGAGTCACACTGCTTCGGAAACTTCAGGAACTTTTCTTGTCTGTCCTGACCAAGGGCTCTAGCCCTGAGTCTATATTGATGGGACTCCAGCACATGAGAGGAGAGACAAACCCACAATCCCATGCCAAGGAAGAGAACCAAGGCATTAGTCCCAGGTATTCAACTGTCAGGAAGATATATGATCTAGTATAGAGCTCTGTACAGCTGGCACTGGAGGAAGTGCCAGCCATCCCTGTGCCAAGAGAACGTACAAAGAGGTTGGCATCCCCCAAACAAGCTGAAACGAGTGGAGCCTTGGCGCCAAACTCAAGACGATGGTCTCAGGAGCTGAGTCTCTTTACCATATTGTGACAGACGCAGCTGGCAAAGCTCTATGGCCCTTTCCCAAGGGAGAAGCATGGTAGAAACAGAAAGAGCAGCAAGCTCGTCTCTGAAGAGGTGTGTGCAAGGGCCGAGAGAAAGAAAGTGAGAGATACTGGGGCTGGGAGCTCTGTCTCCAGCCAACCCACATGCCTTCTGCCTGCTGGGAAGTTCAGAAGGAGCCAAAGGCAGTTAAATCAGGGGGAAACAGCTTGTAGGAAGCATTGTCCGGGAAACAGGATGAAGAACTGGAGAGAAGGAAGATAAAAGGGACCGGGCCCCCACTAGCAGTCAGGAAACAATACCCAGCTACACAGGGCATATTCACCAAGTGTAGAAGCAGCTCCTGGGTGGGGGGCAGGAAAGGGTCCTGCTTGAGCTTGCCACTCCCAATGCGATAAAAAGGCTTGTGTTGATTAACCTGACAAAGGAAAGAGTCTCATCCAGACAGTGCCAGCTTTTCCATGGATACTGCAAATCCACAGAAATAGGTAGCTGGACATAGGCAAATTGGCCCAAAACAATATGGCAAATGACTGGTGGATCTTGGTATGAGGAAATGATGGGTTTGATTGCAGCTCCCCATGTGGTGTACCTCTGAACTGCAGGTGGCAGCTTCTCATTGAAGCAACTATCTTGCTCAGTGTTGCCTACACTGACTGGCAGTGATTCTTCAGCATTTCAGACAGGGAGCTCTGAACTGGAGATGCCAGGAACTGAATCTGTGACCTTCTGCATGCAGAGCAGATGCTCTACCACTGAGCCACAGCTCTTTCCATGTAACACACACAAACTCTTTAGTCAATCACCAAATTGCAAGGAAGGATTCTCCCCAACGCAGTGCTATGATGTTTCTCTCCTCCCAGCCCAGTGCTGCAATGGAGAGGTAAGCCGATCTCTCTGAAGTATTTTCTGAAGAGCAAAGGGAGTGGTTTTCTTCCCAATTGCAGGGCTGAGCTAGGAGGGACGGAATGAACCCCTTCCCCCAGTCCAGCACAGCAATGTGAAGCAAAGCCGGGAATTATAAGCGATATTGTACTGTAGTGGCAAATTCAGAAGTGCAAAGTACCTTCCTGATAGTCACAGCCACCCCTTCTCATACCCACGCTCCTTCTAAGATTATACAATAATCTTATAATTATGCAATAAAAATAGTTAGAGATATAAGTTTTTTTTAAAAAAGGTGTATTATGATGATCAGTGCAGATCTCCATTTGCTGCCTTTCATTTAGGTCTACTATTTTATGTACATGCACGTGGGCAAATGATTTGGAGTGCTCCAGTATCTTCTTTAGGTGTGACTCTGTGTTTTCCTTGAACTTCCATTGTATATAACAGAACTTGCCCACCATTCTTTTGAAACTGGAGGACCTTGTATTTCCAGGGATTGTAAATGCTTAGCTTTGGATCACATGGAACAACTCTGAGTGACCCTAGGAGCCAATCTTCAGTGGGTGATGTACCCTCTTTCACTCTGGTTGGCTGCAATCAGCACAAGGAGTGGCAAGACTTCTTCTCGGTGCCTAAGAGGCTTCCCTTTCATACTGATTAGGTAGCTCCAGGACGCTGGGGAACCCTGCTGCAGAAATTGAAACAGGCCTTTGACCCCCTGTGACCCCGGACCACTACACCTTTGCATGAGGCAAAAGCAAAGTGGGAGTGCCATACTTAACATGTAATACAAAACATGGAAGTGCAACACATACTTCATGTTTGCTGGTTTCCCCACTCTGTAAACAAGCCAAACATGTGGGTCCCAAGCAGACTTGGGCTTCTGCTTCTCCCTATTCACAAAGGAAGCATAACATAGGTTTTCACCTTCTGAGCTTCCTTCCAACTTTCAGGGTCAAAGAGGTGATTCCCAGCTGAGAACACCACCACCAATGAAAGCAAAAACTGGGAAGGGGAAGCCCTCGGAAGTGTCAGGGAGGTTTCTGAATGTCACTCAACAGCACCACGTTTGAGCCAGAGAGTAATGAGTGTCATCCCAGCTGCTGACAAGATTCACCACCCCAAAGAAAACGCAGCCTGTCAGCTGAAAGACTGCTGAGATGAGCCACGGCAACTGGCAGCCCTAAGGCCGCTGGAGTGTCCCAGAATGCTGCACTGTGTTGCTAAGGGGAAGTGATTGTTGTGGCGGGGAGAGACAATGGCAGTCTTATTAAGCCACTCACAGCCTCTGGGGTGACAGCAATGAAAGATGCACCAGCCCACGGGATGCTCAACAGATGCTCGCTGGGACTTGATACTGCCGATGAAACTGTTGATTCTGCACTCAAAATTTGCGCCTTGCTAGATCAGGCCAAAAGGTCCATCTAGCCTGATGTTTTGTTTCTGAGAGCTGCTAAGCACATGCTTCTGAATGCTCTCAAAAATGGCGTGAAAGGGGAAGTATTCCTTGCTTGTCCCTACATCTGCAGCTAGTGTGCCTCTGAACATGGAGGTTCTATCTATTAGCCACTGATTGACCTCTTTCCAGTAATTTGCTGGATCCTTTTGAAAGGAAAGACTTGAACTCCACCCTAGTGCTGATATTTTCAAAATGGGGGCTCCCTGTATTCATAAACTTAGTTAGTTATTCATGTGCCTCTCGGTGTTATTTGGATATCACCCAACCCTAAATAGAGGGGCTTTGGGCTTTGTTGAGGTCCTGAAGGAAGTGTGAGTTAGCTTATAATTTAATAAGCAAATATTCCTATAATGCATTGATCAAGGGAAAGATCACCTTTACTGTTGTTGTTGTTGTTGTTGTTGTTGTTGTTGTTGTCCTCAATCAGAGCTAAGGCATACCTTAACTTTAGTCTTCATGGGCTAAAGTCTGAATGAAGCGTAATTCATTGATTGGCGTTTTCATTTATTATTTAAATGAAAAAAAATGTTTTCTGAGAGCATTACCCTGTTTAGGAAATTTTCCCTTTACTCTGAACTAACTTCATTTGTTTTTAGTGACATCAACACATAGCCAAACTGAATGGCTATGTTGAGTCATGACACTATCAGATTCACTGCATAATCCCTGATTGGCTAGTATCATCCCTATGAGAAGCATAAAAAAGAGAACTGAATTCATAAGCAGAGAAGAAGAAAATGGCACAGAAGCACAGGTAGAGCTTTCCCCTTTCCACTCCCAGAGGAGCACATACAGATCCACTAAGGATTGACACTGAAGAGATGCCTTAGAAACTGATTCATTTGTCTCTGAAGAATGATACTTTGAAGAACCCAATATTGGCATGTTTTTCTTTGATAAACATTGGCATGGCATGCTTAGTTATCTGTCCTCAGAGTGAGTATTTGGTAGATGTGACATATTTATGGAAATATGGGGACTCTTTATGGAATATATTAAGATTTAATAAATCATTCACTATGTGGTCAAGAACAAAAACAGCCCCGATGAATGACTTTGTTGGTTGTGTTGTATGTGTGTTTTGCCAGTGTGTTTGTGCTTTTTCCTCATTTTTTATTTCTTTAATCTCTTGTGTTTTAAAAGAGATTATATGATTTTCTTTCCTTCTTAGACTGGAAATTTTCAAACTTTCCAAATTCAGGGTCCCTTTCCTAGATCAAATGCAACACAGAATGTTGCAGTGGATTCTAGGATGTAGTTTGAACACATGCACACATACACCAATGCTGGTTAATTTCTTTAGTGTGCAATTTGATGCAAAAGGTGGACGAGGAAAAATCATTCTGTTGTTGGAAAGCTGCTAATGTGCAATTCGAAAAATGGGGTGGGGAGTTCCTTGGGAAGAGTTGTTGATTGTGAAACTGCATTGGGAATGACAGGTCTGTGAGGGGTTTCCTAACAACTGTCAGCACCTTTAACACACTATGGTTCTCAGGATTCTTTGGGGAAACCCATGACAGTTTAAAGTGGTGTAAGAGCCGTTTAAATGTATTGTGCAGGTGTGTCCCTGGAGAAGCAAGAAGCCTTCCAAGTATAGGCCTTGTTTCCTGGGATACTCCAAAAGAGGTGCAAGGGTGATTGTGGAGGCCAACAATGTGCAAGTGATTTCACACACATGCAATATCCTGGCATTGCGCTAGTGGGATCAGGATCTCTAGCCTGGAGAAGAGAAGGTTAAGGGGTGATATGATAGCCATGTTCAAATATATGAAAGGATGTCATATGGAGGAGGGAGAAAGATTGTTTTCTGCTGCTCCAGAGAAGCGGACACGGAGCAATGGATTCAAACTACAAGAAAGAAGATTCCACCTAAACATTAGAAAGAACTTCCTGACAGTAAGAGCTGTTCAGCAGTGGAATTTGCTGCCAAGGAGTGTGGTGGAGTCTCCTTCTTTGGAGGTCTTTAAGCAGAGGCTTGACAGGCATATGTCAAGAATGCTTTGATGGTGTTTCCTGCTTGGCAGGGGGTTGGACTGGATGGCCCTTGTGGTCTCTTCCAACTCTATGATTCTTCCTCCTGGTGCCGTCACCAGGGGTAAGCTGCTTCAACCCTCCCTTCCTTCCATGGCAGGAAGAGGAAGAGAAGGAACCAGCCACTGTAGCCATGTTTGCCTCTGCACTTTGTCTTTGCGCTTTTGGATCATGGAGGGGCAGCCCCAACCCCCAAAATATTAAAGAGGCCCAAAGGGGTTCAGGCCCCAGGAGCTGGCATCCCAGCTCCAAAATTTACAGTGGCTGGGCCTTGACTGTCTAGAGTCTTTCTTGTTAGCTTTGCATGGTATTGTAGGCTTAAATATTTATTTTTTTCGACCTGAAGGGGGACCTGAAGCAGTGCATCTGATCAGTGTCCATCTACTAGTTCTGCTCAGCATAAATCAATTGAAAATAATGGGCATTACTAACTTACCGTAGGTTCATTAATTTCAACAGATCTACTCTGAGGAGAGCTTAGTTGAATGCAACCCAATGAACGTATCAGGCACCACTAAGCAGGTAGCATTCAGCAATACCAATACATATTCCCACCATGACACAGCAAATCCCTTATGGCCCTGATCCAAGCCTGAGTCAGATATGGGAGTGGAACTCCCAAATAGCCAAAGTTGCCTCTGGCACCATTTGTCTCACAGTGTGCTGCAGTTGCTATGTGGTAAACTCTGCTTTGTGGAAAACTAAATACCACATGAGGTACTAACTTATCAACTATTATGAGGTTTCTCATTTCTAATATAAAAAAAACCTCAGTGTACCCATTTATGAAGCAAATGGTTATGAGGCTTCACCATTCTAATTTGAAAAAAATACCTTGGTGTACCCATTTATGAGGTAAACTGTTATGAGGTAGGAAGTGTGTAGCTAATGTGAAAATGCCTTAGTGCAGCTGTTTATGAGGCAAACTATTTTGAGGTGGAAACTGTGTAGCTAATGTGAAAATACCTCAGTGTACCCGTTTATGAAGCAAGCTATTAGGAAGTTTGACCAATACAACTATTGTGGGAAAGACCTTAGTGTAGCCATTTATGAGGTGTTAAAAGGCCATGCGCCTGAGAACAAATGGTCTACAGTAGGGAGCCTGCTGTACTCATGTCAGTTTCCCAATGCAGGCCTCCAAAAACGTACCCTGCAACATGTTGCAACAAACAACCGGGATACAATTTTCTGGGGCTGTACTCCCAGCATAGCTGCCAAGTTTTCCCTTTTCTCGCGAGGAAGCCTATTCAGCATAATGGAATTTCCCTTAAAAAAAGGGATAACTTGGCAGCTATGACTCCCGGGCAAGTCAAATGACCAGTGCAATATCATGGCCCCAGCAAAAGTGCTTTTTTTCAGGGTGAGGCCACCGTACGAAAATGGGCACCATAATCTCAGAGGAAAAAGTGGGATATCCCGGGACAGTTGACAGGTATACAAAACATGGAGGGCAGTGGACCTGGCCGGGGCAGCAGTGATGTGTCATATATTGCCCAAACCTGTTGCCAGACACTGATTCTTCAGAGGGCAAATATCCCTCAAGTCAAAGACCTGGAGGAACATGTGGGGTCTCCTGGGACTAGGGCTGAAGATCCCTCTTGAGTGGTTCTCTCACAGGAAATACTTGCTGAAGAATTCATGGAGCTATCAGAAGAAGAGATAGTAGAACCATTCCTCAGTTCTCAAGAATGCTGGTGCCAGAAGGCCCAAACCAATGGATGACAACCTCGCATGCATCTACTGACTCAGAACAGCTCACAGGGCCTACCAGTGAATAAGCAATTCCTTGAGGTCCTTTAATAGCAGCAGATGGGGTTAAGGCTGTGGTCTAGGACAGTGTTTCTCAACCTTTTTTGGGCCAAGGCACACTTGTTCCATGAAAAAAATCACGAGGCACACCACCATTAAAAAAGTTAAAAAAATTAACTCTGTGCCGCCCTATATTGACTATATAATTATGACTGTAAGAAACACTTGCCAATTGCTGTGTTGGTTGCAATCTCCTGTAATAAGGCTTCACAAGCCGCTGATTTCTCTGCCAGCACAATCCTTTGCTCAGCCAGTTTCAGGTTGAGCTCATCCAGCCAGCTTCTTTAAGTTTGTCTAAAACCACCCTCCTGTGGTGGTGGCTGTTGAGAGCTGCGCTCGCCCCGCGTCGTGACCCAGCCGGCTTCCTTTCCGGCTGGTCAATGTTATATATTGGCGGCCGCCAGGCACGTGACAATGCAAATCGCCCTTCTCGTCGCTGTACGTCGCCGCACACCAGCCAGCGTCTCGCGGCACACTAGTGTGCCGCGGAACAGTGGTTGAGAAACGCTGGTCTAGGAGGCCAGAGTACATAAGATCTCCCTCTTGAGTCTTCCAGTTGCTGGAAATGACAAAGGTCTCTGGCTCTTCTAGTTCCCCTGAGTTCTAGAGTGTCTCCACTTCCCCTCATGTCATTCAAATCCTATGAGGGCTTTAATGCAACAATATGACTTTTTTCTGAGGTGGGAATGGTGTAATTCAAGAGTCTACAACGCAGCATCTCTAGGTGCATATCATTACAATCATTATTATATTTATCTCACCCTCCCTCCAATGTACATGGTTCTCTCCCCCCCCCCATTTTTATCCTCACGACAACCCTGTGAAGGAAAAGCAACGATTCCAGCAATGACCCTGTGAAGTAGGTTAGGCTGAAAGGCAGTAATGGGCCCAAGGCCTTCACTGAGTTTCATGGCTGAGTGAGGATTTGAACTCTGATCTCCCAGTTCCTAGTCCAACACTAACCACAACAGCTGGTATCCACAGGGTCCCCCACACCCCCCCCCTGAAATGAGGCTTTAAGGAAGCATTCTGAATCAGACCCTGGGTCCATCCAGCTCAGTGGTATATAGAATGACTGGCAGTGGCTCTTTGGGGTTCCAGGCAGGGATTCTCTCCCAGCCCTGCCTGGAAATGCTGGGCTTTGAACCTGGGACCTTCTGCCTGAAAAGCAGGTGCTCTAATCCTGAGCTATGGCCCTAATTACACTAACAATCTTCCGTTCCAAAGACTTGGCACGTTGAACGCTGATGACAGCGATCCCAGCTATTATTTCAGAAAGGTTATAGGGGTTTTTTGTTCCCATTGTTGCTCTTGCAAGCCTTGCAACAGGTGACTCCTTGCCATCGCCCCTATCCAGAGGAGAATCACCAGACAATTATTTCAAATGACAACGTGGCATAGGCCTCTCTAACTCCCTAGCTCCCCAGTTGGAGTTCAGCAGGATGGGGAGAGGCCATTTGTAAGCGCTGTGAGGGGCAATTTAAAAATAATGTAAAGGCAATAAAAAGAACGAAAATGACTCCTAAGCCATCTATTGCCAGCAACATTTGACACACACTAGGCTTTCTTGTCCCCAGCATATTAAGCGAATCAATGGGGCAAGCCAGGGCCTGACAGCTCTAAGAGGAGACACAAAGCAGATGAGAAGGGATTCTTACTAGGCCAGCTACTGTAGAGAAGACTGACCCTTTCAGGACCCCCTTTCAAGCTCACAGTCTGTATTATTATTATTATTATTATTATTATTATTATTATTATTATTATTATTAATAATAATAATAATAATATTTCTTCCATGTCGGCTTTTAAATGCCTGTTGAAAACATTTCTTTTCCACCAGGCCTGCACAGGCAATTAAGAACACACCCTTCCACAATGGTTAACTGATGTCTGTTTTTAACTTTCCAAACATTTTTATTATTCGGTTTTATGGTTTTATTGCTGTAAACTGCCTTATCACAGCAGTACACAAATATATATTTTCAGTGCTTTTTTTCTTAATTTTTTTTAAGGGGTACTCTTATTTTGGCTGCCCCCCCATGGCCCCTCCCAACTCCCGGACAAGGGACTCGAGGAGGCGGTGCTGAGAGGACGGGAAGGCCCACGGCAGCGGCGAAGTTGGCTTGAGGGAAGAGAGGTGAGCACTCGCTGGCTGCTTCTAGCGGAGGAGGAGGAGGAGGAGGAGGAGGAGGAGGAGGAGGAGGAGGAGGAGGAGGAGGAGGAGGAGCATTGTTGCCTACAGTCGCCCCAGACTCCCCTCCTTGGGCACCAGCGGGGAGAATGACGGAGCTCCAGTCCACACTGCTACTGTGGAGACAGCTGGCATGTCAGTCCGTCCATTGGTCGGTTGGGGCAACACAAAATGTTTAGGGGTACACATACCCCTGCGTCCTCCCAGAAAACTGCATATTTTTTATAAATCAGAAATAATTTAATTAACAATGACTCATTTTTTTACCTTCTATTTGCTGCTGCTAAAGTTATTACCCAAATGCATATCCAGGCAGGCTATTGTCTGCCCTCACCCTCGCTGCCGAATCAAGAATTCGAACTCTGGTTTCTATTTTTCTGCCAGCCTCTTTAATACATAGATCTGAGCAATACAGAAGGCAAAGCAAGGGGCTAGAGGCACAGCTGGTGAATCGCATGGCTGAGACATTGACCCAGCAAGCTCCACACCCCATCTTTCCCTTTTGAAGACATGTTTACTTTCAGCACACAAGTGTGCATGCATGTGAGTGGGCTGGGGTGGGGAGGGCCTTGCAGTTTGTTTGTGCTGACACTGGCGTCTCCCCCTCCTTGGCGATGGAAGTGTCAGCTTGATATAAGGTGGCCTTTCAGATGCCTACTCTGGAAAAAACTTCTTGCCAGCAAGAGTGACAGGAGGGGCCTGACTTTGGGTGTCTGATATCACAGGGGTAGAGCACCTCTCCAACCCCCAGCTTGAACCTTCCCCAGGATCAGACTCCTGAGCCTCCTCATCACAGCACCCACTCCATGAGCTCTGATCATTCTTGCACTCCCTCATCCCTTTCAAGCCCTTTCCTGGGTAGTTGAGCTCCAAATCCCTAATCTCTTTGCCACCAGCCCAAGATCCTCTCACCCCCCATCCTGTGGGTCGCATGCCATTGTCTCTCTTCGATGGGGAGAGAGCTGTTGCTGTTCAGACTGTGTGTGTGTCTCAGTGATTTATCATTTCCCCTGGCTCTTGATTTCTGATTCAGGACCTTTGGCTTGGACATATGGCATGACCCCCTAGGATGTGAGGTGTCCCTCCAGCTCCTGTCCCCCACCTGGTGGCTCTGCCTCAACTATGCTGAAACAACTGGCCAGGGTACAAGATCCAGCAGTGTCATAAAAAATGGGGCAGATTTCAAAATGGCAGCCAGGAACATGCAAACCTATGATTCTGCAATATTCTTCCTGGATTATTGCACCATTGTAACAAGGAAAGAGGTTGTCAGGTGGGGTGGGTGGGTCTGTGGAACTGGTGATCTGTCACCTAGATAGCCCCCCCCACCCCCCGTGAATATACTCTGTAGAGCTGGCCCAGAAGAAGAGGGTTGTGGTTAACAGCATGACATACTGTGGCTTATACTTCTGCTCCTTTTAATAGAAGCCGTTGCCCTCATTAAGCAAATTAGATGACCATAAGGTGTTCTGAGTAACCCTTAACACTCCATGGCGTGTTTTTAGGAACCCTTGGTCTTGCAAGCTACAAAGTTACTTGGGAAATTCTTACAGCTCCACTATGGCCTCTTAATTAGACTCCATGAACACTTGGTGATTCTTAAGGATAGTTAAGTAGCAAACTATGTGTTGATAATAAAATTTGCGTGCCTCTTGCAGATATCCAATTTGCTTGTGTCTTCAAAGGAAGAAATTGGATTGTCTGCTCCCTAAATTGTTTTAATCTTTGGCACAGAGCGTTCCTGGCAGAGTCCCCTCAACTGGAAAATAGGAAATGAGTTTGAAACTATACACACAAACATGAATAATACCCATGCTCAAGGGGGTGGAGTTAGATTTGGTGATGTGAAGGGTAGATAGATTTGTCAGCTCCAAATCTGTATTCTGCACATCAGGGCAGATAACAGCATAGGCCAGGTTCAGGAGTTTTGAAATGAGTAAGTAGAGAGTGCAATACCCCCAGAAACTCTGCTTAGGGACGATGTGGTGTAGACCAGGGTGGGGGACCTGTTAACCTCCAGAAGCTAGTAGACTTTAATTCCCATTAGCTCCAGTAAGCATGGCGATTGGTCAGGCATGATTGGAGTTGTAGTCCAGCAACATCAGGAGGGCTACAGGTTCCCAATTCCTAATATGGGGAAATGTTTTCCTAGGTGGGATTCCACTTCCCTGCTTTCCTAAGTGGCAGGAAATTGCAAAGCAGACTTAAAAGTGCAGGAATATCAAATGAGGGGTAGACAAAATATGTTTACCGGTATTTACCATTGCACAGAAGAACATAACAGGAGCCCTACTGAATCAGAATAATGGTCCATCAAATCAGCATCCTGTTTTGTACTGATATCAACCAGATGCCACTTGTGTCATGACATCAGCCAGAAGTTCACAGGACAACACTGGGCCAGCAAGCAAGCCTGGGTTTCAGGACCTTGGAGAGCTCCAAGTGAGCCACTTGCTCTGAAAATAAGCAATACCGAGCTAGATGAGCCAATGATCTGCTTTGGTATAAGGTAGTTTCCTATGTTCCTGTGATCTACCATTGAAAATCTGATTATAGAGATGGACAAGACATTCTGCACAATCAAGCAGGTCCAACTAGGCAGAATGGACCTGGACTCTGATCTTCTTTGCCCCAAATCACCTTACTCTTTATAGTTACGTACATACCACCATTCCTCAAAGAAGCTCAAATTAGTGTACAAGCAAGGTTCCCCCCCTCCACCAAATACGCTCACAACAACCCTGTGAGGTAGATTAGGCAGAGAGGCAGTGGCTGGCTTTAGATAACTCAGTGAGCTCCATTGCCGAGTGGGGATTTGAACCCTGGTCTTCCACGTCCAACACTCTAACCACTAACACCACACTAGCTCTCTGCTTTGAGGATAGTCCCCAATTTTTAAATTCCCTCTGTGGAGGGGAAAAAAATCATTTCCTCCCACTCCACCAACCTCCCCCTTTATTTTTCTTCTTCCTCTTCTCCCTTTTTATAGCTTGGACGATGATAATATTCATGTTATTACTGATGCTAATTGAACTTTCACAAAGGTGCCTGGAGGCAGGAAAGTTGCCTGGTGAGATAATTGCCATGGCAACCCCCTGCCTTGAGAAAAAGAGCCCGGACAGAGAATCCATGAAGCACTCCACCGGTCCATATGAGCAACTGGCTGCAAACAACTTCTGGGAAAGAGGACAAAGAACATACTATGAATCACCAGCACACAAACTGATTGCTTCTGGAGAAAGAGGGGGGGAGGGGGAAAACCCCACCACCCAGCCCTAGTGCCTTTTCCCATTAGAGCCCTGAAAAATCCTCTCGAGCTGGCATGTAATTTCCAGAATGGAGTCCATATTTCTTTTCATTATAATCGCCATCGCTTTCTCCCTCTTTCTCATGTTGAGCGCCTACTAATTCTGCAACAGCCACTCTGAGCAGCAATAATAATTTTCAGAAAGGAGCGTCCTCTCTACATAAGTAGAGTGCTCCAACAGGGTGGGTGGGCAGGAGGAACCTCGCTAAAAGTTTAATTAGGAAAACTGACTCCCATTGCTAAAGGAGCCCTGCATTTTAACCCTTTGCCATAAATCTCCCCCCTTGCCCCCTACCACCCCCTTCAAAGCCCACTGCCTCCCTCACCAAAACCTTCGTCAAAGCCCCCATTATTATAATCAGTTGGAGGGGATTTAATACATTATTGATTTTCGCCAGCGAATTGAAAAAGCTCTCATATTAAGTCCAGGTTGCTTATTCTTTCTGTATATGACATTCAGGTACTTGTGAAAAATTATACCAATTATGAAATCAGCCATTTACTCCTTCAAAGTGCAATCAGTTGTCACACTGCAGAGTACTCGCTCTTGAATGTTATTAGCCATGCGGCGGGCTCAGGAAAAGTGCTGAGAGGAGAGACTTTAACCAAAGGGCAATTGCATGAAATTTACTTAGAAATAGCTATTTATCACCCTTGGATTTCCTACTGTTCAAATCCACTACAGACATTTTATGGAATCATGGGGAGGGGGGCATCTTGGGAGTGTATCACAGCCAATGGAGGGTCCCTTTCCACCACACACACACACACACACACACACACACACACACACACCAACTCTGCTGACATTAAATGAAAAATTTAGAAGTCATTGTAACAGCATAAAGATGCATTATCTTTTCTGATGTGCAATTTGAGCATCATCTCAAAAGCCACATAAAGCATCCCCTCCCCCTCAGAAACACACATATGGAACTTTTAAAAGTTTCATGACATGTAGCTTGTCTTACCTTTAAGGCATCTAATGGGGGGGTTATGGAGTGCCACTTGTGCTGCTCCCAAAGGATTGAGTCAGGTGATGACCAGGATAAGGGGGAAGGAGAAAATTAATGGCCTGGGTTAGTAGCAAGGAACTTAAGTAAGGATTGCTCTCCAGGGTCTGGGAAATATAGCATTGTGGGTGGGGTGGTGAGGCGAACAGGGGAGAGGTGGAAGCATTGCAATGCTAGCAAAAAATCCTTTGCAGCAAGGCTGTCCATTAGGGGTGCCTTTGCTTGTGTCACAAGCAGCCACCATTAATGGCTTCTGCCCGCAGGCGATGGACTGCAAGCAGACATAAATTAAAGGGGGTATGTTCAAGAGAAATTTCTACCTCGGTAAAGATGTCTTGTCTGCCTGTTTTCCAGAGGCGGTGAGAATTTCAAAAGGCAAGGTCAGTGCCTTCTTGTGAAGGAGGGAGGCAGCGTCAGAAGTTGTCCCAGTAGGCCGTGTTTTTGTCCTTCCTTTATTGGCTTTTCTGACCTTACTGGCAGGGATTGTGTAAAGAAAAAAATGGAGTGAGAAATATAGAGTGTGGTGCAGTGTGGCCAGAGTGTTGGGCATGGATGCAAATGCAGTTGAGCAATTAAAGTTGATTGAATGGTCCACTTGCTGACCCTAAATGGAAGGTCAGTGACATAAAATCCACATGGTGACCAACTTGGTGATTTCAAGGTGCCCGGGTGTCCCTTCACATGTGTGGAGCTTCAGAGGGCACCTACACCCCACAGATATGGGTACTTGAGCAGCAAAAGAAGATGGGAGGCTGGGTGGGAAGGGAAGCCACAGGAGAGAGAGCAGCAGTCTGTTCCCCAAGGAAATCAGTTTCTCTTAACCCAGAGGGAAATCTCCATGTTAATAACTGTTCATTCACAATTCACTTTACTCATTCATGAAGTAAAGGAGCAGTGGTGGCTGCCACCCACTGGGATTGGTAAGGTGGAAGGCAGGGAGAGACCAAGGGGAGTTGGAGCAAGAGCCAATGACAAGCAGAGTCAACTAATCCTCATTTTCCCCTCTTCCAGCTGAGATCTAGAAGGCCAACAATAGCATCACAAGAGGAGGAAGCTGATAGCCAGCGACTTTCCCAGAACCGGTTGTAAATAGGCAGGTGGGGTGCGAGGGGGAGGGGCACTGGCTTACAGTAGGCTGAGTTTGGTGGGGCATCTAAAAGCTTGAATCCTGTCGAGGCTGAGGCACTGTGAATGGTTCCCATGTCCCTCTGAAGTTGCACAGTTTGCGGGTGCTTCTGAATCCAGCTCTTTCACTGGAGGCTCAGGCAGCCTCAGTGACTGGAAGTGCCTTTTACCAACTGCAAATGGCATGATGGATCAGGGGAAATTGCATACAACTAATGTATTCATTAGGGAAAATTTGCACTAAAATGCTGGTGGATTTACATGTGAACTTTTTTTAAAAAAATGTAAAATCTACAAACGGATGTGGAAGTGAGAGGAACCAAACTTAACATTGGAAAACTGAGAGAAACTGGATTTGTTCACCCTTTGAAGGCAACTGAGGCCAATGTCTGGATGAAAGTGAAGGCAATGTCACCAGAGTGGAAACTACCTTTCCTCTTGCCCTCAGTGACCCAGACAGTGAGCATTTGCTTCTACTTGAATGGCCACACCCTTTTCATTGCACGTCTCCACTTGGATGCACAGGAATGTGGCAGAATCCTGTGAATGAGTTTTGTATTTAATAACAATGCTGTTTCAAAGAACTACAATAACGAGCGAGAGAGGCTGTGTTGCATTATCTGGGGAATTGCCTATTTGTTTCCTACCGTTAACACTCAGCGTGTTACAAAATGCATGGACAATAAATTCCTCCACCAGTTGATGGACTCCCAAGAGCTAATAGATTATTTTGTAATGTGAGGGTAGCATTTAAAAAACGGCACACTGGCCTGCCAACATTTGGGAGGAGGGGGGGGGAGGGATTGCTATCAAGTGCTGTTTAATTTAATTTCATAAATAATAGGGTATTTATAAAAAGAGCTGTAACGCCAAGTGTTACCAATTTCCCCGCATACAATAATATGATTTGCACAAATGTTTGTCCTTGAGGCAAGCAGAATACATTTTACAAATCAATCCTTCTGCTGAGTGCAATTAGCACCCGCCAAGGCAGACGGCCGTACCTGTAGAGGAATTTCTCTCACATTTTCTCCACCCCGCCCCACATTTTGATCGCTAGGGAAACTCCATCAAGCACAAGAAAGCGAGCAAGGAAAGGGAAATGTTCCAGGCATCCAAGAGCAATTCATTCTAATCAGGCCAAAGTGGGTTTTAGTGGCCCATTTGATGTGACTTTTATGCACGACTCCAAGCCTGCCTCCAAAGGGGGCTGGCGTAAAGGTCACAATTGCTGCATAAAGTGAGAGGGGGAAGAAATGCATTTTAAACAAAACAAGGGTTGAAAGAGAGGGAAAGAAAGTATCAGTTGGCATTTGAGAGGGGGATAGAATATATTCACAATGTGTTGTGTATCCAGCTAGGTTTTACTTAGAGTAGACCCACTGAAATTAATGACCCATATTAGTCATGAGCATTCATTTCAGTGGATCTGCTTAGCTGAACACCATCCTAATCTTTGTTGGAGCAACAACTGCAACCCAAAGGAGCTCTCCCAGGTCCTGAAAGGTGGTGAACTTCTTTGTCTCTTGCTTGTTTCCTCTTGTTTGATTTCTGACTCCAGTTGCTTCTGTTCCAGGTCCAATTTTCGCAGACTCACAGCCTGAGCCAAACAGAACACCACTAGTGTTATGAGGTGGGTATCCTAAGAGATCATCTACTCCATCCCATCAGTGATGGTACAAATCCACTCACTGCAGCATCCCTCATAGATGACCACCCAGCTTCTACTAAAAAACCTCTAACAAATGAGAGCCCAATACTTTCCAAGGCTATTATGTTCCACTGTCCAACAGTATGTGCTATCCAGGTTTTCCTAATGTTTCAGCTAAGTTCCATTTCTTCTCATCTGAAGATAGCTATCCTGACCTCTTAACCACCACTTCTCCTTTCCTCAAAGAACTTCACTTTGAGGTACCTCAGCATCTTCCTCTGGACACATCACATTTTGTCAATTTCTTTCTATTGCAGACTACAGAACCATCTGGGAAGTGACTATAGATCAGTGGCAAAGCACATAGAAATCACAGAATTGTAGAGTTTGAAGGGACCCCAAGGATCATCTAGTCCAACCCCCTGCAATACAGGAATATGCAGCTGTCCCATATGGGGTTCAAACATGCAGCTTTGGCATTATCAGCACCACACTCTAACCAACTGAGCTATCCAGGCTGAGAGCTTAACAATATTTCAAGGGCTACAGGTTCTTCATCCCTGAGCTAAAAAGGATTGGGCAACAGGTTATGCTAAACTTCTCCTCCGTTAGTTACATTTGAGAACTGCTGCCAGTCAGGGTAGACAATATTGAGCTAGATGGGTCAATGCTATGACTCATTATAAGGCATTTTCCTGTGTTCTTAACTCTGCACCCCAGTCATTATATTGGGGAAAGGCCATAAATCAGTGGCAGAGCATCCTCTTTGTTTGCAGAAAGCTCCAGGTTCAATCTCTGGCACCTCCAAAGAGAGACTCCCTGTCTGAAATCCTAGAGAACTGCTGGAAGTACTGAGCTAGATGGACCAATGGTCTGGCTCTGTATAAAGCATATTCTCCTCCTCCTCCTCCTCCTCCTCCTCCTCCTCCTCCTCCTCCTCCTCCTCTCTTTCTCTTATGGCTCTGCTCCTATGACCCATTGTGCTGTTAGGTATTTTTAGAATATGGACTTAATGATCTCACAGCATTTATTTTACACTAAAATGCTGATGAAATTTTATGAGGACCCCCCCCCCCAAAAAAAAACTACTGATATGGAAACGTGGAAAACTGGATTTAAGCCTGGATGAATGAAAAACTGAAATTGACGAATTCACTATTTTCCCCACTTACAGGTAGCAGCCCATGCCTTTGCTGCCATCCTGAAAAACAAAGGAGGGTGGAGAGTGGGAGCTCAGTGAAAGGGGGCATTCTGGCACATGGTGTTGCTGCTCATCTTCCCTGCCCCTGGGGTGATTCCATTGGCACCAGAAATGGTGGGGAGGGCAGGGGGTGGCAGAGAGACGGGGGGAGGGACAGGAAGTGGCACATTCCCATTTTGCCAAATGAGGCAAAATGGGCTCGGCTGCCCCTGGTGCTGAGGGTTGAAATTTGGACCTTCTGCTGCAAGGCAGATGCTCTACCACTGAGCTATGACCCCTCCTCACAGGTATTCAAATCTGGCTCATAATAACTTCTGTTCATAATCACTACCAACACTCACTCCTGCTTACCAGCAAGATCCATGGTAGGGGCCTGAAGGCTGATGTTTCTAATTCCCCACCCCACCAGAATTTCTTCTTTCTATACTCCAAATGAGCAGCCACACTGACAGCAATGGGTTCATTGATCTTGGGTTGTTTGCCTGTCTCCCTTAACAAAGAGGAGGTTAATTTATCATTGGGTGGAGAAAGAGAATCTCCAGCCTCTTAAGAGCTTCTTTCTTCTCGCTCTTAATTAAACAAAAGCAAGCAAGCAAGCAAACAAACAAACAAGGATTTCTTGAACTTTAGGAGTGGTTCACAAATGGTGCCTGTCACTTGATTGTAGCTGATGAACTGGCAGATTAATGTGTGGACAGTCTGCTGAAAAGCAGCTTACACAAGGCAATGGACAGAAAGGTGTCATCCCCCTGCCCAGCCAGGATTTTGCTGGTTTGACTATAAAGTTACCCTCTTGACCAATTGCCAGAATTAAGGCCCAACATGCACTATGCATTTAAAACAGAATTGTCACAAGCTCCCCATATATACCCTGTTTCCCCTTTTTTAATACGTAGTCATAAAGTAAGCCATGGCAGGGTTTTTAAGCATTTGAGAAATATAAGACATACCCCGAAAATAAGCCATACTTCCGCGCCGCGGAAACCAACCCCTACAGGCACCTCCACTCACAGAGTCACTCCATGCGGCCGGCACTGCAGGAGCGTGATCAGCTGTGAAGCAGCGCTCCAAGAGCTCCGCTTAACAGCTGATCGCGCTCCCGCCTTGCTGGCTGCATGCCCGCACTCCGCCTTCTCATCCACCGCCGTCCCTGCCGCTTCCGTGCTTGCCGCCACCGCTGGGCTCACTGCTTCTTCCTCGCCTGGTCCGGCCAAGGAGCTTGGAGCGCCCTGCAGCGGCGGCGGGAGGAGCGCCTGAGCAAGCGGTCTCTGCCTGGCCCAACCAAGGACGCCGGCCGCCCTGCCACCTGGAACCAGTGGCTGTTGCAGCGCCGAGCACTCAAGAGAGCCCAGCAGCGCCCTGAGTCAGCGCCCTGAGCCGTAAAAACTGTACCGGTAATTAAAAAATAAGGCATCCCACCGAAAGTAAGCCACCCTGTGTTTTTTTTGAGGAAAAAAAGTTATAAGGTGGTGTCTTAAAAAGGGGAAACACACACACACACACACACACACACACACATAGCAAGCTGTTACAGAAATGTGGGGAACTGAATTCAGCACTGGGAAAAGGAGAACCAAAGTTGACAGACTAACTCAGCCCCAATTTAAAGCTAGAAAACTTGCAGAAATGGCAACCAAAATGTTGAGGACAATGACCTGAAGAGGTTAATCTGGTCCGGGGGGGGGGGAGTGACTAAGGGTGCAATTCTATACTCAGGATCTACTGACTGAATAAGAGACTTGGGGAAATGAAACCAAGGCCCCAACTGCATTCTACATTTTGAGCAGTATTTTACCACTTTAAGCAGTCATGGCTTTCCCAAAAGCATCCTGGGAAGCGTAGTTTGTTAAAGGTGCTGAGCTCACAGAACTACAATTCACAGAGTTCCTTGGGAAGAGGGATTGATTATTAAGCCACTCTGTTAAGCCACTATGTAGTGGTTGCTGAAGTTCAGAACTTCCTGGTTTGGAATATGAATTTCCCCAACGTCATTATGCCTCTTATCATGCTTGCTCTAACCACTGCTCTTCAACCTTCAGTCCCCAGACATTATTGGGCTACAGCTCTCATAACTTTGACCATTGGTTAGGCTGTCTTGGGATGCTGAGAGTTGTAGTTCAACAACATCTCGGGCCCCAAGGTTAAAGAACACGGCTCTAAATCTTGATCAGTGCCCAAATCCTAACCCAAAGTGAAGGTGAAGCATTGTAGGTGCAGACTCTGATAATGGAACAGTTCCTCATAAAAAACAAATGTAAATAAATCCTGCACATAGAAATATAGCAGGTCAGGGGAAAGGCTAGGTTGGAGCTCTTCTCCCTGACACCTAGATTTTATGTGTGGAAGGGTTTGTTTGTTTGTTTGGACTACGGAGCATTCAAGTCCTGCTGTACCACAATACCAACTTAACATAGGTTGCCCTCCTCACATTCTGTTTGTAAGCACTACCGTGTTTCTCCGAAAAAAAGCCATACCCCGAAAATTTGCCATACCCTGAAAATAAGCCATACCCCGAAAATAAGCCATAGTGATAGGCAGTTTAACCTTGTAGGTTAAACTGTACCATGCTGTCACTGGCGATGGGTTGCGACTACTCTAGAGTAATGACTCTCCAGACCGTTGCCTTTTCATGCTTTTATTATGTGCAGGCTATTTACAGTGCTAGAGCTGTACAGGATACATGTTCTCAGTCTGACCCAGAACCCTGGAATGGCGCTTCCCGCGTTTTCTTCCAACATAAGAGTCTGGGCACCCCAAATCTCCTTCCGCGTTTCCTCCTGCGTAATTCCGGAACCGGAGGGGAAAAGGGTCTCCTTTCCATGTTTTCCTTCTCCCCCCTTTCCCCCCCACTCTCTCTTCCTCTCCCACATGCAGCAGAGGCTCTGCTATCCTGCCAGAGCCCTGTCTCCTACTTCCTCCTTCCCCACTGGACTCTTCCCCCTCCCCGCTGGCTCCGCTGCTGGTGGAGGAGTTGCTCCTCAGGATGGGGGGGGGCTCTCTGTACTCTTTCCCCCTCACACATACTTAATAAAAAAAACTAAGACATCCCCTGAAAATAAGCCACCGTGGGGTTTTTTGAGGAAAAATAAATATAAGACGGTGTCTTATTTTTTGAGAAACACGGTAGGCCCAAGCCATGAACAAATAAAAAACAAAACAAAGAAACTCAGGGAAAGATGCCCTGTTCTTTGTGTCTGTCACTTGAATATCTGCTCATTGGAAAGACACCAAAGTCAGCACAAAAAAAGGATACAACACAAAAATGTCGCTTGGCCCCGATCAGAGGCAGAAATGCATCTGAATTCAAGTTGTTAGAAACAGCAGGAGGGGAGACCGGCCTAGAGCTCATTTAGTTGGCCGCTATGAGAACAGGATGCTGGACGATAGACCACTAGCCTGATCCAGCAGGCTCTTCTTTTATTCTTATGTTCTTGGCCGTTGAGCCCAAAATTCATCTCAAAGAGTCCTGAGGGAAAACCCAGCAAAGCACAGCAGCAGCAGCAGCAGCAGCAGCAACAACAACAACAAAACCCTTATTGAGAGACGGAGCAACTTGAGGCAATCCCCCGCACACCCACCTGTCTGTAAAATAAATGAGGTGGGGATAGTCATCCAGTGCGCGCCTTCGCTGAGACAGACAACCCTGGTCCCTTTCATGGAGCCGTCGAACTGGTATTAAACAGACAAGACAAGCTCTGCAGTCAGTTATCGGCCAGAAATATAATGAAGAAACAAGTTGGTGGAGCACAGTCGAGTCACCCGGACCAGCCAAGTGGAGAATTTAATTTCTTCCAGGTTCTTCTGGCAACGAATAATCTCTGTGGTTGCAGCCCCTGTGCCTGCGTGATCACTGACAGCTCTGACCCACCAGGGGTGAGAGTCTGCCATCATTCCCTCTCACAATTACATGGGGGGAACAGGGGGAGGCTGGGGTGGGAGCAAGCTAAGAGGGGCAGAGCAGAGAGAAAGGAGGGAGGGATTTTCTGGATCTCTGGAGCCCGTGATTTACAAAATCCAGGGACACAGTTCCTTGGTTGCTGTGAGGTAATCATAGCTGTGGAAAGCTTTTCTTTCTTTCTTTTTTACTGCTGGGAAAAGGGGGCATTGGCCATTAAGAGATGTAAGAAGGCATTGTTTTCTATTCTGCCCTGTATTTGCCACATTTGTTTTGTGTAAAAAAATAGTAAGCAGGTTGGTAACCTTCTGACATCCATGTAACAGTTTTGGGTGGGGCAAGAGGGAATAATGGGTGGAGCAATAAATGTAAATTTCATATTTGCATGGTGTGTTGTTTTCTTTGTATATTCGCACACACTCTTCTCTGAGCTCTGTCCAGGCAAGCAAGAGGCATGATCAGAGTTCAAGGACACATTCCAGCCAGGCAAAAATACTCCACTTGGCTGCAAACACTGGCGGAGGAAGAGGAATATGGGGGGGGGAGCGCACCGCCCCCGGCAGCGCGATCTCGACAGGGTGCCATCACAGTTGCCCTCCCACCCCTGCTGGACGCCCCGCCCCCAGGATGCACGCCATCCCCACCCCTGTCTGCTCTCCGCCCGCTCATGCCAGAGCATGAAGGGGTGTGGTCTGAGGAGAAGGGGTGTGGCTTGGGGAGTATTCCAAGAGCCAGAGAGAGGGGGCTGGAGGGCCACAATCAGATCTGAGAGTCCTCCCTGCTGTTATATAGGAATTCAAGCCTAGTAAGAGCACAGTGTCGTTATTCTGCAAATAGTAAGGCAAAGGAGGAAAGCCTTCTTGGAGAAGAGAATATGAACAAAGGAGGGAGCTCAGAGTAGCTGACTCAGCACCCCACAGCTGTGCATCCCCGTCCCCCATCGATTCTGATCTACAGAATGACTTGCCACGCGATTTCAATACATAGCTTTTGGAGACTGTTAGGCTAAATGAGAATGGGGGAGAGTGGGGGTGCGGAGAGGGAGTAATTGCCTTCACCACCTTTGAAGAACTCCAGATCTATAACTTGGGAAAATATAATTAGCTGCTAACTTTGAAAGATGCATTGGAGTTTGGGTAACGGGCACGAGGGCTACATATTAAAAATTGGAAGGGGCAAAAAGAAAGATTAGGGGGCCTTGGCTTGTGAATGGTTTCAATTAGGTTCAGCGGTGGTGTGCTGAGAAATGCAGAAAATTTTTAAAAACCAAATAAACCATGCACAGCTAAGGATATGTTAAAGAAAGACACGTACCCAGGGTAAAGTATTGGCAAATAAATATTATGGGAATAAATAAGTAAGCAGAGAGAGGTGTGGGCTTATCTCACCCTCCAGTCTTGGCATTGAACAAAGGCTATTTTAAAATAAAAATGGGAAGGTGATATTTATACTGTATTTAATATTTCATGGGTTTTCAATAACAAAGAGGGAGTCTTCCATCACAACTAAACAGTATTTGCAAATATTTCTAAGGACCATTGGCAACTAGCAATGAATAGGCAAATAATAGAAATCTCAGGTGCAGCGCACTCCTGACAGAGAGGGGAAATGACCATGTTTTGACTGCCTCCATCTTTGATGTGCTTGCCCTCAATTGCAAGGGGGCAGGAGGAATGGTGAATGACTCTTTAGGCTGTTCCTGAGGACTAGCAGCGTGATGGCACCTTTGCCCCTAGGGATTACAGGTGGACAACTCAGTCTTATTTGTGGGCTGTGTCAGTTTCACATCTCTTCAGCCACAAGACTGTACTGCTTCTGCATCAAACTATGATTTTAAAAATGCTAAAGAAATGCATTATATTTTCACATATTGTTTTACGAAATCATCTTTTTAGGCATTTCATCTCAGAATATGCATGGTAATCTTAAGGAGATAAATAAAGGTAAAGGTAAAGGGGCCCCTGACCATCAGGTCCAGTCGTGTCCAACTCTGGGGTTGCAGCGCTCATCTCGCTCTATAGGCCGAGGAAGCCAGCGTTTGTCCGCAGACAGCTTCCGGATCATGTGGCCAGCATGACAAAGCTGCTTCTGGCGAACCAGAGCAGCGCACGGAAACGCCGTTTACCTTCCTGCCGGAGCGGTCCCTATTCATCTACTTGCACTTTGATGTGCTTTCGAACTGCTAGGTGGGCAGGAGCTGGGACCGAGCAACGGGAGCTCACCCTGTTGCAGGGATTCGAACCGCCGACCTAAGTAGATAAATAGATAGATAAATTACCTTCTGGCGGGAAGGTAAACGGCGTTTCCGTGCACTGCTCTGGTTCGCCAGAAGCGGCTTAGTCATGCTGGCCACATGACCTGGAAAAACTGTCTGCAGACAAACATCGGCTCTCTCGCCCAGTAAAGCGAGATGAGTGCCACCATCCCAGAGTTGTCCGCGACTGGACCTAACAGTCAGGGGTCCCTATAACTTTAATCTTAAAAAACATTTCTACTTCAATTTTGGTACTTTTAAAGCCGAAGTCTGTAAGAATGTAAGACCCCTGATGCGTTAAGGCCATGACCCATCTAGTCCAGCACATAGCTGCCAAGTTTTCCCTTTTCTCGTGAGGAAGCCTATTCAGCATAAGGGAATTTCCCTTAAAAAAAAGGGATAACTTGGCAGCTATGGTCCAGCATCCTGTTCTCATAGGGGACAACAAAACACCCAAATAGGAAGCCTGCGAACAGAACCAAAACACAAAAGCACCCTTCCCATCCTGTGGTTTCCAGCAACTGGCATTCAGAGGCATACTGAACCCTTTGAAAGTGGAGATA
Organism: Zootoca vivipara; assembly: GCF_965207765.1. Classification (NCBI taxonomy): domain Eukaryota; kingdom Metazoa; phylum Chordata; class Lepidosauria; order Squamata; family Lacertidae; genus Zootoca; species Zootoca vivipara. The sequence goes on along the minus strand of NC_142585.1, from coordinate 38,968,534 downwards.
GAATACAGTCATCAGAGTTAGTTTTCATACAAGTTTCAAAGTAGACTCTCAGAAATGGATGAACCTAAGCTAGTCATGGCCATAAATTTCAATGGGTTAAATCTGAATAGGAATAGCATTGGATACAACCCAGTATTAAAATCAGGTAAATGTCGAAGTGCATAGCCATTTGGAATGTACAACAATGTAAGATTGGAACAGAATGGAAGCCTAGGGATGTGCAAAAATGCCCTCCCAAAAATCTCCACCTTTATTTGTTTGTTGCAGATCTGGAGCAAACCGACAGGGCTCACCAGTGGTAGTAGAAAGGCAGGGTTTGCTATTAAAAGTGGTAGCTTTTACTGCCGTTAAGCTGGTAGCCTGGCCACCAGTTTTGTATCCTCTGGAATGCTCCTTCTGGGTCATTGTGGTGAGTTGATTGTTCTGCAATGTGATCACAACTTGGTTAGAGGGTCTGTAGTTGTTCTCTGATTCACCTGTCTCAGGTGTTTGCTCCATAGTGACTTTTCAGCTGTTAATTTTTAAGAGAGAGAGAGAGAGAGAGAGTCCCAAGCAAAACAAATTCCCAGATAGTTTTCAAGGAAGGAAGCTATAAATAGTTCCCGTAATGGGAGGCTGTAATCTGATACGATTTATTTCCACCTCTGATGGGCTGACCTTCATCCCCACTCCAGGCTGTGCTTGTCATGAAATATGGCCAATCCATTCGGTAGTGGAAATAAATTGTATCTCCAACACTGAACACTGTGCATCCTCTGCATAATATGTACAGGGATGGACAGAGGCTGTCCTGAAAATAGGGTTCACACTTCCCCTCCCTCCCTGCCTACACACACACACACACACACACACACACACACATCCTAGTGAGTTTTCCACCTCATCTGCGCTCTTCATTTAAACAGTCATAGCTTCTCTCAAAGAATCCTGGGAGCTATAGTTCATTCAGTGACCTGATTGTCACTAGGAGACCCCCTAAGCTATCTTGCAGAGTTACAATTTCCTCAGCAGGTTAACTATCAGTCTTTCTTCACAGGAAACTGGTGTTCTGGAGTGGTGCATGTTGCCTCCAGGCCTGAGGTTTCCCTTACCACCATTATAGCCCCTCAGGCGGACACTTCTTCTTCTTCTTTTATTCCTATGGCAGCCATTTTGTGCTGGCACCCACAGCACTTTTACCAACATGTGAGTACAGGCAACGTATTAAAGAAAACATATTTAACTGTGGTACATCATTTTCAGAATAGAAATGTGGGGGAGGGGGAGGGGGACCTGACAAGATTTTCCTGGGAAGAGGGATTGATTGTTAAACACTCTGGGAATGGTAGGGAGTGAAATGGGGGTCTTCTAAAAAACTCTCAGCATCCTTAACAAACTACAGTTCCCAGGAAGCTTATGGGAAGCCATGCTAGTTTATGGTGCTGTGGTACTGCTTTAAATGCATGGAGCAGGTGCAGTGGAAATTGAGCATACGTTGTACACTTAGTCACCTTTTCCCTATTATTATTTTATTATTGTTATACATAACATAAAATTACGAAAGAAAGAGAGAGAGAGAAATTGAATAATAAAAACAAAAAAACTAACCAATAATCTCCCCCTCCCACAAAATATTTAATTAGGCCTTGGATGTCATTCAGCCAAAGGCCTAGTTTAAGAAGAATGTCATCGTCTGGCATCGAAAGGTGTATAACGAAGCCGCCAGGTGAACCTCCCTGGGGAGAGCATCCCGCAAACAGAGCCACCAAAGAAAAGGCCAATTCTCGCATTGCCACTCTGAAACTCCCATGGAAGAGGCACACAAAGAAGGGCCTCAGAGATGATCAAAGGGTCTGGGTAGGCTCGAATGGAGAGAGGTGGTTCTTAGCCAGCTTTTCCTCCTTAGGAAGTTCTCCTGAACATTCTGGTTGCCCTTTCCTGCACATTTTCTTAGCTCTCCATTACGGATTAATGAAACTGTCAACTTCAGTTTCTTACATTTCCTCATTTTAAAAGAATTCTTAAGTTTGGTTCTCTACATTTCTGCCTCAGGTTGCTTTCTTTTAAGCCCTCGTGAAATTTCACCAGCATTTTAGTGCAAATTTCTCCTTACATATTTTTGCATACAATTTGTTTTTATATATACATTCTTGCATATGTTTTGCCTCTGCTTCTCTGGTGGTTGTCCTGGCAAGAGTTTAGATTTCCTTCCAATTTGTGATTGCAGGTATTTCTACTATTCCCATATTTTGTAATGGCTGTGGTGCCACAGACAAATAAAATTGCTCTGAAGTTACCACTTTCTTGCAGAGTGACTTCCCCTAATGCAATGCATTTTATATGGTTTTTTTTTACCCGTTCATGTATTTTTGCCCTAGTATATGCTTGAGAACTGCATTGCAACATTAGGAAAAGTGCACATTTCAAAGGTTGGCTGTGTTTCAGGTCCCATATCATTTCAGAAAGTGCAATTTACGTAGATTTGCCCTTCAATGCAAATTGAATTTCTCCTCTTATCCTTCCTCTTAGTAGCTATTCTGAGGTAGACTGACCAGGCAACTATAGTTATAATAATATACATGTTGCTCCTTTCAAAGGAGTAACTTAGAAACAGTTATACAAACATAATTGGCTGTTCAAGTCAAAAGACAAGTGAGTCATTAGCTTCAACGTTTGTTGATTCCCCCTCCTGCGCATTTGCAAAGTTTCGGAATGCAGAAAACAGCTGTCTCTTCAAACCTCTTCAATTTGTACAGAAAAAAAGTTGGACAGAAATATGTTTTATTGTTATTCCTGTCAAAAAAAAGAAACATAAAGATTTACAGACCATGTGACTCAATAATTGCTGTGGGGCTTCTCCCCCCCCCAAAAAAAACATAAGACTTTAAAACTGTATTAAAAATCATTTGCCAATTCTTATGCCTTAACAGTCAAGAATGAATAATGGTTAGCTTTCCCCCCTATTTTTCCCCCTTTGCATATAAAATGTGCTCTCCTGTCATCGTATGAAACTGTCAGAAATAAATTCATAACAAAGAGAGAGATTATATAATTAAAAGTCACTTCTATTTCTTTTCTTAGTTTGCTTGAAATTATTTGTTTGTCATTTGATTCCCCCCCCTCCCTTTGCAGTACTAAATTGCTGCATTCCTAGGCAACTTTCTTTGTTGTTAAAAGACTATTATTGCAAACAGCTCTCCTACAGGAGTCTAACATTCTCATGCAGTCAATCAATACACCTCGCAGGCTCACAAAACCTCTTTAGGTAATGTCATTTATTTATTTATTCTTCCAGGGCGGGGGGCTCTTAATTGAAGTTTCTGAATGTATGGAAGTAACATTATTACTAGAGACCTACATATTTAGCTCAAGGATGTTTGAAACTTTCTGTTCTCTCTGCATCAGCAGCCATCCCACCCACCCCCAGTAAAGAAGGTGTAAGCTTTGGGGATTTTACTCTTTAGGCCTTTAAGCTCAAAGGTCATAATTGTTGGGGATAAATCAGTTAAACCATTCACGTTCCGCTGTGTCTCTATTCTGACTTCGTCTTTTAAAGTCTATTTTATACAGTACTTTATCAAAGCAGTTTGCAGTACCCTGAATGCTGGGGGGAAATTGCTCAGGATCATTTGGCAGAACATGAATTGAACTGACCAAGAACTGAACTGGTTCTTTTTGTAAAGGGATGAACATAAAATGGAGCTAGTTCCTTAAAAACAAAACGTTGTTGTTGTTGTTTTATTTATAGCCCGCGCATCTGGCTGGGTTTTCCCAGCCACTCTGGGTAGTTTACAGAATATATAAAACATAATAAAGCACCAGACATTAAAATCTTCCCAATACAGGGCTGCCTTCAGGTGTCTTCTAAAAGTTATGTAGTTCTGAATCTCCTTGACATCTGGTGGGAGGGTGTTCCACAGGGCGGGTGCCACTACCAAGAAGGCCTTCTGCCTGGTTCCCTGTAATTTCGCTTCTTGCAGTGAGGGAAGGCCCTCGGTGCTGGACCTCAGTGTCTGGGCATAACGATGGGGGTGGAGACCCTCCTTCAGGTATACTGGGCTGAGGCTGTTTAGGACTTTAAAGGTCAACACCAACACTTTGAATTGTGCTCAGAAACTTACTGGGAGCCAGTAAAGATCCTCGTGTGATATGGTCCCAGCGGCTACTCCCAGCCACCAGTCTTGCTGCCACATTCTGGATTAATATGCTGAGTTTGAGCTAGAACTAGCACCTTTTAAAAAATGAACTGTCTAAGAACTACATGTAATGTATCAGAGAGTTCTTATGCCCTGCAGAAAAACCTTGCCACCGTGGGATACCTTTTTGGTCTTAAAGCACACAGCCTTATGGTGTGAACTTAGGGTCCTTCACCAGCCCAGTGGTGCCTCCAGAGGCCAGACGTGACACTATACCATACAGACATTCAGAAAAGTACATTAACCTCATTTGGTCTGTCCGTCCATCCACCCCACCCCCCATCCACATTTGGAATGGATTTTCACTCTTGTAGACATTTTTGCAACAAGAAAAAAATGTATACTTTTGTGTCATGGGATCTCCAAATGCACAGATAGAGAAGCTTTCTCCCCCTGGTTGTGTCCTTGGAGAAATTCTTGTTTAATTAGTCTTCCAGTGCGGGTTGTCACCCTGCCACGCTGTAGCCCATTGGTTTATTACCTCCATTAAGGCTTCAATAACTTAACAAACAGATCAATAAACCATTATTACTTCCAGTCTTTCAAAAAGCCCACCCTTCTTCCCTTCCTCCCCAACCTTCCCCCAACCTCAAACCCAACCAGCTCTGGATAAAATTTACTGTTTCTCATCATAAAAATAAAAAGACATGACAATTCATTAAAACAATCCATGCTGTTGAAATACTTCTTCTCTTTGGGGAGAAAGAAGGATGATTGGAAGCCACAGAGTAGGCCCTTAAGTTACAGAAGCACATCAGGGAACATTAAGGGGATCCCTAATCCATTTAGATTGGGATTCACCTTTAACCCCAGCCTGAAATGTGGGGTCTGTAGTTATATTTTACTGCTTATTTCTGTTCTTCTCCACTCTCTCTCTTTCTCTTTTTCTCCAAGTCACCTCTCCATTTCCCCCCAAAACATTTATGGGGATAGATCAAACCTTTAGCACACTTACTTCAGTTGTAAGTTGCATTGAACTTAGACATGCATAGGTTAGCACTGTAAATGGAGTAATTGGTGGTTGGTGTAAGGAATAAATACTGCAAGACAGATTTGAAAATTGATACCTCAGTTGAATGGATTATCTTTCCACAGATTAAAGTTGGAGCTGAAGTGTGCACATAAGGTAAAAACCAATACAAGTCCTGCTCAGAGTAGACCAATTGATTTCAGTGAGTTGGCTCTCAGTAGAACCTGGTTAATTGTCACTCTTTCACATGAGGGGGAAATCCTAACCCCATCAGGATCTCCACTTACTAGGGATGGAAGGATCTGTCAATTTCAGCTTTCTCAGTTTCTAATTTTTCCAACCATTAATTATGGTGTCCCCATTTCTGTAGCAATCTGCATTAAAAAAAAAACTTCTGCAAAGTTATCCTATTAAACCCATTTTGATGTACCATTTTGACAAATGTATGCATTTTTGAAAGCAACTCTCTCTAACAAAATGCATAATGTTACTTTCACCACTCTCTTCACTTTCATGTAGACTTTTAATATAAGCATTTTTATAGGAACTAGTGTGGTATAATGGGTAGAGTGCTGGACTATGACCTAGGAGACAAGGGTACCCACTCAGTTCCTGCTTTTGAGGTTCCTACTGAATCATCTGGCTGCATACTGTGAGAATAAGATGTTGGACCAGGCAGGCCATTGACCTGTTCTTCTTATGTTCTTAATAATTCACTCCTTGCTACTTTGAATGGGGAATATACATACTTGTAAATATGCAAACTAAGCCACTGGAAAATTCTCTTGTGAAAGCTTATGCTTCTGAGGGCTGGGTAGCTGCTGGTGCAGGAAAAATAGGGAAAGTTTCATACACCCTTTACTCTGGATCAGGGTAATAATGGAGTAAACAGTGGAAACTGAAAAGGGTTAAGGGGGTTGGTTGGTTGGTTGGTTGGAAGTAAGTAAGGAAAAAGGGGGGATTTAACAAGTAATAAGGGATGAGGAAGGGACACGGGTGGCACTGTGGTCTAAATCACTGAGCCCAGGGCTTGCCGATCGGAAGGTCAGCAGTTCGAATCCCTATGACCGGGGAAGCTCCCGTTGTTCGGTCCCAGCTCCTGCCAACCAAGCAGTTCGAAAGCACGTCAAAGTGCAAGAAGATAAATAGGTACCGCTACAGCGGGAAGGTAAACGGCGTTTCCGTGCTCTGGTTTGCCAGAAGCAGCTTAGTCATGATCCAGAAGCTGTCTCCAAACAAACGCCGGCTTCCTTGGCCTATAGAGCGAGATGAGCACCACAACCCCAGAGCCATCCGCGACTGGACCTAATGGTCAGGGGTACCTTTACCTTTAAGGGATGAGGAGGTGGGAATGAGTAGGGATTATTAACAGGGTCGAGAAAGCCTGAGCTCTGCCACATCCCAATTTTGTGCTTTGGACACACTGCTTTTGGGCTTCAACCACCCCCTCTTTGACATGCGGCCCCTGGAGCCAATATGGCTCTCCTCCTGGAAAAGGGTTTGCTACCCCTACTGTGTGCTCATGCTTAGGAGTTAAGTCACATTGAATTTAACAATGTTGTCATTTGCAACATTGAACTGCATGAAATCAGTGGGGTGGGATTCTAGTGTAGTGATCTCAACCTGGTCCAACCCATTGTGAGGCAGTTAATAAATTAGATCGTATTCATCTAGAAAGATGAGGAGATCTTACTATTGCATTGCAAATGGTTTTAGTTCTTATTACTATTAGGATTATTATCCATGTGCTTCACAGATGCCAAATGGTACATAGAATTCTTAAACCGCGGTCCATGTTCTTGTGCTCTCGACGGTGTCTAATCTGGCTGCCAGCAAACCCTACTGGGCAAAGTTTCAAATAATAATGCTTATAATGATTTTATAATTTTCAAGGCTTGTTAATACCTGCTAAACTCACCAGACCCTCAATAGCTCCCCCAGTCATGATTTGAAAAGTTCATGCTCCATTAAAAACAGTTATTTAATACAATAATCATTCAATTAAAAACCTTTTGAAGCAGCTGCCAGACCTTATTTGTATCAATACCATATTTTAATTGTTAAAAGAGGCCTAAAAGACTGAGTCACCAACTGTGATTGTCAAAAAACGTTACAGTAAAATTAGTCAGTCAAATGATGGGCCTCCAGAGGAAACAGAGAAAGCCCTCCAGCTGAATGAATGGGTGGGAAATCAGAGACACAAAAATGGGTGGTGGGTGGGAGAGGCACAACCGTTGGTTTCCACATTTGGGATGCATGTAGTGGATTGTAGCCAATGATATGTGCTGCTCAGAGTAGACCCGTTGAAGATAATGGGCATGGCTAATTTAGATCCCTTCATTTCAATGGGCCTGCTTTGAATGAAACCTGTTTATATATTTATTTAGAGTGTCTGCCAAAGAAGCTCCCAGAGTGGCTTACATACAATCAATTAAAACAAGGCAGCCTCTGTCTGCAGTCTTACATTCTAAAAAGAGAAAGAAACCACAACACACAAAGGGAAAGGATCATGGTGGGAGGAGTAAAAAATGGAACCCAGGCACCAATTAATCAACAGCTGTTCTTATAATGATCAGCTGGCATAATTCAGGGGTAGGAGGCATGTGATGGAGCCAGTTTTAGAGCAAGGTTGATGGAGTGAGCCCTGCATCCCATTTCTTTCACTGAGACCATCTGATAGGATGGTTGCGCCCAGGTGACAGTTGAGGGTGATGAGGCAACAACTCCATAGATCTGTTTCCTCCATAATAATATACGAGTCTCCCACATCTCTGCACTCATTATTATGGCATAACACGAGAGCCAAAGCGTCCCATGAGTTGCTGTATGGGGAGAAAGAATTCCAGGTGAAATCTTAGTGTGGCTACCATTTTTATGCAAATGACAGAATACATGGATTCTTAAGCATGTGTATTAAGATTTGTTGGAGACGCTCTTTTCTGGCCCTAGTTCAGATGTAACAAGAAACAATGGTTCATTCATTGGAACATGGGCAAGTCTAAGTCTTGTGCGCTCTCCTCTTTCACTTTCCTGGTCTGGCGTGGCAGCAATGGACATGGGAAGCTCTAACTTCTAGTTTCAGTTAAGCACAATTTAGCATTACATCCATACTCGAAACTGTGATCAACCTTAACTATACTTACTTGAGACAAGCCAGCTTTATAATACTTTGAAGCTGGCTTCTTCCAACCAGAGTTAAGACCAACTCAGGATTCAGATGCCATCACAACTAGCAGTTACTCTAAAACGGAAGCTAACATTTCTGAGCTACTACTCCCAACTACATTGAGGAAACAGGCGAAGGGAAGAGTGCAGTCTCAGTAGCAGGCTAGGTTCATTCCTATTGTAGTAACAATGGTTTACCATTACCTATGAACAGTGTTATTTTTTCTAGGAAAAGAGGTGCCGGAACTCACCATGAACACCTCCCTCATTCTCTTAAAAGGGCAACAGTGCACACCTAAGAGGTCCTGGAACTCAATTCTGGAGAGCTCCTGCTGAGAAAAAGCCCTTCATACAAATGAGTTCTCTGTTTCTCCAACTGGAAATGCAGCTACAAGCGTAGCAATAGATTGAAATGTAAATATCAATGAAAGTATTATACAAAATTTATTTATTTATTTATTATTTTTACACTTATATTCCACCTTTCCTCCAAATAACCCAAGGTAGTGGGTAGTGTTCTTGCCCACCTCTCACCATTTAATACTTGCAAGAACCCTGTGTGGTAGGCTAAGCTGAGAAGCTATGAATGGCCCAAGGTCACCCAGTGAGCTTCATGGGACTAGAACCCTGGTCTCCCAGGTCTTAGTCTGACATTCTAACTATGAGACTACACTGGCAGCATATTAAACATTAGGGAGAATTGTTTGCAAAAATGGGGACACTAGGGGAAATGAAAACATGAACATTAGGAGAAATTTGCATTAGAAACTGATGTGGAAACATGGAAAGGATTACAAAAGGGAAAAACTGAGAGAAACTGAAATTGACAGAGTAGCCCATTCCCTAGAAGTGGTGGTGGTGGAAAAAAAATGACATATAACCATATAGAGTTAGAAGGGACACTAATGGTCATCTACTCCAACCCCCTGCAATGCAGAGTGTCAACTAAAGCATCCATGGTGGGTGGCCATCCACCCTCTGCTTAAAAACCTCCAGGGTCCACCACCTCCCGAGGAAATCCATTCTACTGTCAAACAACTCTTACTGTCATAAAGTTCTTCCAGATGTTTAGTTGGAATCTCCTTTCTTGTAACTTGAATCCAACGGTTTGAGTCTGGAGCAGGAGAAAACAAGCTTGCTCCATCCTCTGTGGTGATCGTATCTCCTCTCAGTCTCCTCTTTACCAGGCTAAACATACCCAACTCCCTCAACGGCTTGATTTCCAGACCCTTGGGCATCTTGGCTGCTCTCCACTGCACATGTTCCAGCTTGTCAATATCCTTCTTATATTGTGGTGCCAAGAACTGGACACAGTTCTCCAGATGTGGTCTGACCAAGGCAGAATAAAGTGGTACTATTACCTATTTTCCTTGATCAGGTCACCATACTTTTGTTCATGCAGCCTGGAATAGCATTAGCTTCTTCTTTTTTCCTTTTTCTTCTTCTTCAGCATTACACTGTTAACTTACATTAAGCTTGTGGTTTATTAAGTCGCCTAGATCCTTTTCACATGTACTAATGCGGCTAATGTCCTCAAAAGATGGATGTGTTGAGTTTCTTGCACATGCAATGTGGTTTGTGGCAGACACTTTGGAACCTGAATCATAAATGTCATGGGTTGAGGTCAAGACCTAGCTTAGTGTTCTTGCAGATGAAAATTGCAGTATACAAAAGCAGCTCCTGTAATTAACAGGTTAAATGAAGCCTCAGGAATGACCAGGTCTAACAGTTGAAGCTTAGTGCCCTTGCATGGTGCAGTAGAACAGGGAGTTCTGTCTGCCGCACCACACATTCAGCCAATGAGCTCAAAGAAAATGTGTTGGAGAACACTCCCTCCTGAACTAGATTTAGGTAGGAATATAGGAAGTTGCATTATACCGAATCAGACCATAGTGGTCCATCTAGTTTGGGATTGTCTACTGATTGGTAATGGCTCCCTAGTGTTTCAAGCACTACCTACCTAGACATGCTGGGTACTGGACATGGGATCTTCCACATGCAAAGCAGTTGCTCTGCCACTAAGCTATGTGCTCTTCTGCTGCTCACAACACCAGCCTGGCCCTATATCCTCACTTGTTCCCCCATTATTCCTCTCCTTCTGCTTTGTCTCATTACCTGGACACCTTTGCATAAATATTCCAGTCACTATGTCGTACTGTCAGACGCAATTTAGAAAGTACCTGCCTGTTACACATATTTTATAGTGCTTGAATATGCAATGTATATAACTTCCCATGGAAGGGGGTGGGGAAACCATTTTACAATTCTGCCTAATTGAAATTCCACCACCATCATGTTGTGGGGAGGGCGGGGAAATTATTATTCCAGGAAAGTTCCAGGCCATCATGGAGACCTAACTGATCTTCCTTAAGAAGAATCAATTTCCTTTCATCTTTGATGAAGATGTAAGTCAGGTTAGACACATTTCCATATACATATGGCATTGGCTGGTGAAATCTGGCATTAGCAACCCGTTTCATCTACAGGAGAGGTTCCCAAACTTATCTGGCCTATCGCCCCCTTTTCCCCTTTTCAGGGTGGGGGGGAATTACCCAATGCCCTCTGGAAATCTACCTTCTTTAGGCGGCTCAGTCTGCAATTGTGCAAATAGGCAGGCAGGCTGCGATCCAGCCTGGGTGAAGCTGAAAGGGGTTCATCCAAACCTGGGGAAAACCCTTGCTTCCAACATGAATGCCAGCTCTGGGGGAGGCATTAACCCCATCTTGCAATGCCGCCCAACAGAATTCAAAGCTCCATCTGTCATGCTGAGATTCCCACATTCCTACATTGCAGGGGGTTGCGCTAGATGACCCTCAGGGTCCCTTCCAGCTCTACAATTCTACGGTTCCATGATTCGAACAAGGTGCCTTCCTCCCCATCTTTCTGCCCCCACCCCCAATCCCTCCTCAAAACATACCCTTTCTGTAATGACACCTACAGGGGATTTTTAAAACGGTGCATTCCTTGCCATTTGTGTCCATGATGGTGTCAGGTCAGTTGCATGCTAACCCACTGTCATCAACGTGGCCCTTGGATGTTGTTGGACTCTGAAGCCCCAGTCATCACACCCAATAGTCAGGGATAATGGGAGTCATAGTCCAACAATATCTGGAGGGCCGCAGGTTTGCCACTCTTGCCAGAAGGTGCCAGGTTATACTTGAACCTCACCTTCAGGAAAGAGAAAGCAAAACGATCGAGGGTGTGGAGTGACTCCCCTGTAAGGAAAGGCTACAACATTCGGTGCTATTTAGTTGAGATAAAAGGTAAGAGGTGACATGATAGAGGTGTATAGAATTATGCCTGACATGAAGAAAGTAGATAAAGGGTGGGTGGGAATCGCCCTCTCTCGTAACACGAACTCACAGACATTCAAAGAAGCTGAATGTTGGAAGTTCCATGACAGATTTAAAAAAAATTACTTCTTTACGCAGCACATAGTTAAACTATGGAATTCATTCCTACCAGAAGCAGTGATAGCCACAACATGAATGGCATTAAAAGAGGATTGGACAAATTCATTGAAGTAAAGGCTACCAGGCCTGATGGCTTCATTCTATCTGCCTCCACTCCTGGAGGCAGTATGCCTCTCCATACCAGTTGCTGGAACCACTGGAAGGGAGAGTGCTGTTGCAGCCACATCCTGCTTGGGGGTTTCCTACTGTGGCATCTGGTTGGCCACTGTCAGAACACGATGCTTCACTACATGGGGCACTAGCCTGATCCCTCAGCCAGGCTCTTCTTACATTCTTATGATAATGGTGGTGGTGGTGGTGGTGGAAGAAGAAGAAGAAGAAGAAGAAGAAGAAGAAGAAGAAGAAGAAGAAGAAGAAGAAGAAGAAGAAGAAGAAGAAGAAGAAGAAGAAGAAGAAGCAGCAAGGTAAGAAGATACCAGCAGAGCAGAGCAGGCAAGATCTGGAAACAGTAGCTCCTCACTACAAGAGCAATCCTCTTTCTGGTTCCTCCAGGTCCATCTTTCCATTCTTGCCTTCCATTTAAATTTCCATTACTCGGGTCTCTGGGTTCGAAGGTAATTTGCATTTTGCAAAGTTTCCCCTCTCTCACTCGCTTTTGCTCTCATTAGCAGCCTCCAGAGTAAATTAACGAGCTCATTGATCTGAGCAGCTCCATTTGGAGAGAGACAAAAGCCTTGAGATGGGACTGTCACATCCAGCTTGGCACTGTATCTAAGTACAGCAGGGACATTCTAGTCAAGCGGCAACAGAATACGAAGGTCTTGTAGGGGAGGGGGGTGTTTTGTGCATCTCCAAGCGGCAGAGAGTTCCAGGGTACAACCAAGATATTTGAATCTACTTCTCAGAGCATTAGACATTTGTTTAGACAAACATTTATATCCCACTTGCCCCCCCCCAAAAGAAATCCCTGAAAGGCAGCTTAGCACATTGAATTGCATTCAGAAATGAACTGGCAGCCATTGTAGCTATTCCAAGAAAGGGAATTGCACAATCCCAGCACTTCCCCCCTGTCATGATTTTAGCAGTAGCAACTACAGCAACTTAAGTTTCTGGGTGGTTTTTCAGGGGCAGCCCCAGATAGACTGCACTGCAGTAGCCCAAGTGAGATGTCAGTGGTTTCCATCAACTGGTATTCAGAGGCATTACTGCCCTGACCAAGGAGGCAGAGAACAACCATTGTGGCTAGAAACCACTGAGAGCCTTATCTTCCTTGAATTTGTGCAAACCTCCTTTAAAGCTATCCAAGTTGGTGACCATCCGTGTAATAGAAAGGAATGAAGTAGAATGAAATGGAGTAGAGGAACATGGAAAAGGTCATCACTGGCCAGCATCCTGAACAGGAGCATTCCACAACACAGGTCCCACTTGTAGTTCTTGAAACTTTGTTTATCTCACTCTCTTATCCCATATCATTTTCCCCCTACAAGTGCTAAGAAAGGGTTACAAACCTCTTTATATCCTTACAGGTGGTTGTTCTGTTTTTGCATCATTAGAACCCTGCAACACCCTGCGCAAAAGCAAAAGCAAATGATGGGGTGAAGCCTTTTGAGTTGCTTTGTGCAACTTTTGCAGTGGGTGTCGCCTACACAGGAGGCTCTCAAATGCATAAAAGCAGGTCAGGAAATGCCAGTACTGCTGCAGTTATTTCCTCGGGGGACTCGGTGTATTACTTGCGGTATGTTTTATGGATAGAGCTGATCCCATATGTCTTTCAGAAAGGCATTTGGCTAAGCGGTGCATTAACAGTTTCTTGTGCTAAGGAACCATTGTTTGGGTACTTTAGTTCTGACATTTAAATGCATTTTTCAAATACGAAGGGATGAATGGGACATCACCAGGGAATCACAAAGGACTCTCATGCATTAAAGCTGACGGCTGGGCTTTAATCTTTAACGGAGCACCGACCACACCTCCTGGAGGGTCCCCTTCTGTGGGATGACTTCTGCTACTTAAGGAACTTGGGACTGGCCACATTTACAAAGTACAGCTTTTCTGGAACAGCACACCAGCCCATCTGGATAGAGCAACACCTTGTTGGCAACTGAAATGATCAAGGGGTGGAGAGACTCCCCCATGAGGAAAGATAGTGGTGTTAAGGAATTTTATTTTATGGAAAAGACAAGTAAAAGGTGACATGGTAGAAGTTTAAAAAGTTATGCATGGCATAGGGAAAGTGGATAGAGAAAAGTTTTTCTCCCTCTCTCATAACGCTAGAATTAATGAACACCCAGTGAAGCAGAATGTTGTGAGATTCAGGACAGATAAAAGAATGTATTCCTTCATGCAGTGCATAATTAAACTATGGAACTCACTCCCACAAGAGGCAGTGATAGCCTCCAACAAGGATGGCTTTTTAAAAAGGATTAGACAAGTTCATGGGGAAGAAAGGCTCTCAATGACTGCTAGCCACAATGGCTATGCTCAGCCCCATGGCCAGAGGCAGTGATGCTTCTGAATGCCAGTTGCTGGGAACCACAAGAGGGGAAAGGGCTCTTGCGCTCAAGTCCTGCTTTTGGGCTTCCCACTGCAGCATCTAGTTGGCCACTGTGAAAACAAGATGCTAGACTAGATGGGCCATTGGCCCGAACCATCAGGCTATTCTTCTGTTTATAATAATTCATCCCTTGCTACATTGAATGGAGAATGATGCATGGAAGAGAAGATTATCAATGGCTTCTAGCCATGGTTGCTGTGCTCGGTGTGTCCGTTATCAACAGCAACCACATAAATTGGACCTGTGACTTTCTCAGGTGAGCCCCACTCCTCTCAAATAACTAAGAACCAATAATCAGTCAGCAATTGTCCCAAAAATTCTGTTTGCAAATGGTGCTCTGCACACAGTGGATTGACAGGATTTCAAGTGTTGGGGTTCATGGGGGAGCAAAACTACAGACTAATTATTGTCACCTGCCACCCATTATTTCATTCCCTGCTGAGTCATATATTGTGCCCTTGTCCGAAACGTCCAGGGGTCAAAAATTTGACTGGCACCTTGGGTGAACTCAACAGCTGGATGGCTGCAGCTAATTGGCATATTTAGTCACAGGCAATTAGCAGAAGGTTGCCCATCATTTGGACAAACATGGCTGGAGGCCGACCCAATATACCTCTGCCAATGACAAGGCACCATATTTTGTGAAAATATTCTGCAATGGGTTATGCTTCTGGGGGGGGGGCTGTTTCCAATTGCATCTGTCTTGCCATGTTCCCTACAATGGTGGCTTTATTCTTTCTAACATCAGGAAGTCCTTTTCAGACTGATATGTACCCATCACGTTCTGGCTCTTGGTGATGAATGAATAACTCAAGCTTGGGTTTCTTTTCTTTTTTTTGCCAAATTCTTAAATGCATAAATCTGAGAGGTACATAGATAAGACATGACAGGTGAATCACATAGATAAGAGTAAGCTGAGACAACAGACCACCAAGCTACAGCCCCCTGCCTCTTCCTTTTGATGACTGTGGTGGGCACAAGTCTTAGCACAGCCAACAACAGACATTTCTGCTCCGGACAAGCAAACAGGCATGCCTGTTGTGTGCTGGACCTGTGAGGCATGTTCATGCTGGCACAGGAATCTCCTTCTTCTTGGCAACTGTTGTGTCAGCTCAGTATCCAACTTACTCTCAGACACCACAGAGAAAACTATCTCCCAGGACAACATTGCCAGCAGCTCTGAGGGTGGCAGAACTACCAAGAGTGATCAGCCCCTCTGCATATCTTTACACCAAGAAAGATGCAAGGGATGGAGACAGCCTTTGGGGACCTAAGTCATTTAAGTCTTTAGAAACTAATGGAGCTTGGAGAGGCTTATAGATGGGGACCCATACAGTATTCCATTCAAGCAGGCTCGACACCCCTGAGTTCTGGATATTCCCTCTCCATGTGTCTTTCTACTTGAGCATCTTTTCCACTTCCAGGAGTGATAGGCACAGTCATATCCCCTCAGTAGTTAAATTCGGCATTCAAGCAAGTTATGTCACAGATGGATTTGTCTTTGTGCTCCTGCTCTCCCAAAGACATGTTACAATGCTTTCGGCATTAAATATTCATGCAGATGAGACACCCACCAGGAGAAGATGCAGCATGGGAATGGGTGGATGAAAACATCCTAAGTTTAGCCCTCTGTGGAAATTGCAAAATGAGATGGAGGCGGCAATAGCTTCTTGCACACAAGAAGGGACTGTGTGGTGAAGTGGCTAAAAAGAATAGCACAAGGGAGGTCGGAATTCAAATGGTTGCCCAGCCATTATGTTCACTGGGCTGCCTCATGTGGCAGTTGGAAGCTTCTCCATGTGGCAGGTGGAAGCTTCTCAATCAAGTACACTTAGGCTATGGACTAACTCTATCCATTAATGGCTGCTAGCCAGGATGATTATGCTCTACCTCCTGGTTGGAGGCTGTAGTGAATACCAGTTGCTCTTGTGCTCAGGTCGTGCTTGCTGGTTTTCCACAGGCATCTAGTTAGCCACTGTAAAAACAGGAGGCTGGACTAGATGGACCATTGGCCTGATCCAACAGGCTCTTCATATGTTCTTGCACCCTAACTAAGTATATGGTCTAGGAAGTCAGAGTATATAAAGTGTCCCTCTTGAATTTCCCAGTGGTTGGAAACAATGCAAGTCTCTGTCTCTTCATTCTAGTTCCACTTTTGCTGTGGTGTATTTTGTCTGAACTCCTTGTGATATTGCTCTTGGGCTGCTGGATCATATTTAGGACTTAGTTGGCATCCCTGTGCTTTGCCTTGATTTGTTTGGACTGCACTACATCTTCAACCCTGCTCTCCTAGGTGAGTGTTTGGAAAGAGACTTGAGGGCGCTCGTGGGAGTGTGTCACTTATGGTGAATCAGATCATAGGTCCATTGAGCTTAGTATTGCCAATATGCTGACTGGAAGTGACTCTCTAGTATTTCATGCATGGATGTCTCCTAGCCCAACCTGGAAATCCAGGGGATTGAATCTTGGGCATTCTGAATTGAAAGATCATGAATTCTGAATTGAAAGATCACTAATCTCCAGCCCTTCCTCGTAGTCTGTAGCCCCTGTAATTCCCAGAAGTCTCCCATCCAAGTACTAACCCATTACAGGTAGGTAGCCATGTTGGTCTGACACAGTCAAAACAAAATTAAAAAATCTTTCCAGTAGCACCTTAGAGACCAACTAAGTTTCTCATAGGTATGAGCTTTTGTGTGCATGCACACTTCTTCAGATTCACACTTCTTCAGTACTAACCCGCTTAGCTTCCAAGATCAGATTAGGCTGAGGGTGTTCAGGGCAGTATATTGCTATTGACTTGCCCATCCGCAAGCTCTAGAACCCAACCATCAGCCTACCTTGGATCAAGTTGTTCAACTAGGGGCATGAGCTGAGGACAGTGGGGTTCAATGTCATGCTATGGTGAACATTCTGTCTGCACAGGCATTTCAGCTTACTCCCTCTGCATACTCTTCTGGGGGTTCCCTGATCCACGTAGAACCAATCTCAGGGGGATGCAGTAGGAAGAGAGGGTGGAAAAGCACCATTGCACAATCCTGCTCTCCTCGGTAAGCATTTGGGGGAAAGGCTTGCATCTCCTGACACTAGGGCCCTGTCCCCTGAGGAAACCCACAGGAATGCAACAAAAGTGTCCATCAAAAAGTTTGTCTTGTCCTCCCTGCCTCTTGCTTTCATTAGCTCACTAGCTTTCTCTAGGGCTGGCTTGGGGAGGGGAGGGGGACGGGACTTGGTTCTCCCATTACCAGAGATGCCCCGTCAATAGCGGCAGTGGCGCATCACAGATCATCAATCATTCGCGCCTCAGCAAACCCGGCCACGCCAAGTCGTGGCGGCCAGAATTAACAGATGAAATTAAAGTCATACTTCTTTTCTTTTCCCTTTTTTTTAAGGCAGTGGGGGGAAAGCTCTTCTCAATGCCATCAGCCGCGGCATCCGTCTCTAGCAAAGGGGCTGCTGTGATCCCCCCCCCTTCTTCCTGCGGTAACGACTTCAAAGCCAATTAGTTTGAAAAGTAGCAGTTAATA
Organism: Zootoca vivipara; assembly: GCF_965207765.1. NCBI lineage: Eukaryota > Metazoa > Chordata > Lepidosauria > Squamata > Lacertidae > Zootoca > Zootoca vivipara. The sequence goes on along the minus strand of NC_142585.1, from coordinate 38,950,733 downwards.
TTCCAAGCACTGGGAGGAAGAAACCTCAGTGACCACAAGTTTGACTTTCAGTGGAGGACACCGAACCAAAGGAAAAAAATCAGGAAGTCACAATGAGCACTTGAGAGGGTTTTACAATAACAGCAGATGTAATGTGATGTCCTCAAAGGCTTCTCTGGGTTTGCTTAGATGACTCCTAGCAGCCTGGCTGATACCTGGTTGGTAATTTACAGCATGCTGAAATAGTTGGATTCTTGCTTGTGACTATTGATATGAAATGTTACTTACACAGAGATCACCAGTGTCATGCTTCTGGGTGCTAGTGTGCTTGCTGGTACCTCCAGTGGCACCTACAAAGGTCTCAGTAGACATTCACTCAAAAATCCACAATGCACAAGAGCCTGTTTGCCTCTCTGGCTCAGCTCCTGTTTGCACTGGCTCAGCCTCTCCTACATGGAACATACTTTCTTAAACATGCCCATGTTTCACTAAGTGTCAGGAACGGACACCTGTCCATCAGTTCTGAAGAAAGAAGAGGTGCAAAGAGCTTTTCTCTGTGAGAAAGAGCAATGGTGGCTGGTATGGGTGACTTTTTCTCATTGATGAAGGTGTAGGACATGGCTGCACCATTTTGTGGCCCTGTCTCTTTTTCTGCTCTTTTGGGCATGGCTGCCAAACTTTTGTGTGATTCTATGCCCTCATGACAGCCATTTTGTGATGGGCGCCCACAGTAGTTTCTCAAAATTTCACCCATGCCCACTGGTCCAAAAAGTTTGGCAGCCCCAGTTTAGTGAATAAAATTAGTAGTGCTGTAGTGATAAGGTCTTTGACTCAGTATATAATTTTTAATTTAAACTTCAGAATAAATCAGAGAAGAACCACCAACACAGTATATTTCTCTGGCTAAACAAGCTTAGAATCAAGTACATGTTCATATAAGCCCTTCATGGGTTTCAAATTGTCTGAAAGGATCCATGCAGTTGACTCCTGAGAAAACTAATAAAGCTAAGTTTTTAAAGGAAATACACACTTGTTAAATGCTTAGTTCTATCTAAGTAAAGAAGAGATACAAAGAGCCTAGGAGAGAATGGAGAAGAAATAAAGGGATTGAGATCAGCAACAAAATCAGTCTCCCACCCAAGGGAAGGTCAACACAGGTTAAAATACAGTCTAGGAAAAGTGGAGTTTCCTCTCTCTGTCTAGTCCTTCCATCAGTCGCTAGTGCAGTGGTTCTCAAACTTTTTCCTCTGGGCCACACTTCCAGAATGAAAAATTTATCGCACCACACCAAAAAATATTATTGATAAGAAATGCATTGGAAAACAAAAAGAAACCACTCCTAGCAGTGCTTTATTTAGAGCATAAAACACAACTACTTTATTATATGTTCATATAATACTGATTGTCTTTGAATCTTCCTGCAACCCTCACCATTTTCTCCTGACACATCCATGTGGCACACCACACCCTTTGAGAACCACGGGTCTAGTACACTGGCCTTGTACAAGCTGAGTTGCATCCCAGCACTTCCAACAGAGGATGGGGAGAAAATGAGTTTCTTGGTTCTGATCCTTGCATTCTACCCCACAAATCTCAATGGGCACCAGCCACCACTGGCCTCTCTTCTGGAAACTGACCAACCACTGAAGGCTTCTCGTGTCCCCAGCTGAGAAGATGGAAAACACAGATGAAGACTATCAAAGGATGCTGAAGTGTATGGCTTCAGGTTAGGGGTGTATCCTTTGTCAAGTCCTGTTGGGTTGGAGCTACTATGCCAGAACATGAAACCGACTACTCTTAAGATCTTATTTTGACTCCAAGAGTGGCATTCAGTTAATCCCCCCCCCATATTAGACCTACTGAAATGAATGAACCTAAGTTAGTCATGTTCATTAATTTCACTGAGTCTACTCTGAGTAAAACTTAGTTAAAATCACCTTAATCTTTGTTGCAGCAACAACTATCATCCATAGGAGCTCTCCAGGGTCCCCAAAAGCCTGTTGTCTCTTGCTTGCTCTTTGCTATTTGATTCCTGAATCCAATCACCTCTGTTCCAGGCTGAATTTCTGTGGACTCATAGCCTGAGCAGAATACAACAGCACTAGTCTTGTGAGGTAAGTAGTGAGATCACTGTTGCAAATTTAAGTGGGCCAATAGGTTCAGAAAATGCCAATCAAACCAAACCATGCAGAGTGCTCAGAGGTTTTCTTGACATGGATGAATGATCTGCTGATGTTCTACATAATTCTTCCTGATTGCTGGAAAGTCACTACAGGCAACCGGATACTTAAGCAGAATAGCTCAAGGCGGGGGAAATCTCCTTTCTGAAATATGTACAAACACTAAAATCCCAGGATATGTGTTTAGCTTTGTTTTGTTTTTCAACAAGCCATTATTTTGCCAAGAAAATTGAGTGGATCAAATTTTCCTGTAGACTTGTGCTTCCACAAATATGGAATATAGGAAACTACCAGTCAATTTGTCCATCTACTGCAAGATTGTCTACTCTGACTGGTTGAAGCTCTCTATGGTGTCAGGTGGAGGAGGTCTTTCCTGTCACTTAAAATTTTCCTCCTGGAGATGCCAGAGATTAAGTCTAGGTCTTCCTAGTCCAGAGCATGCATTTTACTACTGTGCTCTGCGATGACCCCTCCCTATGTTCCTTTCAAAAATTATGAGTGGACTTAAAAGAAATGCTAGAGAGATTTCTGTTTGCCTTGTGAATCAGTCTCCCTTTCACACTGTTCTGAGACTTTTTGCAACTGCAGAAGTGGGAGGGGGAGAGGGTGTGGAAGCCCCATTGTGCCAGCTGGACTTGTGCTTGCCACCACTAGCATAACACTTTATTTGTATCTGTCTCTGTGCTATGATTTGCAAATTTAGAAAGCTCCCATGCTAAGTCCTGATTTCAAGGCCAGGTGCTATTGAAAACCCAATTAAGATACACAACAACACATTTTGCCAACTCTCCCTGGAGGGCAGAAATGTACCTAGATTGTACAATCCAGATAAATGTGACTAAAGTCTTATACAGTTCCCTCTTGCCATGTTGCTTTATTCAGCTCCACAATTAAATGCAGATGTGCTAGCTCATATGGGGGTAAGAAGCAGGCTTCCTATATATTTAGCCTTTGCTGGGTCAGATGCTGTGAGAATGACCCAACAATGATCCAGCTAAATGAGTTCTGCATACAAAACCTTTCTCAAAAATTTGAGATAGCACCATTCACCTTGTCACCAGGAGCTCTGCTTCTCCTTCCCAGAATCACCACCCCATACTTCTTTTGTTCCCAACAAATTAAAGAGGTGAGAGAGATCTGATCACAGACCTCCGTTGCCTCATTTATGTTGACCCTAAGTCATGGCTAATTTGTGCTCATCAAATTTAATTAATAAATTGTGTCTTAGGTTTTCTTTTATATTATTTGTTGCAACTACAATACTGACTCCCATCAGTAAATTGTTAACAGATAATGATTTGAATGCAGAATGCAGAAATTACTCACCCATCAGTCATTTGAACCCAGCTCTATCCTTCTTAATCTGGTGGTTGTTTGTTTATTTCTAAGCACCGTGATTTTTCCATTTGTCTCTGAGTGACCCTGGCTCAAAGGAAGGATCACAGCAAGGCTCAGCGGAAACACGTTCCAAGGTGGGTTAGTTGGTATTTCCAGGAAAGCCGCGATGCATTTGGCAGGTCTTCCATCGATGAAAGCATGACATTTAGCCCCACATTTTGAAATATGTTTAAACCACCACATGGCACAAAGACCCCGAGGGAACCTGGGAGCCAAATGAGTAATTTGATGTCACAACCTTTCCTTTACTGTCTCTGCTTAAATACAGAGCAAACAAGCCGACATTATAAAGTCATGTCAAAGCCAGATTTCAAAACATAATTGAATATATACTTAGGGGTGCCCAGAGAAACCTTTGTATGTTTGTATTATTATTATTATTATTATTATTATTATTATTATTATTATTATTATTATTAAAAACCCACTAAAATAAAATGCGCCCCTTTTGCTATCCTGGAATATTTCCCTCTGACCCGGCACTTCGACTTTATCCTGGTTTGTGACCAGGATGAGATTTCCAATAAACTCTCTTCTTACACTCCCTTCTATGCATTCAATAAACGCCCCACACAAACCAGGGTGTTGCCTCAGCTCAAAGGGAGTCGGAAAAGGTTGAGAAAAGGGCAACCGGAATGATCAAGGGGATGGAGCGACTCCCTAATGAAGAAAGGCTGCTGCAACGTTGGGAATTTTTATTTTAGAGGAAAAGGAGCGTAAGAGGCAACATTACAGAAGTTTATAAAATTATGCATTGCACAGAGAAAGTGGAGAGGGGAAAGATCTTCCTCTCTCATAACACTTGAAATCATGGACATGCAATGAAGCTGGATGCTGGAGGATTCAGGGCAGACGAAAGAAAATGACCTCTTCACACAGCGCATAGGTAATCTATGGAACTCCCTGGCCAAGCAGATGCCCATGGGAAACCTGCAAGCAGCAAGCCCCAGGCCCCAGAGCACCCTCTCCTCCTGCAGTTTCCAGCAATGGGTATTCAGAAGCATTACTGCTTCTGACTGTGGAGGCAGAGCATAGCTATTATGGCTAGGGGGCTGCTTTGATCAGGTCTTGCTCGTGCACTGGTTGAGCCCTGTGAGATCAGGATGCTGGACGAGATGGGTCTTTGGCCGGATCCAGCCTGGCTCATGTCACTGCCACTGTCAAACAATTTCTACTATTGGGAAACTCTCCCTAATATTTAGTGCACACCCACTTTCTTGTGATTTGGGTACCATTGGTTCCAGTCCTCCTCTCTGGCACAGCAGAAAACAAATTTGGTCCATCACCTATGTATCAGGTCTTCCAAATATTGGAATAATCACTTCTTAACAATCTATCCCCCAGGCTAAACGTGTCCATGATTTTCAACCTTTGAAGGACATGGTCCTTCTAGCTCAGACCATAGGCCCATCTAGATCCATCTAGCTCAGTATTGCCTACACTGACTGGCAGTGGCTCTCCAGGGTTTCAGAAGGGGCAGATTTCCCCAGGTCTAATGGGAGATGTTTGGGATAGAACCTGGGACCTTCTGCATGTGTCTCACCTCCCATATTTCAAAATTTAGATTGCATGCTTCATGGGCAGGGGCCTCCATTTGAACAAAGCCTTATACTGAGTCAGTCCATTGGGGTAATACTGTGTCCACCTAGCACTCCACACATACAGTTTAAAAGGCAATATATGGTTTCATTAGCCAAAGGACATCTGTTTTGGCATTTGCCCTAGATGAGGGGAGGCAGTTCCATACAGACACGTACAGACAGAAAGCAAGGCAGGAGCAATGCAAAAGGCTTTAAAAGGTATAGTGGCATTTGCGTGGAATAAAAAACATGAAAACAGCTGCTATACAAGTCAATATTATTTCCAGCCAGTGCTCCCCCCCCCCCACTTTCCTTTTTTTAGAAAAGGTGCCAGTACTCACCACAGTGCAAGTAGATAAATAGGTACCGTTACAGCGAGAAGGTAAACGGCGTTTCTGTGCGCTGCTCTGGTTTGCCAGAAGTGGCTTTGTCATGCTGACCACATGACCTGGAAGCTGTATGCCTGCTCCCTCAGCCAACAATGTGAGATGAGCACCACAACCCCAGAGTCTGTCACGACTGGACCTAATGGTCAGGGGTCCCTTTACCTTTACCTTTACCCACCATGACACTGCCTGGGGCATTTCCAGAGAGGAGGGAGGAGGGGAGGTGGCATGGAGGAGGAGAAAGAAGGTGGAAGAAAGAAGAAGAGGACAGAGGGAGGGAGGGGGAGGGAGGCTACCTGACCACCCGGCCACCTTGAACCCCAGCACCAGGGCTGCTGTGCATCAGTGAGGCTGGGCCAGGAGAAGTGGGCAGGTGAGGATCGGGCTGGGGAGGGGCAGAACTGGGCTCTGCTTCCACTAACTCCACCACCACTGCCTCTCCCGCATTGCCTGGCTCCTCTTGCCTTACTGCCACCAGCCCAACAGGGGACATATTAGGGGCCCCTCTTGGAGCTCCTGGGGCTTTCCTCTCCTTCCACCCTGCCGCCAAGAGGATGGAGAGGTCAGGAGCTGCGCTGGAGGTTGGAGGCCTCTGGGTGTGCTCCAGGCTGGGGAGAGAGGCTCCTCCCGCCCCTTTCAGTGGCTCCTCTTGGGGGCCTCCATCCACATCAACTCAGGGCAAGGAAGAGGCAGCAGCTCAGCCTCTGGTTTCCTGCCCTCTCCAGGTCCTGACTCAGGGCCCAGCAAGCCATGCCTGTGGGACGGGGTGGAATGTTGGACCATCTCAAACTTTGGGGGAAAAGAAAAAGGTGCTGGTACTGTGTACCATTGACTACCACCTGGTAAAAAGCACTGCTTCCAGTACTTCTCAAGGTGTAGTTTGCTTAGAAGTTGTTTGGGGAGAGATAAAGACAGGGGTTCTACTAAGGCTCCAATGTCTAACACCTGTTCTTCTTTGTCACTCTCGTTAACTTGGTGGGTCATCAAAGCCTGTTAGCATTTCTTGTTTTTCCCCTTCTTCTTTGAACATGTCATATGACAATTAATGGGTGTGAGATATCTTTTGACAAGAAATCAATGGCCCATAATAAACCTCTCACCAGACGTTCACACCTCTGGCTAAGTACTTAGTGGGTAATCCCAGGGTTACTGAGTTCAACCCCTCATACACTCAGCATCGTGTTTTAGAATGTAAGGCTGAACCTGGGACCTTCTGCATGCAAAGCAAGTGCTCTACCACTGAGCCTTGACCCTTCTTCCATGATCCTGGGACCTTTGGTGAGCAGATTTGTGTGCTTTACCACTGAGCTACAGCCCTTTCACTCCTTTATCTATAGCTAAAGCGAAGTTTGGAGTTTTTGATAGAAAAATGTCCAAACATTTAAGAACAACACAGAATTCTACAAAGCTCCTTCGTGAAATCTTTCAAGAGCACCCTCTTCTTCACCACCCGTTCACTGACATAAATCCTCCTATGGCAAGGAAATGCCTTCATCATATCATTTGTTGGGAAGCAGGGTTGTCCCAATTGGATTCCCCTCCCTCTTTCTTATTTTGGGGTCCCGAATTTGAAGTGTGTTGTGTTATGCCACTCTCAATGAAGTCACACATGGTGTGTTGTGACACAGAGAATATTATTAATTGTCAATCATAAACCACCAGCCTTGTCAAGATGTTCTCTTTTCGAACAGGCTGCTTTAAGACCTGAAGAGATTTTTAATCAAATGTTAATAATGCAGCATCTGTTGGCAGAATGTCTGCATCAAGCAGTCATAAAAAGTTAAGATATGACGTTGCAAGTTTTTTCTTAACACACTCATTTGTAGTTTTCTTTACCAAGCTAGAAATATTGGCAGGGTGGGTAGGGGAAATAATATCTCCATCATTTCAGGAGGGTGAATCTGTTGATTCTGTTTTCTCTCAATTTCTCGTTTTTCCAAGCTTAAGTTCCGTTTTCCACATTTCTACATCAGTCTACTCTTAAAGAAATATGTCTTCATGTAAAGTCATCAGCATTTTAGTATGAATATAATACCGTGTTTCTCCTAAAATAAGACACGCCTATAAAATAAGCCATGGCAGGGTTTTCATGCCTTGAAAAAATATAAGACATCCCCTGAAAATAAGCCGTAGTGCAGTTCCGGGGGGCGCCAAGGAAGAGGAAGAGGCCTGTCGGGTTGGGGCCCGGAACTGCTGCAGCCCCACCAAAACATCCAGCAGCGCGCGCCGCGTGGAGCCCCGAGCCAGCGGGACCCAGCAACGTCGCGCTGCTCTGGGGCCAGCGGCGCTCCCTCGCTGGACTTCGCTTCCTGCGGCCGCAGCGCAGCTGCCGGACTGCCGGGCTGGCTCCCCCGCCTGGGTTCCTTGGCGAGCCCCACGCCCGATCTCCGTTTCGCGCTCTCCGTTGCTCCCTCCCGGGCGCCGGCAGAACCTTTAAATTGCGCTCTTCTTTCTCGGTGGGAAGCTCCCTGACAGCTAGACACACGCGGTCAGGGGGCTTGTGCTGTGTCTGTGGGGCTGCCAACTTCCCGGCGCCCGGGAGGGAGCGACGGAGAGCGCGAAACGGAGATCGGACTGCCGGGCTGGCTCCCCCGCCTGGGTTCCTTGGCGAGCCCCGTGCCCGATCTCCGTTTCGCGCTCTCCATCGCTCCCTCCCGGACGCCGGTAGAACCTTTGAATCGCGCTCTTCTTTCTCGGTGGGAAGCTCCCTGACAGCTAGACGCACGCGGTCAGGGGGCTTGTGCTGTGTCTGCGGGGCTGCCAACTTCCCAGCACCTTCCAGGTCACTTGGCCAGCCCAGTACGGAGCTCTGCAGCAACTGAGGCTCCCCTCCCACATCATGCTCTTGCAGTGGAGCTGGCTCGGGGCTCCATGCGGTGTGTGCTGCGGGCCCCGCTGAAGCGCCGACAAAGCGCCTAGCAGCGCCATGCGGAGCGCCCCGAGCCACAGGAGGAGGAGGGGGATTCAAAGCGGTGTGTGCTGCGGGCCCCGCTGAAGCGCCGACAAAGTGCCCAGCAGCGCCATGCGGAGCGCCCCGAGCCAGCGGGACCCAGCAGTGCTCTGTAGCACTTTGAATCCCTCTCCTGCTGCTGTGGCTCGGGGCGCTCTGCGCGGCGATGCTGGGCGCTTTGTCAGCGCTTCAGCGGGTCCCGCTGGCTCGGGGCTTCACTCGGCGTGCGCTGCTGGACTCTTTGTCGGCGCTTCAGCAGCAGCAGCAACTTACAGGTAATTAAAAAAATAAAATAAGACACCCCCCCGAAAATAAGCCACCGTGGGGGTTTTTGAGGGGGAAAAATATAAGACGTGTCTTATTTTAGGAGAAACATGGGTATACACATTTTTGTATGCAGTTTTGACAAATACAGTGGTACCTCGGTTTACAAACACAGTTGGTTCTGGAAGTATGTACTTAACCTGAAGCGTACTTAACCTGAAGCGAACTTTCCCATTGAAAGTAATGGAAAGTGGATTAATCTGTTCCAGACGGGTCCGTGGAGTACTCAACCTGAAGCGTACTTAACCTGAAGCGAACTTTCCCATTGAAAGTAATGGAAAGTGTATTAATCCGTTCCAGACGGGTACGCGGAGTACTTAAACTGAAAATACTCAAACTGAGGCGTACTTAAACCGAGGTATGACATGTTTACAAGCAATGCTTCCTAATACAATGCATTTTATACGTTACTCTCACTAATATATGCATTTTATGCACACTTTACCCCAGTGCAGTAGTTTTCAACTAGTGTGCCTTGGCACCCTGGGGTGCCTTAAATGATGGTCAGGGGTGCTGTGGCAACACTGGCCTCTGTCCCTCTTTCCTTCCCTCCCTCCTCTGATGCCCTCTCGCGTCTCTGCCTCCCAAAGGCTTGCACAGATGTTTGTTGCAGCAGCCCTGGCTACAAGCTCCCCGGGCGAATGGTGGCTCTGGGGCAGGGCAGGAGGTACTTCCCAGGCCCCTGTGGGGCAGTGTGAGGAGGCGGGTCTCTTGGTGGTAGGGCAGTAGCTCTGAGAGTAGGGGCAGCAGCTGTGGCTGCGCAGAGGACTCTAGTAGAAGGGGGAGGAGAAGAGGCTGAGGGAAGACGCCACAAAGGAGGGTGAGAGGCTAAAGGGTGAGAGGCTGCCAGCTCTGCAGGCAAGGGGTGACATAACTGGGCTCCTGAGCCCCACAGGGGTGCCATAGTTGGTCAAGGGAGCCGTGGACTCAAGAAGGTTGGAAACCTCTGTCCCAGTGTATGCATTCTCGTGAGCATTACTTGGCTAGAGAATTGCATTGCAAAATTCATGGAAGTGCAAATCTCAAACAGTGGTTGTGTTTCAGTTTGCTTATTGTTTCAGAAAGTGAGAATTAGGTAGGGCTGTCGTTAAATATGAACAGAATTTAGTTTCTCCCCCTCCCCCATACCTATCTTCAATATAATTATATCTATGTGTGCAGGTGTTTCTTGCGCCCTTTAATTTCTAGGGGCTCATAAGAATTGCCCTGCTGAATCAGGTCAGTGGCCCATCTAAACCAGCATCGTGTTCTCAGTGGGGCTAAGCAGATGGGAATCCTGAAAGCAGGACCTGAACTCAAACACACTTGCTCCACTTGTGATTCCCAGCTGCTTTCCTGAGGAATACTGCCTCCTACAGTAGCAGCAGAACATTGCCCTCAGGGTTAGTAGCCACTGAGAGCTTTATCACCCATGAATTTGTAGAATTCAAGCCCACCCAAGTGACCATCACTGCTTCCTGTAGGAAAAAAAACTCCATACACTACACACTGCGTGATGAATCACTTTCTTTTATCAATCCTGAAACTTCCAACATTTGACTTCATTTGATGGAGCTGAATTCTAGGACAGTTGTACCTTGTTTTGCGACTGGGCCCCAGCCACTAGCCAAAAACGACACAGGGCAAAGTGCCATGTCTGTGCACATGTGCGGAGCAGTTTGTGCTTCTGCACATGCACAAAGCATGATTTAGCGCTTCTGCGCATGCACGAGCTGCAAATCTGGAAGTAACCTGTTCCGGAACTTCTGGGTTTGCCGCGGGCGTTCACCGGAGTGGATGCTAGACGAGACAGATGTTCACAGAGGTATTATTGTATTACTAGTGTATTTCAGCCCGTTCAATAATGGGCGCTAGAATCCTGGGATTCGGAGAAGCGCTTGCGCAGCGCTTCTCCGAACCCTGGGACCTGTCCTTGCTGTCGGCGGCAGGGGGGCAGGAACGGAGGAGGAGAAAGCACTGCTTTCTCCTCCTCCGTTCCTTTCCCCCAGCCGCTGACAGGAAGGAGACATCCCGGGGTTCGGAGAAGCGCTTGCGCAGCGCTTCTCTGAACCCTGGGACCTGTCCTTGCTGTCGGCGGCAGGGGGGCAGGAACGGAAGAGGAGAAAGCACTGCTTTCTCCTCCTCCATTCCTCTCCCCCAGCCGCCGACAGGAAGGAGACATCCCGGGGTTCAGAGAAGCGCTTGCGCAGCGCTTCTCCGAACCCTAGGACCTGTCCTTGCTGTCGGCAGCAGGGGGACAGGAACGGAGGAGGAGAAAGCAGCGCTTCTCCGAACCCTGGGACCTGTCCTTGTTGTCGGCGGCGGGGGGACAGGAACGGAGGAGGAGAAAGCGTTCCTCTCCCCCAGCCGCCGACAGGAAGGACGCGGGACACAAACGCCTACCTCGCCGCCGCTGCTTCGCGGCCTCCCACCGCTCCTCTCACGGGCCAGGGAGGGTTGTGAGGAGGAGGCCTCCGCCGGCCTCCAACCTCGCTTCCCTGACGTGCCCTGCAGTGAGGCGGTGTCCGGCCGGGAGTGGCGGTTGGAGGAGGCAGGGGGGGAGAGTGCGCACGTGCAGTCTCTTCGTCCAATCCCTGTGTCCCTGGGGCACATGCGCATTAGCGTGGAAAACGGGACACAGGGAATCTGGACGCAGAGACACTTGCACTTTATTATATAGGATGGTAAAAAGGTAAAGGGACCCCTGACCATTAGGTCCAGTCATGACCAACTCTGGGGTTGTGGCACTCATCTTGCATTATTGGCTTCTGGCAAACCAGAGTAGCACACGGAAACGCCATTTACCTTCCCGCTGTAACAGTACCTATTTATCTACTTGCATTTTGATGTGCTTTTGAACTGCTAGGTTGGCAGGAGCTGGGACTGAACAATGGGAGCTCACCCCGTCGCGGGGATTCAAACCGCCAACCTTCTGATCGGCAAGCCCTAGGCTCTGTGGTTTAACCCACAGCGCCACCTGCGTCCTGAGTATTATGGTAGAGAGAGGGAAAGTTTTATCTATCCACTTGTGCCATATACTACCCACAATTGTATACCCCTCCGGCATTACTCACCCTTACTCACCCTTTGCCTAAAGTAAAAAGCCCCCAAAACAGCAACCTTTGCTCATAGGGGAGTTGTGCCATCCCTTTGATCATTTGGATTTCCCATTTGGTAACATGCTGCATCTCCTCGCGTTTTAGAAAGTCAATGCCCATTTATGTATTTCATACCAGGCTGGCCAACCTTCTGCCTTGCAGCTGTTTTGGGTATACACAACACCAATCAGCTGCAGCCAGGATCTCCATGCTCTTGGCATTTGTAGTCCAAAACATCTGGAGGGCACGTCTATTTTAGGCAGACATTTTGAGGATTCCATTTGTTTCTGCTGTGGAATCCATTTGAATTGCAGAGGATCCCAAGGCACATTTTGGGTGGTTATCCATTCACTGATATTCTGATCTTTGATAGAACACATGCAGAAACATAAGACCTTCTACATGCAAAGCAGTTGCTCTGCACTGAGCTATGGCTTGCAGGGCAACAAGGGAGAAAAGCAGTGGAGGTTAGTCTATTATGGCAAATGGGGCACTGCCATACCAACTTTAGCCTGTCCTCAGCCAGCTCCCTCCTTCTTGCCTTCTTGCTTACAAACATCTCAGGGTGTGACACTGCTTGTCAGCTTCCTTGCCAGCTTCCTCTGGCTTAGTCTCAATGTTTCCCCTTGGAAAACTCATCAGGGAGTCACCATTGGCTCTGGCTCCACCTACTTTTGGGGTCCCTGCCTTCCAGCTTAACCCATTCCGATGGGCACAAGCCTCTGCTGGAAATAGAGTAAACTCTTCTCTTTTGCAGGATGCATCCTTTGGATGAATGAGGGCAGTGGTTGTGAGGAGTAAAGATATCAACCTTGGACCAATCAGAATATATGAGCAGAGAGAGATAAGGGACCGCTTCAACCCCACAGAGAGCTTTGAAGGTAACATCTGGATTCAGGAGCAGAAAGGAAACTAGTGTAGCTAGAGGAAGGTGTGCCCTCCCTCCACAGTTAGAGGCAGCAATGCTTCTGAATACCAGGTCAAAGGTGGTTTCAGGGTGGTGCAGGGGTACTGGGTGGTGCGCTGCAGGGGGTGTCACAACAATGCTGTTGAATGCAGCATGAAGGAGTGTGTGCCAAATTTTAGTGTCACACAGGGCGCCATTGAAATTTGAGAGCCTGAAGTCTGCCACTGACCAGGTGCTGGAAACCACAGGAGGGGAGAGTGCTCTTGAGCTTGGGTCCTGATTGTAGGTTTCCCATTAGGGCATCTGGCTGGCCACAGTGAAAACAGTATCCTAGATGGGGCAATGGCCTGATCCAGCAGACTTTTCTTCTTATTTCTCATTCTGGCCAACCTGATTCCTCCTGGTAGCCCACTAGCAAGACAAGAACCCATCGGCTGATGCTCATATTCAGTGGCACACTGCCTCTGAGCCAGGATGATGCATTAGCCATCATGGTTACAAGGCACTGATAGACTTATCCTTGATTTAATTGCCTAACACCCCCCCTCCGTGTTCAAAGCCATCTAACAGTTCAGGCATTCTTGCTGCTGCTGTGCAGCTGGGGTTAGCAGAGTGGCAGGATCACTGCCACATCCACAGGTGGAGCAGGCAGGTCGATCACTGTGCCAGCTGGAAAAGCCCCCCTCCCCAGTATTGATGCCTAAGATCTGTGGCAGGGCCACTGGCCTAATCCAGCAAGCGCTTGTTATGTTCTTAATGCAGGGGTTTCAGCGGGGGCTCTGTGGGATCAGAGTGATGGGAGAGGTGAATGAATTTGACAGTAGAGTTTTGCACAGATGTAAGGAGGCTGTGGAGTGACAACAGAAGGCCAAGGAGAGGGTTGCAGCAATTGAGGCAAGATGTGCATTGCAGCCAGCCAGTGGCATGCTCACCAATGCCCTCTTTAAACTCTAAATGCACTGCATCCCCCCTCCCCTCCCCTGAGTAGTTCATCATAGCACTCTGTGGCTTCCAGTTGCCTTCTCTATAGATTCAATTTGAGTCTCCAGTCAGAGTTTGAATGGATTTATTGTATTGAAATGCAATTCCACAGACATAACCTCCTCTCTGACCCGTCATTACTTATAATGCTAAACTTTGCTATGTTAATTCCGCCTTATGTTTTTTAGATATTTTACGACACTTGGCTTAAACATTTTTTAATCTACATATCGGTTTATGTCCACCTAAATTATCGTCGCTTCCGGGGGATGCTGTGCAGACGAGAGTGGGCAATTCATTACACAGATCCCTTGCTTAAATGAATTTCAGAAATTTAATAAAGTTTCTTCCTCTTGCTTGCATTCAATCACTCCCCACCCCCTACCCACCACAAACACCAGTCCAGTGTTATCAAATCTGCAGATAGGAATCAGGTTAACCTCAGAACAGCACCACCACACTGCAAAACTTCCAGGATTGTCATATTGGATTAAAGTACCCTCCTAACATGTCACAACAGTTCTCATTACATTCTCTCGTCTCTTTCTCTGTTTCTGAAAGTCCTCTTTTTATACCTCTAGTATATTCTATGTATTCTTCTCTCCACCCTACCCCCCACTCACACACTGTTTTTCTGCATTTGTTACATCACAGCTAGATCTTAGGAACATAAAGTCCAGCTCTAAACAGGATCCCAAACAATATGGGAATTCTCTGGTGGCAGCGCCAATGCGGGCAAAGCAAAAAAGCAGTGCACAAGGGTGGTCCAGGGTCAGGGACCAGATAACACAGGCATCTCCAAACTGCGGCCCTCCAGATGTTTTGGCCTACAACTCCCATGATCCCTAGCTAACAGGACCAGTGTTCGGGGAAGATGGGAATTGCAGTCCAAAACATCCGGAGGGCCGAAGTTTGGGGATGCCTGAGATAACAGGATACATAGGGCGTCACTCCCACAGGAGGCAATGATGGCCACAACTTGGATGACTTTGAAAGAGGATTAGACAAATTCAGAAAGGAGAGGGCTATCCATGGCTACTAGCCACAATAGCTATGCTCTTGCTCCACAGTTGGAGGCAGTAACACTTCTGAATACTCTTTGGTTATTTTAGTGTATTCTACAGGCCACATGCTGTAGACTTATTATTTGCAAAGTTTTTAAATCCTTGCATATCCATGTTATAAAAACGCATGATATGCGTTTAGTACCTTGACTTTATTTATCATTCTGCATTAAAAGAAAGTCATCACCAAACAGCTGAGGTTCCGTTGAGATGGGCCCCATCTGATCTTAGCTGTGAAGGCGTTCCTTGGAACTTTGTCAACAGGATTGAGTGCATGTGGATGTGAGTTGTGTGAGAGAGCCATTGAGGGCTACAGAGAGTAACTCCTCCAAAGACCTCCAATATAAGCATTGGAGGCTGGTCTACAAGGGCCACAGGAGCACTGCTTCTCCAACCGCTGCCTGCTCTCAGCCAGTCTTCAGTATCCTGCCTCCTTTTTTAAAACCAGTCTCAGCTTCCTCCTCATTGGCCTCAGTGTTGCCCTTGTATAACTCAACAGGGTGGAGGATGGGGTCAAAGCTAGAATTAGTTGTTTCTGCCTTCTCATTGGTTCTGGATCTGCCTTTCATTATTTCTGGATTCACCCACCATCAGGGTCCCTGCCCTCTGCTCTACCAGTATGACTAAACCGCTTTTGGCACAATGGAACACCGTGACAGAAACCGGAGTGCACCAGTCACAATGAGCACCAACATAAGGCATAGATATATTGGGATTGCTCATGGAATGATTGTGTTTTCCATTACTTTCCAGAGATGGGCCACTGGCCTGATCCAGCTGGCTCTTTGTATGTTCTTATGCTTAACTGAGATGCTTGGGAGCCTTGGCTTTCCAGGCTAACCCAACCTTCAAGGATGCAGAACAACAATATTTGTCATTGCCTTAAATTCCATCCATCTATTTTCCTACTTTTCTTATGCTCTCCTACAATCTCTTTTCCTCCATATCCTTCCTCTCCTTTTCCCTCTGCAACAATGTCATGGTTTTTCTTCTTCATCATCCTTGATGAACTTCAAAGTCTTATAATGACTCTTCATAAAAAAAGAAAAAAGAAAAGGGGGAAGCAAAAGTTGAGCAAAGGAGATGATTAAAGGACCTTATTAAACACAACCTTGTAGAATTCTCCACATGAAAGCGAGCGCCATTATGGAGGCTTATCCTTATAAATGACACTCCGCTTTTGCGAACGCGCCGAAACCTGATTGGAGTGGCAAGTACTGAGTGATACCGCAAACCTGTTAATAACATGAAAATTAGAAGAGGCTCATGCAAAGAAGGGAGATTAATTTAGCCCGAGAACATCTCGCACAAATTGCAAAGTTGTGAATATGTTCCCGGATAATGAGCCTTCCCAACCATCAAGTCGCTTGTCATTTTCTGTAATTAATGTTAAGGAAGACTCCTTCCTGATGGTTCGTATTACTCATATACCAAGAAAATTTCTTCAGAGAAATAATTTACATTTATTATCATCGGTCTGTTTGTGTGCTTTATTTCGTGGTGGAGTAATTTATGGCAGCACCGTTTCACGCGCCTTGATTAGTCACTTGTCAGGCTGAAATGTAATTTCTCTCTCTCTCTCTCTTCTCTCTTCTCTCTCTCTCTCTCTCTCTCTCTCTCTCTCTCTCTCTTTCCTGATGGTGATGTCTAGAAATTGACAGCAGTGTGATTCTTTCTTTTTCATAGGTGTTTTTTTAAATCCATGGATGTGTTTTCTTCACTTAAATAAACTTTTGATCTGGAGATCCCAAACCACTTCATGGGGTGAGCAACTCTTTATAACTTCTCAAATCTTTTCATATCTCCACCCCCTCCCCCATCACCCCTACACACACACACACACACACACACACACACACACTCCTTTTGGAGAATGTATGAGAGGAATAAGCACTTCCTGCCTGTCACGTAAGGAATTTTTAATGAGAATATTTCTGAGAGTTTTCTTTTTCTAACGTCTCTTCCCTCCCGCACCCCACCGCAAACTTCTGGAAAAAGAAGACCGCTTTGCAACATCTCCTCTGAAAATTCTCTAATGCAAACATGATGGTGCTGCCAGTTTGCAGCCATTGCAAAGGAAAGAAGGAAGGAAGGAAGGAAGGAAGGAAGGAAGGAAGGAAGGAAGGAAGGAAAAGGGAAAGTAGCTGAGAGTACCAGAATCAACAGACCCTTCTACCCCCATCTGTTATCAAATGCATATTAGACAATGGCCTCAAAATTCTTTAAAGAACAGAGAGGGGGAGAAACAATTTAACTGAATTTCTCTAGGTGAATGAGAACTTCCAAAATTGAGTTAAATTGCTTCTCCCCCTCCACACAATTTCTCCGAAGAGTTTTGTGAGCTGATTATCTAATATGCATTTGACAACAGATGGGAGTGGAAGGATCTGTCAATTTCAGTTCCCTACATATTTCATTTTTCCTATTTTAAATTCAGTTCTCCGTATTTTGCAGTAATTTGCAATTAAATAATAAAATCCCCATGAGAATTCAACAGCATTATGTTGTAATTTTTCCCCTATATATTTTTGTATGCAGTTTTAAGTAATGCAGGCAATTTTCCTTAATATTATTGTATGCTATTTTCACTAATATATTCATTTTTATGCACACTTTCCACCACCGTGTACATTTTGTTTGTTTGTTTTATGAACTGAGCTTTAAGTAAGAATGACCATGGGAACTGGGGCAGCTCCTGCAGGAGGAGAGATTGCAGCATTTGTGAGTTTTTTTAGTTTAGAGAAAAGGTAAAAGTTGACATGAGAGACATGAGAGACTTAAACAATATAGATTATTGTATTTTAATACTTCCGTTGGAAGCCTCCCAATACTCCCAAATTATTATTATTTAAAAAATAGGACTCTTATTTTATGATCGTAAGATTTTTAAACTTTTTAAAAAATTGTGTTAATGTTGTAACCCGCCCTGAGACCTTAGTGTGAAGGGTGGGTTGTTGTTGTTGTTGTTGTTGTTGTTGTTGTTGTTGTTGTTGTTGTTGTTACAGGAGGAGGGGAGGAGGAGGAGGGGAGGAGGAGGAGGAGGAGGAGGAGGAGGAGGAGGAGGAGGAGGAGGAGGAGGAGGAGGAGGAGGAGGAGGAACACTAGAACTGGTGGAAGATTCAATACAGAGCTAGCCACAATGTCTCAGCTCTACCTCTAATTCTAATGCTTCTGAATACAGTACCAGCTTCTGGAAACTATAGGAAGGGAGAGTGCTCTTTTGCTTGGGTAATTTCCAACTCTACAATTCTATGCTTCTGTTATTTGTACAGCTCCAATATTATGTAGGATATCTTGGAAACTGCATTATACCTGTTCAGACCATTGGGATAAATCTAGCTGAGTATTCACTATGTTGACTGGCAGAAGCTATGTTGACTGGCAGCAGCTCTCCAGGGCTTCAGGTAGAAACCTCTCCCAGTACTACCTGGAGATGTAGGGTTTGAACTTGCTCTACCACTGAGTTACAGTCAATCGCCCTCCCATATAAGGGGCATATAGGAAACTACCTTATACTGAATCAGTCCATTGGTCCATCTACCTCAATATTGTCTACAATATTGACTGATAGCAGCTCTCTATGGTTTCAAAAAGCAGACATTTCCAGACCTACCAGAAGGTCCATCTAGCTCAGGGTTAAATTACTCTGACCAGTAGCAGTTGTCCAGTGTTTCAGGCAGAGGGACTCTCTAGACCCCACCTGGAGATGCCAGGGTCAAACCTAGGACCTTCTCCATTCAAAGGAGATGCACTGCCACTAACCTACTGCCCTTCTGCTAAACAGACAGCCTCCCCACCAATTGAATGTTGTGTGTGTATTTGTGTACAGTCCAAAATTCATACAGAGGTGCAGATTGTACACTCCTGGCATACGGTATGAACACCCCTGTTATGTTCCTTCTTTTCAGGACCTTTTCATAACTACCTGGAATTTCTACCAAATAGCAGCATTTATAGAGAGAGACAGACAGAGAGAGAGAGGAGAAATAAATAGGCATATTTTTGAAAATCGAATAGAGCATTGTGTGTCTGCACCTTTGTATTCGCCCCATTTATTTTGTGTCCTTTCCCTTTCCAAA
The DNA here is from genome assembly GCF_965207765.1 of Zootoca vivipara. NCBI lineage: Eukaryota > Metazoa > Chordata > Lepidosauria > Squamata > Lacertidae > Zootoca > Zootoca vivipara. The sequence continues at coordinate 38,931,828 of NC_142585.1, read as the reverse complement.
GCACAATATGAGAAATGTGAGTTTGTGGTTTTTTAGTATTGTTTTACCCATCTTTACATGATTGTTTCATCAATATTTCTTTCTTTTAGTTGTTTTATCAGTACACGAGGAATGTTATTTTTTAAAATAAGTAGCTAAATGGGACTTTGTAAACTTATGGGGGGAGAGAGACTCCCTCTGCCCGTTCCCCAACAACTCAAACACTGTCTATTCTTTTAAAAACTTTTCTGATGATTCTAATAAAACATTAAACAATACTGATGCTAGGGGTGAGTTATTAATGTAACAAGTTTACGACAGCTCAATAACTACCAGTATAAAGACTAATAATCTTAATTCTTTCTCTTTAGTTTCTGTTCCATCTTATACATTACTGGTACCTTAATATTTTATTTTTGTTTTATATTTTGAAATTTTTCCCTTTTGAAGTAATAATAACAAAAATGTTTTATTTTGAAACATTTTTTTAATTGAAACACTAGAATTGTTTTTTTATATAGGTATGAAATATGACAGAAACTCTTCTTGGCAAGCTTGAGCAAAGTGGATTACGCATTGAGAATCTGCATGGTAAAGGTTATTTATTATAATGGGATTAACAATAAAGTCAAAGGAAATGGTGTAGAAAAGTGAGTCCTGGACATAAACATGTGCCTTTTGTGACCAGCACACAATGCACACTCTTCAAACCTGGTAGTGTTTATGTGTTGTGTGGAAGCAACTAGTTTATTCACTTTGTTGTTCAACAGATCTATAATTATTTCTCTGCATTAACTCAGCACTGGCAAATTCTAACTAGCCTTGTTTCAGATTTAGTCATAACTGCTAAGCCATTGAGCAAAACAAGATGAGATGAGGTTCAAAGATTGTTGCTTTGAAACCACTGAGATATCATCTTGGTAGTATATATGGTGCTTTAATAAAGATACTTGATGGCACAAGCCTGAAATACTCCCCAAATTGAAGCTAAGGCTCTTGCTGATAGTAATTGGTAAACTCAAGTTTGTGGTATCATTTGTTCCATGGTACCATTGTTCCTTTTTTTAAGTCAATCTAACAAGCAAGCTACTACTAGATAAGGAGGCTGATTTAAATTCAGCTAAAAGCAAATGGCAAGTGACCAAGAATGACTTTCTGGGCTGCAGGTGTGATGGGGGGTTTCAACAAGTTTTGATAGATACTGCTGACATTGGAAAGGAGCTAGAAATACTACCCAAAAAAGGAGAAAGAAATGGCAGTTTGAGTATGAGGTCCAATAAGAGGTACCACAAGATCCAAAGCAAAAAATCATAGTAGGTTTCTACTATGCTATCTTAAACATGCCCATAAAAACTGTTGAAGAGAGATTCCAACAGCTACAACAAAATATTTCCCCATTTGGCTTCCTGACAAAAAAAGGGTAAAAAGGTAAAGGACCCCTGGACAGTTAAGTCCAGCCAAAGGCAACTATGGGGTGCAGCGCTCATCTTGCTTTCAGGCTCAGGGAGCCGGCGTTTGTCTGCAGACAGCTTTCTGGGTCATGTGGCCAGCAGGACTAAACTGTGCATGAAGAACCGTGATGAGAGCCAGAGCACATGGAAACACCATTTACCTTCCTGCTGCAGTGGTACCTATTTATCTACTTGCACTGGCATGCTTTCAAACTGCTAGGTTGTCAGGAGCTGGGACAGAGCAACAGGAGCTCAACCCATCTCCTGTTGAACCGGCAACCTTCTGATTGGCGAGCACAAGAGGATCAGTGGGTTAGAGTCAGACCACAATGCCACCAGCATCCTCTGTATGATATATGCAGTCCACTGAAGATGTACCTAAGGCCTGCAAAATTTTTGAAAAACAATTGCTGCAAAATGGAAGCAAAAAATATTGGTGCTGGAGATCTATGCTATGAACTTACAGTAACAGCTGAAAGATTTACTAAGTCTATGCCACCACAAGGAGTACTTCTCTTCATACTACAACAACTCCTGGACAATGTGCCTAACATTTCTGTTGCTCTGAGGATCTTTCTCACACAGCTGAAACCATGTTGAAAAATTCAACCATGTTGCAAAAGAGGCTAGCTGGCTTGACAAATGTATCGATTGATCAGCACTTGACCTGAAGGAATTGGTAACAAAATTTGCAAAATAAAAACCACATGTACTGTACTGTAGTGAGTTTCTGAAGTTCTTAAAACTGAGAACTTTAAAAGATTTAAATTTTAAAGATTATTTGAAATTATTTCTGTGTGAAAACAATTCCTTTTGTATTTGAGAAAGATAGTCAATGATTGTTGCATTGCTTATTCTCGCAATTTAAAATAAATTTAGCAGTTTCAAGTTTTGTGCTTTGCATTTTTCTCTGCTACAAGACATCTGTTTTTGAAAATTGAAGTTAGCAATTTTGCAGGGAGGTGCAAGTAATTAACCTTTCCTAGGGTTCAAAATAGCCTAGCATTAGCACCTGGTCAATGTTTACATTCTGCTACATGTTCCTGTTATGAGCTACCACTGCTGGTACAACCAGGAGTCAATGACTCCCCAGCTCTTTATGATTAAGACCTGAATTTCTAACATGGGCTGTTCTTAATCTTAACTTGCCTTGGTGCTGGCTTCTGAAGAGGGAGGTGACATATTCCTTGGGGCCTATCCGGGATGTCGAAATAACCAGTTCTGTTTACGAGGGGGAAGGAGGGAGCCTGGAATGACGAGATGTCCCCAATCTCATAGCTCTGATTCAATTTTAGGCTGCACACAGCTGTTTCTCATTACCCGTTAGATGCTGCTCAGTCCCTCAGTAGCATCGGTGCAGGTGCTACAAGCAGAAATCCCCCACCCCCAAGCCCATATGGTGCAGAGTTTAACAAAGTCACCCCAATACAAGCCAAGGTCAGCCTCCTTCCAAACCCCCTTAAATTGGATACACATCTTTCCATTTTATTTTATTTTAATTAAAAAGTAACTTAAATCTTTTCACAAGCCATGATTTATCGCAAGGTATAGGATGCTGCCTCTTTAAGATCTTTGGTGCCGCAGCCCCAAGAAAGATGCTGTAGAACGGGGGGGGGGGCTTTTTTCAGCCCGAGGGCAATGTTCCCTTGCAGGACCCAGAGGCCTCCAGTGGGAGGCAGGCACAGAGGAAAAGGTGAGTGGGACAACAGACAAAATGCTTATATTTGAGCAGTAGCACGAGGTTCCAGCCATGCAAAAGTTAGATGCTTCTGCAAGCACACACCATCCAGGAAAGCAAGAGGTACTCATGGTTCAAGGACATATTCCAGCCAGGCAAGAGTACTGAAAGAGGATGTGGGGCGTCCAGTCCTTTCTAGGGTTGCCAGACTCAATAGTGGACAGGACTTCTGTGCCTTTAATTGTCCTGCTCTCTTTTGAGTCTGGAAACCTTAAAGAAAAACCAGCAGACCCTTTGCTTGGAAATTAAACAAAGGGTCTGCTGGTTTCTCTTTAAGGTTTCCAGAATCAAAAGAGAGCAGGGCAATTAAAGGCACAGAAGTCCTGTCCACTATTAAGTCTGGCAACCCCATAGCTGCCAAGTTTTCCCTTTTCTCGCGAGGAAGCCTATTCAGCATAAGGGAAAATCCCTGTAAAAAAGGGATAACTTGGCAGCTATGCAACCCTAGTCCTACGGTATCTCTCTTCAGCCTGAACCAAAGTGACAGGCTCATGTAGGTGGGTGGATTCTCTGAGTGCTAGCAATGCAAGCCCCAAACAACCACATTTTAGGTAGTTTATTAAGAACAGCAAGAAAGGAAGATGGCAAAGAGACAAAGCGGAAGAATGAAAATAAAAGGATCTGATTGGTTCATATTTCTCTATCCTGATCATGAGTAATGCAGCATCATAGGTTTGTTGCAGGTTTTCCTGATGGTTAAAAAGAGACAAATGCTGCGGGGCCACAGTCCATTTGCTCAGCAGGCCTCACTTGGGGGGCTGAGTGACAGCTGCTGCTTTTTTAGACACCTCCTGGGGCAGAGGAAGAAAATTATTGATGGGGGAAATTGCTTCCTGGATTACACTGTCCCTTGATAGATAGAATGTAGTCAGGAACTTTGCATGCTGCAAATGGGACGTGCCCTTTCATTAAGAATTAAGGGGGCAGAGGCCAGCCTTTCATCACACCGCTTTGCGGCTTTTAAAAATAAAGTGGTTTACAAATTCTTTTAAATGAATAAATATAATCCCTGGCATCTTCAGGTAGCACTAAGAGAAACCTCCACCTGAGATTTGGGAGAACTGCTGCAGACATTACCGGGCTAGATGGATCAATGGTTAAAGCAGCTTCCTATGTTCCTGTGCTCCAAACAGGGATTGTCAGCTGCAATAGCACCAGTATTCATCCTATGTACCAATAGCAAACTCATTCTCAGATGTATGGATCTTGGCATGAAAGCTTTTAAACTGTGGGACTCACTTGCACAGGAGGCAGTGGTGGCCACCATCTTGGATGCCTTCGAAAGAGGATTAGACAAATGCATAGAGAAGATGGCGATCAGTGGCTACTAGCCATGGTGTGGAGGCATAGCTGTCAAGTTTTCCCTTTTCTCGCGAGGAAGCCTATTCAGCATAAGGGAATTTCTCTTTTAAAAAAGGGAGAAATTGACAGCTATGTGTGGAGGTGCCAACTTGAATAAAATATGGGGGAGTAGTTAAGCCCCACCTGCATAATTGATCACATGATGTGGCAGAAGCACACTGTTTGAATGGCAATGCCCATCAACTTTGTGGGGACTTGGCCCCCTCAAATATTGGGAGGGGGGCTGAAGGAACCTCAGCCCCTATTGAAGGATGGGGTTTGCCAATTGTGTTATTGAGCTAGATCTGATCCTATAGTTTGCATTGCCCCCCCCAATATTCCTCCTAAAATGCTTCTTAAAATGCTTTCCTCTTTGCCCCTATGCCTCTGTGTGTCAAAGTGCAATGTAACAGTGAGACTTGCTATCAAGGCCGGATGACTGTCTTATCTGACACTATCAGTCTGACGCACAGAACAGGCACTCAAGGCTGCTGGAAGATGCTACCGGGGTAGCATGAGTCAGCATGTGTTTATGCACAGGACCGGACAGAGGAAGATCCTTATATGTACTTGTGACCCCCTTGCGTGCGCACATTTACAGAGGAGGGGGAAAGGAGCCCAAGAAGTGTATAAGAAGCTTTGCAAATTTGTGTTTCTTTACTCTTGTCGTGAAACATGGATACCAAGAGTCCCTTAAATTTAAGGATTAAATTCTTTCTCTGAATTCAACCCCTGGTGTCATTATTGACTGTCTCTGTCCTGCCTGGGCGCAACTTAAAGGACCCTTAGTAGCTGATAAGGCTACACTATGAGTTGGCACCTATGCCATGATGCCTACTGTACTGTATGCTCTGCCTCTAGGGTTTGAGGCAGCAATGCTTCTGAATACCAGATGCTGGGAACCAAAGGATGGAAGAATGCTCCTATGCTTGGGACCTGCTTGAGTGTTTTCTGCAAGCAACTGGTTTGTTGGAACAGGATGCTGATGGCCTGATCCCACAGGGTCTTTTTATGTTCTTATGAATGACATAGACTGGTGAGATGTCTCTCTTTGCAAGCATTTGGGCTGCACAGAGCTCTTCCTTAGATTGGATGTGTGTGTGTGTGAGCACACACCATCAGGGAGAGAAAGATCTCCTCAAGACTGTTCCTGTCTTTATTTCCATTCTGTGCAGTGCAAATGATTGTGTTGGGAAGCCAGATGAAACATGTGCCAATAAAAAGGAGAGAGATTTTTTACCAAGAGGACAATCCCATCAATTCCAATACAAAAGCAGTAATTGCAGAAGGCAATCTGAATACAAGCTGTGATGAAATACTGGGACTGCTAAAAAAAACTGAGATTGAAGCTGCAGAGATTTGCAACAGCAGTTCTACACCGAGATATATATGAATAAACAGCAGGAAAATAATTTCTTCCAGCACACTACTCTTGGCTGGGGCTCAAATGAAATGGCACAGCCACACGAAATCTGGCAATATTTTTGGTGCATTGTGTATGTGAATCTCAAACATTTTAAAATCTTGTTTTAAATCATGCTTCGGATGGGCAAGCATGGTCCAGGAGGGGTCATAGAGTAGTGGCAGAGTATCTGCTTTGCATGCAGAAGGTTCAGTTTTTGACACCTTCCAGTAGGGCTGGAAGAGAAGAACCCTGCCTGAAATTCTGGACATGCACTGCAAGTCAGTGTAGATATTACTGGGCTAGAAGGACCAATGCTCTCTATATAAGGCGGCTTCCTATGTTCCTATGGTTCCATCATGACCACCCTCATAGAACAGATTTGGTTGCATGTGTACTGACCTGTGTTCCTTGGAGGAACACTGCATCACAACTGTAATAACAGTACAATAATCTGGTATACCAGTCCAGGAGCAAAGTACTTGCTCTGGACAACAGAAGATACTAAGTTCAATCTCTGGTGATGTCACCTGGAAATGATTTTGGGTAGTCCGAGATGTGAGAGACCTCTGCTTGAGACTATGGACAGCACCTGTCAATATGTGTAAATCAGTCTTCCCCAAGCTGGGGGCAACCAATGCAGCATTTTCTCAGTGCCTCTTGGAAATGTATTTTCCAGCCCCTTTACCTTAAATGGAAGACACCGAGGTTGGAATGATGGACCTACTTCATTCACTCTAATAGGGTTGCCATAATTTGAAGAGCAAAAAAGAGGACACTATGATGGCCATTCAAAGCACATAAATGCAATTTGTCCCAAATTTTACCCCTGAAAAAGAGAACCCTAAGAGTCTACCATTAAGCCATGAACCTTTCAATGAATGAGAATATCCATCAGGAGTTCACGTGAAATAAGCCACGTGAGACATATGGAAAGTCAGCATGGTGTAGTGGTTAGAGTGTTGGCCCAGGACATGGAAGACCAGAGTTCAAATCCCCAGCCAGCCATGAAGCTCACTGGGTGACCTTGGGCCAGTCTCTCCTCTTAACCCAGCTCACAGCGTTGTTATGAGGGCAAAATGAAGAGGGGGAAGCCATGCGTGTCACCTTGAGATCCTTTGAGAAAGGATGGGGTGTAAGCTTAATGATGAAAAAAGAGAATAAATAAAATATGACACACACCCCATATCCACACTCTCTTCTCTGTGAGGAGAAATTCTTCACTTAACAGCAGAAGTGTCTGCGGTCATGGGGCGTGGGGTGTTGAAGATCTGCTATTACCATATTTCTGCAACAAGGTCCAAGCAAGGTACCTGTCTCCTGTGTCTAGAGCCTCCGCAAAGCATGAAAGGGTAGGTTTTTTAGCAGCTGAGCAGTCTTCTCACCCTTGGTGTTTATTGGATTGAATGAGAGTGAAAGCAGGTGAGTCAGCCACTGAGGATTGGCTCCTAAGGTGCACAGGAACAACACTGAGGAAGACTTGTTCCACATGATCCAAAAATAAGCAATTAGGAAGCCTGAAAACACAGTGTGTTCCAGTTTCGAGGAAAGCACAACTTAAGCCCCCCTAAAATAATATATTGGAGCACTCCAAATCATTTGCCCATGTACGTGCATGGAAAATCACAGGTCTAGCTGAAAGGCAACACATGAAGATCTACAACAATCATTGCAATGCATCCCTAATTATTGTTGTTGTATAATTATAAGATTGTATAATTGTATAATCTCAAGAGGGGTGTGGTTCTGAGGGGTATGGTGTTGGGGGGGCATGGCTATGACTGTCATCAAGGGACCCTGCTTTTCTGAATTTTCCACTGCATTACTGGTTAACAGATAGATCTCAGTTGTCAATAAATATTTTACATATTTGAAATCTGAAAGACAATGGCCTACCCAACTGGTGAACTTGTCAGCCTCTCTTCTCTCCGCTCTCTCCTGACTCCCTACCCTACTTTAGAGGCCTACTTATAAGCAATTACATTTGCCTAGAAATATATTAAAAATGCTGTCACATGCTTTAATGTTGTCCATTGGGGACATTTTTTTTTAAACCTTAAGATCAAATTGACACCTTTTTTTAGTTATGAGGACCCCTTATTTGTTGGTGTTTTGATAGCTTTTCCTGAAACTGCCCATAAATTATGTTTATTTTGTTATAATTTCTCTCCTGTCAGGAGTTATAAATAACTGGGTCATGCTGGAATTGTGAGGAAGGCCGCTCTACACGTAGAAACCTTAAATATCATGTTTCAGTAACTCAAGAGGAGGAGGGAGAATTTGCTAATGACTCACCATGTGTGGGTCTTACAAAGAGGAATTAGTGGCTCACAGTTCCTTCAGCCACCATCTCCCCTGAATTGGGGTTTTGTGGCTTTAAATACATCAGCTCTATTGTATTCGCTTCCCCCTGCACAGATATAACATTTTTCATACGCTGTATCTCAGAGCACTTTACAAGGCAATTAATTACCTGTGGTGGAGTGACGGAATGAAGGCAGATATGACGGCCATTATATACTCAGCAACATCCCGCACTCAGCTCTCTAAGCATTTGCATTCATGGCATTTAATTTGTGGTGGCATTAATGGGGAAAGGGAAAGGAAGGGGAAAGGGAGAGGAAGGGGAAAGCTTTTGCCACAGTGATCTCCTTTATTCCAGGGTTGCCCTGATCCCACCCGGCCCTGATCAGACTACCAAAAGAGGTCAGGAGGAGGCTGACCTGTGGCAAAAGTCCAAAAGCAAAGGAGAGGAAAACAAGTACAGGTAGCTGGGGTTAGGAATCTCTTTCCAGGACCACAGACAGCTCCCAGGAAAGATAGATGTTGCTCTGACAAGAGCTATTTCCATATTTATGCATACTCTGGTTACTAGCAGACTGGGCTACTGTAATGCATATGAGGCTACCCTTGAAAAGTATCCAGTTGCATGGCAATTAGGCCACTGACAATAGCTTGTTCCTTTGATTGCCTACTGCCAATAGATTACAACAACTTCACCAGCTCCCGCTCCACTTCTGGGTTCAGTTCAAGGTGCCACCTCTTAACTTTAAAGCATGGGTGTGGAACCTTTTTCAGCCTGAGTTCCTTTTGCAGTCAGTCATTTCAATATATGACAGTAAACTACAAGCTTTGCAAGCAGAGGGTATTGGGTTCAACACTGGGCACTTCCAGTTGAAATTGATCAGGTGATGGGGAAAATCCCTCTCTGCTACAGATCCAGAAGAGCTGCTGCCAGTCAGAGTGAACAATACTTGGGTGGGGTGGAGAAATTGTTTGCTATAAGGCAGCTTCATATGGAGCCAACCTGAGTTTCATATCCAACCCAGGCCACCTGTATTTGAATGGCCCATGACAAATAGTTGTGTATTAGGCCATCCTGGAGGTATTATTTCACTGTCTTGGTCACCCTAGGAAATGCCAGCTGTTGTTCCATCTATCTCAGCCAACGACAATCTGTTCCACGAACAGATAGATGCCACTGGTCTAAATATAGCCAAGGCTGAAAGCAACCTGTCTGCAGTTGCAATAAAACCATCCCATCTGCCAGCAATGGGTTGCAAGAAATAGAAAGTAACTCATCCTTGTGGGGCATAAACACCAGCAGAGCCACCATGCTCAGCAGACCAACACACACATACTTGCTGTGTATTTAAGAATATACAGATAGCCCTTTTGGATTAGACCCCAAACCCACCCACTCCATCATAATCCCATAGAATTATAAAGTTTATCCAGTGCTGGTCATATTCAGAGGAGGTCCATTGAAATTAATGGGCATGACTAACTTACGTCCATTAATGTCCATTGGTCTGCTGTAAGTAGAACTGAGTTTGATACACCCCAAAATGTTGGAAGATTTATTTATTCACTTATTGCATTCATATCCCACCTTTTTCTTCAAGTTTAAGGTGGCCTACATGGTTCTCCCCTGTCTCATTTAATGCCTATAACAGGCTTCCTCAACCTTGGCCCTCCAGATGTTTTGAGACTACAATTCCCATCTTCCCTGACCACTGGTCCTGCTAGCTAGGGATCATGGGAGTTGTAGGCCAAAAACACCTGGAGGGCCGAGGTTGAGGAAGCCTGGCCTAGAACAACCCAGTGAGGTAGATTAGGCTGAGAAGCAATGAATCTCACAAGGTCACCCACTGAATTTCATGATTGTGTGGGGATTTGAACCCTGGTCTCTTCCAGATCCTAATCCTACACTAGCCAGCCACTACACCACACCAATTTAGCTGAATATAACACTCTCTGTGGGGGAGGGGGGGTGCAGGAGCATCCAGCCTATTCCAAGGGGACCAGCTCTATGGGTTTTTTTTATCCTCTTCCATTATTTCTGTATTTCACAGTTTTTCTTGTACTTATCCTTGTTTTGGTTTTTACTAATTTTGTTGTTGCTGTTGTTTACCGAATGGCACATTGGGAACTGTAAAGTGAAAAAGTAGCTTGTAAATAATATTAATAGATAAATAAAATTATGGAACTAAAGGTTTGAATGGAAAGAACTAGGTCTGTGCTTCCAAAGTCATTTGGGACTTGTCATTTACATACTGCTCCACCCCCACACTGTAGGAAAAGTGTTCCAATAGCAGCATGCAACGTCACAAGACGGAGGAGTCTTCTAGCCAAAAGGTGGAGCTCCTCACTGAGTTTGGGCTTAGAAAGATTTCCCTACCTCTACTGTAAAGGCTGTAGTATTCCTTAACACACCAGCAGCCAGGGAGAACTATTGCTTTCACACTTGTGGCCTTCCTAGAGGCATTGGTGGCTGGTGTCCAGTGGGACTGGTAGAACAGATGACAGGGAAACCAAGACTGCCCCACCAACCTCAGTCTGCCTTTATATATAGCTAGGATAGCTAGCTATATACGCTCAAGCTAGTAGAGCATGGGACTCATAATCTCAGGGTCAAGGATTCGAGGCCCACGTTGGGCAAAAGATTCCTGCATTGCAGGAGGTTGGACTAGATGACCCTCATGGTCCCTTCAAACTCCACAACTCTATGATTTTATGATTCAGCCAGCCCCCACCTGTCTGCATTCTTGGTTATGTCATTGGCTCTGGTGCAACCTACCGTTCGTCTCTCTGCCTTCCACCCCACCAGTCCCAAAGGGCATCAGCCTCCACTGAAATCTAATACTGTATAAGATGCTGTAGGGAAAATGACTGATTAAGGAGTAGATTTTCAAGAGGGAGAGTGAAAACCTGGGGAAGTAAATGTGCAAGTTGGTTGACTGGTTGATGGAAGGAAGGAAGGAAGGAAGGAAGGAAGGAAGGAAGGAAGGAAGGAAGGAAGGAACCTCCTTCCCGAAAAGCTTGTTATTCTATTTTGTTCCTTAGTCAAGGAAAATAAAATCATTTATTTAAAAAGAGAATATATATATACCTTCACGTAAGCAAGACCAGGGTATAAAACAGTCTAGGTCTCCCATTGCTTTCTATTTCTATAACTCAAGTGATATTCATCAGAGGCATATATTTAAATCATAGCTTACTTTGCTTTTGTGTCCTGAAATTTATTAGCCTACTACTTAAATGTTTTATTCATTAGGCCATGTAAATAATGCATGCTTGTTTCCATGGTAATTTAACCCTTTCTCACCGGGAAAAGCTCACTCAATTTTGCATGCCGCGTTTCCCCGTTAATTGCTATGATCAAGCCTGGTGCTTTCTCTGTGTCAAGACGAGGTCCATTGCCACCACCACCACCCCCGCCCACTCCCTTCCATCAAATTAATTAAGAATCAGCTTTCAGCTGACAAATGTGACTCAGCTGGGCATCATCAGAAGGAAGACAAAAATTCCTATGCTCAAATCTCACCCATCCCCCACCAAAAAAGAGAGCTTTCTTAGCACACTTGGGAGAAGTGGATAAAACCTATTATTCATCACATATGCAGCACACTGGTGGGTTCCCCCCCCCCCATGTGCACTAATGTGCATGATCAAAGGCCTGATAATGAACCAGTGCAATCGCCATTCCTGCTCTCTTTGTGAATGTGTATAGTGTTAGTGATAAACCCCTTATAAGCACTGCTTGCTGATAGGGTGCATCACATGATTACTAGAGAGGGTGGCCACAGTCCTGGCCCTAGCATCAAGCACATTGCCTGGCTCTGCCTCTGGATGTCAATGCTTTTGTGTGGTGTCTGAGTCACTACCAGCAAATTGGCTCCTACATTGTGGACTACCAGCCTGATGGAATTAGCATAAATTACAGAATTTGCTCCCATGAAATGTAGTAACGACCACCAGCTTCTAGTTACAGGTAGGTAGCTGTGTTGGTCTGAGTCGAAGCAAAATAAAAAAAATCCTTCAGTAGCACCATAAAGACCAACTAAGTTTTTATTTTGGTATGAGCTTTCGCGTGCATGCACACTTCTTCAGATACACTTGAAACAGAAGTCAGACCCTTATGTATATACAGAGGGTGGGGGGGTGGGAATGGGTGATGGGCTGATGGGAGTGGTAAACCTGTAGATGGCTGTTAACGACTGCTGATGACTGCAATTGGTCCTGCGGGGAAAAAGCAAGGGCTGAGGCGCTAAAGAAAGCTTGATCATGCATAATGAGATAAGAATCCAATGTCTTTGTTCATCCCAGGTGGCTCCATGGTTTTAAGCTTGGTAATGAGTTCCTATTCAGCAACTTCTCTTTCCAGTCTGTTCCTGAAATTTTTCTGTAATGAAACAGCTGCTTTGAGATCTCGTATAGAATGTCCTGGGAGATTGAAGTGTTCTCCTACTGGTTTCTCTGTCTTGTGGTTCCTGATGTCAAATTTATGTCCATTTATCCTTTGGCGTAGGGTTTGGCCTGTTTGTCCAATATAGAGAGCTGAAAGCTTCCAGCTTGGAAGGCTGTAAAAGAAGATTGGATGGTGCGGGGGAGCCTTTCACAGAACCGTAGAATCACAGTTGGAAGGGCCCTGAGGAACATCTAAGTTCAATCCCCTGCAATGCAAGAATATGCAGCCGGATCAAGCCTGCAACCTTGGTGCTACCAGCACCAAGCTCTTACTAACTGAGCTATCTTATGGACCAATGATTATTAGCCAAGATGTCTATCTTGCCTCCACTGCCAGAGGCAATATGCTTCCATATACCAGTTGCTGGGGACATCAAGTGGAGGGGAGTGCTGTTGTACTTGGGTCCTGCTTGTGGACTTCTCATCGGCATCTGGTTGTCCACTGAGAACAGGAGACTGGAGTAGATGGCCCTTTGGTCTGATTCAGCAAGGCTTTTATGATGTTCTGATGGTCTTCTGTGTGGTTGTCTAAGAGGGGAGCCCTGATGGAATGAGGTCAGGCAGCAGGTGACATCATCACACACCCTAGTAATTGTCTGATGACCCTGTCATACAAGTAATGCAGAGAGAAAGCTATTCTTGTTTTCAAGTGTGTGCATTCTGCATTGCTGTAAATTTGCTTTCCCACATTGCTGTAAATTTGCTTTCACACAAAAGGCCCCTCAGGGCTGGATTGACCTATGGACAAATCTATCATAGAAATTGCACCTGATGGGGCATCCTGAAGTCAACCTTCTTCCTGATTTGTCTGTCCCTATGCCTCTAAGAGAAGAAGAAGAACGAACAGATTTAGTATAGACATCCATGATACACCAGAATTGGTTGGAAACACTTCTGCCCCCCAAAAACGTATTGACAAAATGTCTTCTTAATTTATGGAATTCACTCCCAAAAGAAGTTTGCCATCTGGATGAAAGGGTATTTTACATACCCTTTAGATACCCTTCTTTTGCATTGTTTTTTAAATATTTCAGGGGGTTCTTTATATTTTAAATTTAAATGATATCTTAAGCTGTATTTTTATTATACCTGTAAATATCCTTAAACATATGTAAAAGGTCATTCACAAATGTTTATCATCATCGTCATCTACTAAATATTGTGAAAAGTTGTTTGCCTGTTCTCTGTGCGTTTGGACACGTCTTAAGATATCAGTAACCAAATTTTGCATGGTAATTCCTGAGATCAAGGGGTTGGTCTTTGTCTATGTTTGGACACAGTTGTACACCATTGGCAGTCATGCTCTTTTCACAGACCTTCCATCAGAGGCGGATTTAGGGGAGTGTGACTGGTTTGGTCGCACTGGACGCAGAGCCTCGGGGGCACCACCAGGAATGCCGCAACTATTATTTGGAATTGAGCTGAATTTTGGCATTGCACAGGACCACACTGAAATATGAGACTCCAAGGTCTACCATCGAGGGCAGCTAGTTGGCCACTGTGACAACAGGGTGCTAGACTAGATGTACCTTTGAACTGATCCATGAGAACTATTCTGTGTTATTCTCCGTAGTCACTGTGGGAAACAGGAAGTTGTATGAGACAGTCTGATCCAGCGGGGCTCTTGTTTAGTCCGAGCCATGAGTGGAATTTCATTCATCTGATTCAGATCTAGGAAGCTGTCATTTTCTGTAGTACAAGGTAAGGTCAGGATGAGAGAAACACAATTAATGTTGAAGTTACATGTGCAAGGAATCGATTCAGGTTGTACAGCTGAGCAAATCATAGGTAAGAGTGTGTGAAGCCCGCTCCGTCTCCACCCCAACCCCAGAGAAATTATAGGCAGGAGCGGAGGAAGGGGGTACGGTGGGTGCAGGCCGCCCCGGGCGTCACCACTGAGGGGGTGACAAATGCCGGGCAGCACTCAATGAGGGACCTGCACTGCGCCCGATCCACGCGTCTCTCCTGGGCGTGTTGCGGTGGCTTGGGCATGTGCAGGTTCTGCGCTGCCCAAACAGTTCGCCTGCTTCCCCCACCCCAGCTGCAGGGTGGCTGAGTGGGAGGAGGCAGGCAGACTTTGGAGGCCCCGCGGTGTGCCCCACCCTTATGGGTGGCTTGCCCTGCCTCTGGGCGTGGCTCCCCAGGCGCCCAAGCAGCTTCCTCCACCGCTGATTATAGTTTTAGAATTCCTCAATATTTTGCAGATGTTTTGTCTTGGCCAAGAGCACATGCGTGCACACACACACACACACCCCAATCTAGGCAAAAACTCCATATCCACTTTTATTTTAGCACTCTGAATGGGGGCAGCTGAGATATGGGCAGGGAAGGAAACACCCTCCATATTCAACCATATTTTAATGTACGTAGTCTAATTTTCCCATAATGACCAGTGGGGGAAGGGGCAATCCCCTTCACCCACACACACACAAAAAAGCCCCGGTTATGAATCATTTGCAAAATTGTAGTCGTGATTCTGAGCATCTACGCACCCCTCATCCCCTGCAAGGGAGAATGTCTCCTTACTAGCAAACACAAGGAAGGTTTTTATTTATTTATTTAAAGGGGGGAAGTAAGTGGAGCAAAATCATGGATCTCAGCAGAGACGATCAATCAGCCACAGCCTTACAGATGAGAGTTGGGGAAATACAGCTGCAAAAGCCTACAGAGACTTGTAGATCTGTCCAACGGTGCTTCTACTTGGTGATGAATAGTAAGAGAGACTCGCGGCTCTCCCTCTGCGTAGGCTTCGACTTAATTTGCACTTGTGTGGAAAAAGATGAAAACAAAGAAAAAGGTAAGGAGAGATTTGGCCAGGATAGCTGACCGCCACTCCCCTGACCGATTCTAGTGTGTGGTCATGGCAACTCTATTATCAATGATGACGGACCATCTGGACTGACAGCAGAGATGCTGGCGATTTCCATCATAAATGGAAATGGGGAAAGAAATTGCCACAATTGGTCACTTGTTTATCAGAGGTCAAGGTGGCATTCAATCCTGACCCTACTCAGAAAAGATCTACTGAGGTTAATGGACATGGCTCATTTAGGTTTCTTTATAGAGCCAGTGTGTTATAGTGGTTAGAATGTTCAGCTGGAGCCTGGGAGAGACCAGGGTTCGAATCCCTACTTGGCCATTAAACTCACTGGGTGACCTTGGGCCAGTCACTGCCTCTCAGCCTAACCTACCTCACAGGGTTGCTGTGAGGATTGAATTAGGAGGAGAAGCATGGACCACCTGTACATTCCTTGGAGTGAAAGATGGTATGTAAATGTAAGAATTAAATTGAATGGGTCAACTCTGAGGAGGGCTTACTTGAAAACATCTCCAGAAACAGAAATCACACAAGTGAATATAAGCAGTGTTTGCTATCATGGGGGGGGGGAGGTAGGGGGTTACAGTTTGCAAATAATTGTGTCCTTTTTGATATTGCTTTCCCTCCCACTGAAATGCATTCAAAGTAATTGTGTAATTAATGGCATCATTAATTAAGTTTGTTTCAGCCATAGAGGTTAGCAAGAAAACTTAAGATTTAGCCGCTGCCAAACTGTGCTGGAATAGAAGCAGTGTGAATTCATATGAACACAGGACAGGAAGGCTCCTTACCTACCTAACTGACCTGAGAGGTCATATGGGTGGCACTGCTAACACAGACCATAACTGAGCCACTTCCATAGCCTCCAAAGCGAGCAAACGAGCAGTGTGTGCCCAAATTTCCCCCTCAGTCAAGTGATCCTTAGTACATGTACACTTTAAAGGGTTTTTAGTTTTTTACACTTTGTTTTATGTACATAAGTCATCTTGGGAGGGCTTTGTCCTGACATACAATACAGAATTTATGGAAATGAAGAGACAACTAAATGGGCCCCATACTGGACATCAAGTTCCCTCAAACTGAGAGTTTCAGATCCTTCCTGATTCAGTACATCAAGCTCTGCCTTCTTCTTCCTACATTTACCTGAGTCACCAGCAATTGCTGAAAACATTTTGACATATTGGGGGGGGGGGACGAGTAAGAAGAGGGGGAGAACAAGCATTTGCAAGAAAGGGTTAATAGTTTATTATATATATTTTTTCTAAGTGATTTTATCACTGTCATTAGAACATTCATTGAACTAAGTGAGGAATCCATCAAGACATGACAGGAACGTGCAGACTAATGGCTGTTCGACGGCAATAATTTTTAATATGATTTTTATTTCACTTAATTTCATATGTGCTCGACAAAAGGTCCTGTGTCACCGGGGAGCTGTGTAAAATGGAGAACACATTGGTGAAATGATGATTAAACCAAAGGATTCAAAGGCTGTCCATTGACAGAGACGTTGATATACTCATTTATTTATTTATTTATTTATTTAAACTAACTTCAGATGCTCGATCAAAACCCCTCTCTCTCCCTTTTGGCAAGAAGTCAAGAAGACAGCAGGAGGAAATGTGTTCATTCTGCCAACTCTGAGGAACCAAATTATCCCCTCAAATGTATTGTGCCATTATTTTTTGCCTTCGATGGCTCCTCTCCTTGAGAGCGTAACATCAACATCTTCCAACTGTCCTGACAAAAAGTTACACAGAGTCTATTTTCTCACCGAGCATTATGGTACTGAGGTATAAATTTGGTACCTCCCAAATGCTACGCTATTTCATACAGCCAACGGCTGGTGGAATAGCAAGTTCCTTATTCTTGTTAAGAATGCAAGAGCCCTGATGGATCAGGCCAGTGGCCCATCTAGTCCAGCATCCTGTTCTCATAGTGGCCAACCAGATGTCAGTTGGAAACCTGCAAGCAGGAGCTGAGTTCAAGAGCAGTCTCCCCCCTCCTATGGTTTCCAGCAACTGGTATTCAGAAGCATTGCTGCCTCCAGTTATGGAGGCAGAGCATAGCTATTGTGGCTAGTAGCCATGGATAGCTCTTTCCTCCATGAATTTGTCCAATCCTTTTGTTGTAAAGCCTTCCAAGCTGGTGGCCCTCACTGTCGCTGGCATCTCCAGGTACAGGAGGAAGAAACCCCCTGCCTGAAACCCTGGAGATCTACTGCTGGTCAGTCCTCATTATTCTCAATAGGAGATGCCAGGGATTGAACCAGGACCTTCTGCATCAAAGCAGAAGGTCTACCACATAGCTCTGAGCCTTCCTCAAGGGGAAAGAAGGCATTACATTTATAGTAATACTTCCGCAAACTCCCGCCTTGTCTAACGTCCATTCTGGCGAATCTCTGCAGCAAACCCGGAAGTACCAGAACGGGTTACTTCCGGGTTTGCCGCTTGTGCATGCTCAGAAGTGCAAAATCACACTTTGTGCATGCGCTGAAGCGCAAACCACTCCGCACAGATGTGCAAACACAGCGCTTTGCTCTGCCTGCGTCCTTTTCGGCTAGTGGCCGGGGCTCCGGAATGGATCCCGGCCGCAAAATGAGGTATTGTGTATTGTGAAATAACACCAAAGAATAATAGAATCGTAGACTATTAGAGTTGGAAGGGAGCATGAGGATCATCTAGTCCAACCCTCTGCGATGCAGGAATCTCAACTAAAGCATCCATGACAGATGACCAACCAACCTCTGCTAAAACAACAACACCAACCTCCAAGGAAGGAGAGTCTATAACTTCCCAAGGGAGTATGCTCCACTGTCAAACAGCTCTTAGAAACAGACATAGAACAACCCACTCGCCTTCTGTGTGGATTATCTGGGTGAAGGAGCACTGGGCTTGTCTTGCTGTCTTCTCACATCTCCCTGGGAGTTTGTGCATCCTAATGGAGAAAATTCTTGCCTTTCAACACCCAATTGCTCTGCCCTTAGCAACAGGTCTGTCAAGGGATCAACAACTCTTGAAAAGTCTTCAAAGCCTTCAGCTCAAAGAGAGCCCACATATAACAAGTACTCCCTCCGCATGTCTTGCTAATGCTCCCTGAAGAGCACATGAGAGACCTTTCAAAACCTGTCAGAGAGGAGCATTCCTATTCACCATCTCTCTCTCTTCCTCATTCACAACCTGAGGAGAGATGGTGATGTAGCTTGTCGGCCCTGTTCGATTTTGCAAGGCAGTTTCCAAAGGGGAGGAGAGGGGATTACTTGCCATCTCTCGCTGCCTCTCCAAGAGATTGTCAGGTACAGGACACCGTAGCTAGCACTTGAAACCTACACCATTCTAAGAAGGGTGTCCTACATAGTAACAAAAGAGAGTCAGGTACATTTGTGCCTTAGAAAAGGTCAGGAAGAGTTACAGTTTAGCCCACATGAGTTCAACTGCATTACCCATTGTGCTAACCCTGCAAAATATTTTTTTTTGGGGGGGGGGACTAGACCTGTAACCTTTTTGAGTAAGGATGTCTCCTATTTGCTAGATAAATTTCAGCCTCTCTCTTTATACTTTTGCTAGCTCCATAATGGCTGTTGCTGATTCTTTTTATTTTATTTTATTTTATTTTACTTTACTTTACTTTACTTTACTTATTTTATTTTATTTTTTGCAATCAATAGTGTAGGGGCAAATCCAGAAGTTTAGGGTCCCTTCATGATAGTCACAGCCATGCCTCCTTCTAAGAATACACAACCTTCTAAGATTATTGTTGTTGACAGCAACAACAATAATGGACGCATTGCAAAAATGCATGCAGATCTCCATTTCTGATAGAGCTACTGTTTTCTGTGCACGTACATAAGCAAATGATTTGGAGTGTTCCAATACCTTCTTCCAGAGTGATTTAAGTTGTGTTTTCTGTGAAATTCCATTGTACATGCACACCATTTTCTGGCAACTGAAGAATCTTGTCTTTGCAGTTCTCCTAAATGCTTCTATTTGCAGCATACAGGGGTTAAAAAGCTCCTTTCCCTTGCTGATTGGGCGGCTCTAGGGTGCTGGAGATGGGGCCCCTGCTTGCTGCAGAAATAGTTATGTGTCTTCAAACCACCACCACTTCAACACTGGATCACTACACCACCGCCTACAATGGTATTGGGGGTGCAATGTTGACATTGGTTATGATGGAGCCATGCTACAGACTGGACCAGAACTGACCAGAACTGACATTGTCTTCAGAAAATTGATCTGGCATTCAATTCTTCATAACTGAGTCTGAGAGTGAAATAGGGATGTGCAAAAACTAGAGTGTCTGTGTGACTATGAGTAGGTAGCCGTGTTGGTCTGAGTCGAAGCAAAAATAAAAAAATTCCTTCAGTAGCACCTTAAAGACCAACTAAGTTTTTATTTTGGTATGAGCTTTCGTGCGCATGCACACTTCTTCGGATACAGGACCTATTGCAGTCATCAGCAGTCGTTAACAGCCATCTATAGGTTTACCACTCCCATCAGCCCATCACCCATTCCCACCCACCCACCCCCACCCTCTGTATATACATAAGGGTCTGACGCTTCTGTTTCATGTGTATCTGAAGAAGTGTGCATGCACACGAAAGCTCATACCAAAATAAAAACTTAGTTGGTCTTTAAGGTGCTACTGAAGGAATTTTTTTTATTTTTGCGTGACTATGAGATATCAAATCCAAAAAGAACCTCACAATACCATGCTGGTGACTGTTAAGTGGATGTTGTACCTAGCCCTGACTTGATGACAGAGTCCTCTGAGGATGAATTGTTTGTGTCACAGGCCCTTGAAGAACTGGAAGTGTCAAAGGAGGAAGTTTAGCTACCCCTCCATCCTCAAAAGCACCAGTGTCAAAAAGCCCAGGACCAGGCCAAAGAGCAATAACATAGCATGTGTCTTTTGTGTTGCTGATTTTGTAAGAATAAGAATAATAGCCAGCACAGGGAAGAGGACACCAGATTAGGACCATGCCATAGAGAGTGGGGTCTGTAACCTTTGCCTCTAGCATGCTCTCAGCTGGAATCACCCTCTGTTGCTTAGGCTGATACATTTGTGCTGCAATGGTGAAAATGTTGGATTAGGATGTGGGAGACAGGGTTCAAATCACCACTCAGCCGTTAAACTCAAAGAGTGACCTTGAGCCAGTCACTGTCTCTCAGCCTAACCTACCTCATAGGGTTGTTGTAGGGGTAAAAACGGGAGGGGAGAACCTTGTATACCACCTTGAACACATTGAAGGAAATGGTGGTGTACAAGTGAAATGAATGGATGAATGAATGAATATTTGGGCAACCCAGCAACCTCAGTCTGCCCTCCGCCAGCCCCCACCTGCCAGCCTTCTTACAACAAGCTCAGGTGGTGGCCCTGGCTGTCAGCTTCCTTCTTTCTAGGCAAAGTGCTGATCTTGTAGACCTCAGCAATGGAGCAAAATTAGTTGGTTCCATCCATCATTAGCTCTGGTGCCATCTGCTATTGGAATCCCTGCTTTCTGCCCTACCAGACCCCTCCCCATTACCACCAGTGTTGCAGCAAAGTTTGAGATCTACTCATCACACTCACACAGACACACCACAACACTTTCCCACTTGGACAAGTCTTCAAGGAACTGATAATGTTTCCCTGGTGACTGGGAGGCTGAACAGAAAAGGCACGGTGGCTGGATTTTACACAAGATGACACTGGTTGAAAGGAAGTAATATCACCCATTGCTTAATGCAATCGAGGGAGCCAGAGGTGCAAGGAAGGAATGGTAATTCTATTGCGACTGAACTTGGAGATCGCTGTCAAATATGAGTGTGAATGTGGCAGTTACTTTAGGTCTGTTTGTAATCTTTCGAGGCGTTTTGTCAAGGAGGCCCCTGTGATATTAGTAAGAGTGCAGAAAGGCACGCCAGTGGTGTCATGCACAATTAATGTCCCCAGGTAGCAACTCCATTAGTCTTATGAAGTGAGCTCACAAATGCGAATACTAATGGGGATTTGCCTGTGGGGCACATGCGCTGAGCTTACAGCTAGATGATTGCAGTCCCTTCATGCTCAACACCAAGTTTGCCAAGCAAGGAATATAGAAAGAGATTGCAGCCTGCGCCCCAATCTTCAAGCAGCAAGAGACTTCATGGGATCCAGAACTTACCCAGGATTTGGTTTCCTTGGAATGAAAGTCAATGGAGACTTGTGGTGTTATTAGGTTATATGGTTTTATTTACACATTTATACAGTCTAAGCATAGGATGGATGGGCTCACAGCATTAACACTCCAACAGATCTTGCTTCCCCATAAGGTTTCCATGGAAGCCCCAACCCACAGCACAAAGCAAAATGTGGCTCTGTACTGGAGGCGTTAAGTATCAGACAAAGCGCGCGCACACACACACACACACACACACACACAGCCCACCTTGACTTGTTGTTCTTCTCCTAGGATGATTATCCTGCCAAGTGAGGTGGGAAAAGGCCAACCCATTGGTCTCTAGGGCGACAGGGCAACCTCTTTGTGCATGTGGATAGATGGTAGTACTTAACTAGACAACTGCCATAATAAAGGAACTGGTTTGGCTGGTTCATCAGGTTTCCACCTATAGATTCTAACCTCACAGATAAATCACAGATATGGAAATGATCCAGACTGACCCCCCAACCTATACAGTGATGGTAAATAAATATTTTCAAAAGCAACATTGCAGAAGCATTTTTGTCAGAATTGGTAGGTGTACACCCTTCTGATGATTTATTCTTCTTCCAAGTACTGGGAGAAGCAAAAAGAGATAAGAGGGTTTTTGTTTTATTTTATTGATTAATTCAGAAATCATTTTTCCCTCTCTCTGCATAGGCTTCACCACCACCACTGACACCAACACACAACCAATTCTGATTGGTGTCATTACCCCTTACTCTAGACCCACGCAGCACATGGAATTAGACCTTAACTAGGAAGAGATTCACGATGCTTCTTTGAGTGGGGCAAGAGTAACAATTAGTAACATATTTGGTGTCCTCCTGGCCAAAGGATGCAGCTCAGTCGTCATTCTTCAACTGGGAGGATAAATGACCTGCAGTACCTCCATCATCCTCCCAGTCTTGCAGAAATCAAAGACTGTAAATTCATACACACCAGGTCTTCTAGGGAGGCAGAGTCAACCACTTAATAGGTCTTGTTCATCTACATTTTGCCAACTTCAGCTGGTGCAAAAACTACAGCTGTTCCTTCATAGGGATGAGCTAGCCACAGTGGCCTATGTCTTAGTAGCCTCAAAATTAGATCTTTGTGATGCAGTTTATGTCGGGATGCTCTTGAAGCTGGTTTGGAATCTGCAGCTGGTGCAGGGCACAGTGGCTAGTACATATGAAGAGCCCTGCTGCTGGATCAGGCCATTGGCCCATCTGGTCCAGCATCCTGTTCTCACAGTGGCCAACCAGATCTCTGTGAGAAATAAGGACTCTCCCCTCCTGTAGCTTCCAGCAACTGGTTTTCAGAAACATTGCTGCCTCAGACAACGGAGCTGTCAAGGCTAGCAGTCACCACAAGCCCTCTACTCCGCCAATGAATGGGGTGGCTTGCTGTGATCATAATGCAGAAATTCTGAAGGGATTGCATTGATTGCTGATTTGCTATTGATCCAAATTCAAGGTGTTGTGGTTTGGCATATTAAGCCCTATATACAGCAGCAGAGCCTATGCCCAAGCTGCCCAGGGTGGGCGTGCTCCCGAGGGGGGTGGGGGGTGCGGAGGGTGCCCTCCCAGGTGTGCTCGGTTGCATGGAGCAGCGTGCACATCCTGCAGCTGGGGATGGAGCGAGCCACCGATGGTGGACATTCGGCGCGCTGCCCGCCCACGACTCCCAAGCCTGCCTCAGCTGTCAAAATGAAGGGAGAAGGGGGGAATGCCTCCGGGAAAGCGGCGCAGCTCCCCCTCCTTCCCTCGACGGCTCGGGGTAGGCTTGGGTGTCGCAGGCAGGCAGGCGGGCGGTGTGCCAAATGTCACCCCCCTCAGGGAAGACACCCGGGTCAGTCCGCCCCCACCACACCACACCTCCTTCCTCCACCACTGCCTATGCAGCTCGGGGCTTGGATGCCTGAAGGAATATCATAAAGCCGTAAACAATATGGGCCCCAAATAACTTAAGGGCTGTCTGAGCCCTTATACTCCTTATACTCTCTGAAATCTTTTGATGGTGCACTTCTAACGGTTCTCCACACCCCTGAGACTCAGTTCACCTTCACCAGGGACAGAGCCTTTAGAACAGGCATCCCCAAACTGCGGCCCTCCAGATGTTTTGGCCTACAACTCCCATGATCCCTAGCTAACAGGACCAGTGGTCAGGGATGATGGGGATTGTAGTCCAAAACATCTGGAGGGCCAAAGTTTGGGGATGCCTGCTTTAGAATCATAGAACTGTAGAATTGGAACGCAATGCCTGCAATGCAGAAATATCAGCTGAAGCATTCATGAGAGATGGTCATCCAACCTCAGTTTAAAGACCTTCAAGGAGAGTCCACCACCTCCCAAGGGAGACCGTTCCACTGTTGAACAGCTCTTTCTTTCAGAAAGTTCTTCCTGATGTTTAGTTGGAATCTCCTTTCTTGTAACTTGAATCCTTTGGTTTGAGTCCTACCCTTTAGTTTGGCAAGCCACTGTCTTGTGGAACTCCCTGCTAGTAGAGATCCTTAAGGAATTGTCCCTGCCTTCTTACAGACATCTATTAAAAACTGCACTTTTAATTTTATTTTATTTCAAAACCCAGACATACACTTCTGTATTATCCTTTACTCAGATAGGCATACCAGCATTATCTCATCTTTGCTTTATGAAAGTGTCAATCTAATCAAAAAGCTGAAAATAAATGGAGAGAAACAGAACAAATATTATTAAATAAAGGAGGTCATATGAACAGGTATCATTAATCCACTTGTTATAATTTTATGAGCAATTTAATAACTGAGAAGAGTAGATAAAAATAAATATCTAAATAAGAAAGAAAAAGGAAAGGGGGGAACACATGTTTAAATAAGCTGTTTTTCTCATTTTTATATTTAAATCCATAGATACTCAAAAAATAATAATAATAATACACTAGTCTGAAAAAAACATTCATTCATTTATTCTTGGGAAATTGTACTTTTAAAGACAAGCCTTTTTTCTTGTTACCCAAACAGCATCAATAACTGCTTTATCAATATTTTCCAGTTATGTTTGCTCAATATGTATTGAGTGATCTTATTGCATTTGTGCTGGAATCTACCATGATATATACTATGAAAGTGTGGGTCATAAATATAAATAAATAAATAAATGGGCCTGCTTGCATGTAGAACTCTGTGGATGAGATTCTCCTGTCCCTTCTTCTGCCTGCTGTGTGGCACATTATGCAATAAGCAAACCTTTGGAATTTCCTCCCGTCTGAAATAAGGAAAGCACCAACTCCAATGAGTTTTCAGTGCCTGCTTAAAACTCGTCTGTTCACTGAGGTGTTTGCTGGCTGTTAATTCCTACGTTTTATTGTGACATATTCAGAATGAATCTCAGGAACCAAAAAGTTGTATTGAAAAAGACGACTTTCGAGCCGCCTGGCCCCCAAAATGGCAACTAGATATTCCAGGAAGCACATAGAGAAAGAGAATGAGAAAGAAGAAACAAAAGGCTGCAGGGAGCCTGTTCAGCTCCACCCACTTGCAACCTGAGCTCTGGGCTCAGGTTAACTCTTTCATGCAAGATGTAAGTCAGTAACTGTTTATTACAACAATAAGAGCATTGAATGAATAAATTAACAAATACCTTGTGAACATCACTGGTGACATTCAGGTGATGTATTAATATTTTTAATAAATGATATAAAATGCATAAGGCGTCTGCTGGTACAAGATCTTCCTACAGCTACCTTAGCAGGAAAGAATTTTGACCAGCATAGCTCATCTTAGCTGTCTGACATTGGTTTTTCTCTGCCTAAGAAAGCTTCTACAGGCTTTCCCTGCCTTGCTCTGTCCCTGCATGCTTAGACTAGTCTTTGCTTACCTTGACTGGACTTTACTTGCTCGATCGGATCTTTCCTGTAGTAAGCTGACCGACCAGGCGGTGGGAGTCCCTGAGCAGGTGGCAGGGGTCCATGGGCCGATTAAACAACCCCAGGGGCCTTAGGTTGCCGACCCCTGCTCTAGCTTCTCTGCTGCTGGAATGTAGCCTCCTGCACAAGGTGAGAATCATATCCCTGGCCTCTCCCACTTTTTACCTCTAGCTCCACCCACCACTATAATGCAGCCCTTAGACATTTGCCCTTAACTGGCTGTGGCCCCCAGGCTGGGAAAAATGCCCCTTGTGTATCTATTAATATGTTAAATACTATACTTTCTCTGGCACAATGGTTTGTTGCTTGCTAGCCCATCAAATTTCTGGAGGGGGTGCAGAGCAAATTGTACCATTCCCCAACATTGCTTAAAGTTATTTTATTTTATTTTAAAATGCTTTCTAAAGTATAGCATAGGGGCTGGCTGTCCCTCTGGTATCTCCTGTGGCTCCCCATTATGCGCGGGTGCATTCTTGCGCTTCGGATCACCAGGAGAGTTCCTGAGCATGTAGCCCACCTCCGCCTGAGCTTCATCAGGAGGGAACATAAACCAAAATGACTTCAGCAGAACCCAGAGGGAAAAGCACTGCTTGGTGGAGAAATATAGCTATGGGTAAAATTACATGTTCTCAAAGCCCCAAGGCTGAGAGAAATAAAAAGCATTTTAAATGGAGTGTAGGATTCATATTCCTCAGTCACTACCAATAAATAAATCTTTAGCAATTTCCCCCCCTTGTAAACAGGGGTAGTGTTTGACTTTCCATTGTCTTCGAGTTGCATATTCCAGTCACGAAGAAATGAGCTTTATCTTTGTTACAAGGAAAGTTTTGGGGTTGTTGGTTTGTCTGTGTTTTTCTGATGGAGATTGTCCTTCCCAAGTTTGCTGGTTTTCTCACTGGTACCAAACATTCAAAACTTTTCTGTAGAGATGTCTAAGATTACCTAAGAATGACAAGGACTAGAAACATTACTTTAAATAAAACAGAGATTATTGAGCTGCTGGATTCCTTCTTCACTTATTTGGCTAACCTGGAATTGCCCACCCCCCACCCCCGGCCCTGTTTATAGATAAACCCTCAATCCAGCAATATATGAGCCAGGAAGGCTTCAGACAGAGAAGCAGGTCTCTTTTTCCTGCCAGGACCACCCCCAGTTGTAAGTTCTCTACAGCCATTGTGGCTTCCTTCATAATGAGATGCAATGCTGGGTATCTAAAGGACACAGAATTCCAGTTCCCCCAGATTCATCCCTGCCCTGCTGGGTCATTTATTTTTGGCTAATTAAAACAGTGAAATCCCCCCCCCTTTATTATTTACTGTTTGCCAAGTTCATTATTTGCTTACCCATAAATCAACGCCACTAGCTGAAGGCAAAAGCTTCCATGCTGCATTTTTAAGACTTCAATTAGCAGGGTTTACAAAATCGCCTCTGCTGGCATGCCATTTGCCAAAGGAGCCCCAAATGGGGTGCTTTGGCACAGGATCCTTGACACCTTTGGATCCTTACCATCCCTTGGTTAGCAGGAGTGGAGAGCTTGAGGCCCTCCAGATGTTACAGGACTCCAACAACCACCGGCTCCATCTAGCTTGGTTGGTGGCCAGGAATGATCAGAGTTGTAGGTCTACAGGTGTCTTGTTCTCTGCTCTACAGTCTCCACACTGTGCCATCAGCATCTGAGACTAGTGTAATGGCAAACTCAGAAGTGCAGGGTCCATTCATGATAGTCACAGCAACACCACCTCACAATCACAGACCCAGTTAAAATTCTGCAATAATCTTATACAAAATGAAAATTAGAGATTGCATTGCTTACCAGGCTCTGGGAATGTCATGAAAGGGCTTCTGGGTAGCGGATAGGGAACCCATATGTGGCCGCCAGAAGGTTGTCCAGGGGGAATGTGGCCCTCAGGATGGGGGGTGGGTTTGAAATAAAGCATGCACCATCAAGAACGACTGGATAACTGCCAGGAAATTTCCCAAACTTTTTTTTTTGCACTGCAAAAAATGGGAGAGGGTGTAAGTAGGAAGTTATTGAGCATCACTTTGCTGCAGCTCAAGTGGAAAATCCACAGGATTTGCCAAGAATCCTGCCTAGTCTTTAACTATTACATTAAGCATCTGTCGCAGCTGCCATTTATGGATCAGATAGCATTTTACTCTTGAGATATTTGATTTCATTACCTTCTAGGGAAAGAGCCAAACAAGTGTTCTTATTGATTTTCACATTAAATATATTAGTAATAAAACAACATCTCTGTAAACCAATTGGAAAATCAATATTAATTGGTACCAAAATATCACGAGGAGTTGAATTACAATTAAACGGTGTGGCTTTAGAGGTTGGCTGATAACCCTCATGAGGCATGGGACTGGCAAGTGCCTCTAAAAAAATATGAGGGTTCTGCCCAACTAGAACCTCTCCTTGGAAAGAAAAGAAAAAAGAAAAGAAAAGAAAAGAAAAGAAAAAGAAAAGAGAGTCATAATCAAGAGAACAGGTTGGGTGGATGATTGTCATGGTAGTAGCCATTTTGGCGACATGCCCAAATCCAGACCAGAATCAGGATGCCTGTGGCTACCACAAAGTCTATTTCTGCTCAAAAACTATCCAAGCTTTGAAGATCTCTCTGCCATTGTACTTTAGCTCACCAGTGCCAGAACCCAGCCCTGTGGAATGGTGGGCATTGGCCCATTACTGTGCCCCCCCACCCTCATTCTGTCCTCATCCAGCTCCCACCCGCCTGCCTTCTTATGTCTTCTTACTGCTTGTCTGGCTTTTTCCTTTCCATTAGTGTCAGGGTTGCCATTTTAGAACTCATCAGGGAGGAGGACAGAGGCAGAACTGGACAGAACTGGACATCTGTCATGCACTCTCTGGGTCCACCTACTGTTAACCTGTCTGCCTTCTAGCACCACCTAAAGGAAGCAGCTAGCACTGCTTTTGGTATTGTAAGCTCCTTGGGACATAGGCCTATCATTCCGAGTCCCTTTAGAAAAGGGCAACCCAAATGGTCAGGGAGTGGAGCAACTCCCAGATGAGGAAAGGTTGCAGCTTTTGGGACTTTAAAGTTTAGGAAAATGGTGAATAAAAAGTGATATTATAAAATTATGCATTGGGTGGAGAGAGTGGGCAGATAATTTTTTTTCTTCCTCTCTCATGCTAGAATTTTTGGACATTCAATGAAAAGTCTACTTTACACAGCACAAACTCTGGAACTCACTGTTGCAGGCAGCAGTGAAGGCCACCAATTTGGATGGCTTTAAAAGAATGGACAAATTCATGGAGGATAAGGCTACCAATGGCTACTAGCCATAATGGCTAGGTTCTGCATCCATGGCTGGAGGCAGGAATGCTTTTGAATACCAGTTGCTGGAAAACACATGTGAGCAAAGTGCTCTTGTGTTCTGGTTATCTGGTCTCTCAAAGGCATCTGGTTAGCCACTGTGAAAACAGGATGTTGGACTAGATGGGTCATTGGCCTCATCCAGCAGGTTTTTCTTATGTTCTTACCCTCTAAACTCTATGCATGTTTGTGGTATTGTAACAGTAAGATGCTCCCCCTAGAACAAAAGTCCCTGCACAGAGAAAACCAGCCTGTCAGGTAGCTTTCACCTCAATATGCTGTTTTCCTTCTTTCCCCCTGGGTTCACCAATTTCAACCTGTGAAATTTCACTGTGTTCATCAGGCCACCAGAGTGATATGTCCCCATGTCAATATAATGGTTTGTTAGTAAAGCATTCCCTCTGGTCTACTGGAAAATGCTTGGACCCATAAGTTAACACATGTCCCTAGAGGTGAAAAAAAATCCATACAGCTAAAATACTTTTCCACATGAGCCTGTGTGTTGATTTGGTGAGGGAGGGGGGAGATGAGAGAGAAACGGGAATAATTTATATCCCAGCAACGAAACCTGACAAATTTCCCAAGCGCTCCAGCACTTACCTCATCTATTGGTGCATGAATAACTACTTCCCCATGTTGGTAGTAATTTACGTCCCCTAGTATTGTAGGAGTGGACAAAGAATTTTTCTGAGGGTCTGATTCCCCCCTCCCTTTTCCTTCCATGTAGGGGGTCTCTGGAGATACATAATTATAGGAGCTGTGTTTGCTCCCAGTAGCAATTTATGGGCTCCTTCAAGAAAGTTTTTTTCCCCTCAGATTCAGGGTTTTTTTTAAAAAAAGAGGTCCCCCCCCCCAAAAAAAACAGGTCCCACCTTGATATACAGCTTAGACAGGAATGAGTTGGCTATGATCCACAATGGTTATGTTCTACTTACACTGGCAGAGGCAATATATGCCTCTGAATACCAGTTGCTTGGAATTGTATGTGGGGAGAGTGGCTGTTGTGCTCAGATCTTGCTTGGGGACTTCCCACTGGACATCTGATTGTCCACTGTGAGAACAGGATGCTGGACTAGATGAGCATCTGGCCTGACAAATCAGCGGTCTTCTGCTGGTCTTATGTTTTTAATGATTTGAGGTAGATTGGAAGTTCCATTTATGATGATCTATTCTGCTACAGAAGCCCCCCTTGCGTGTAGCCCTGATGATATGAAATGAGTTAGTATTTGATAATAATGATGATGAGATTTCACAAATATTTGAAATGTGCCTGTCATGTATCCTGCAGTAGTGTTTATATCTTGTCTCTCGGACTAACGTATCTTTCCAGCTTCTTGGGGAGGGTGTGATATTATGCTCCCTAGGAGGAAGGGTAAGATAAAACTGAGTATTGGGCTAGGTAGACCTTTGGACAGATCGTGAAGCTGAGGCTCCAATACTTTGGCCACCTCATGAGAAGAGAAGAATCCTTGGAAAAGACCTTGATGTTGGGAAAGATGGAGGGCACTAGGAGAAGGGGACAACAGAGGACGAGATGGTTGGACAGTGTTCTCGAGGCTACGAACATGAGTCTGACCAAACTGCGGGAGGCAGTGCAAGACAGGAGTGCCTGACATGCTCTGGTCCATGGGGTCATGAAGAGTCGGACACGACTAAACGACTAAACAACAACAAGACCTTTGGTCTGAGCCAGCAAGGTTCTTCTCATGTCGCGACTCTGGCCTTGCCTAGGTGGTTCCTTAGTATTCTTCTAGGTGTCCAAACTATTTCATTTTTCTCAAGTGGGGCAATCCCAAAAGGACTTCTGTACAGTATGTGAGGAACAGTTTAGCAAGGGTGGACATGAATGCAGGTTCACTTTGTCTGGTGTTTCCTATGCACAATCACCTAGGGCAGGCATCCCCAAACTGCGGCCCTCCAGATGTTTTGGCCTACAACTCCCATGATCCCTAGCTAACGGGACCATTGGTCGGGGAAGATGGGAATTGCAGTCCAAAACATCTGGAGGGCCGAAGTTTGGGGATGCCTGACCTAGGGTGAACGACAAGTAATTAATTAATGGCCAAGTAGGGTGGCTACTTACATATTGTCAAATGAGAGGATGTGCATTTGAACATGCTAACTTTCATGTATAAATGCAAATTTAGAAATAGTTACTGCAATTGAGGCAGAAATGTGTCTCGCTGTAGAGGGTAAGATTGGGGGTGTCTCCCAGTCCTATCTGGGGACACAGGGGGTTGAAACTGGGACCTTCTCAGGGGCGTAGCCAGGATGAAAATCAGGGGGGGCAAGGGGCGGGGAGCAAGGGGCGTGGCCAAGTGGTGGGGCGGGGCCACAACGGAGCAGCCCGAAATCGGGCTGCTCCGACTCCCTCCTCCCCCTCCGCGATAGGAACGGACGAGGGGGAGCCAGGATCAGCCCGAAATCGGGCTGCTCCGACTCCCTCCTCCCCCTCCACGATCGGAAGGGACGAGGGGGAGCCAGGATCAGCCCAAAATCGGGCTGCTCCAATCCCCTCCTCCCCCTCTGCAATCGCTGGGGCAGGTGGAGGGAAAGCCCCAGAGCCGCGCAAAGCGGTTGCCTGGCTTTCCCTCCGCCCGCCCCACAGCCAGCCGGCTAGAAGGGACGTCTCCCTTCTCCCTTGCTGGCTGTGGGGCGGAAGGAGGGAAAGCCAGCCAAACGCTTTGCGCAGCTCTGGTGCTTTCCCGCCGCCCGCCCCACAGCCAGCCAGGGAGAAGGGAGACGGCACCGGGCAGGCAGTGGGGCAGGCTGGCCAGTGGCCCTGCTTCTAGGGGGGGCAATTGCCCCCTCCTGCCCCCCCTGCCTACGCCCATGGACCTTCTCCATGTAAATCAGATGCTCCAGCATGGAGCTATAGATGTTCCTGAGGAACCCAGAAAGTTGCCTTTACCCAAACCAGCACCAGCACCGTTTTTTCCTAGAAGAAAAGCACTGTCCTAAACTATTTGTGCATCCAAGTCAGCACTGCCTGCAGTGACTGGCAGCAGTTTTCAAAGAATGTTAGACAGGGCTTTCTTCCGGTCCTACTTGGAGATCCAATCTGGGACCTTTGCATGCAAAGCAGATGTTCTACCATTGAGCTATAATCTTCCCCTAGTGTCTGGCTGCTATACATTGATGAGCAACAGATCTCTCTTCTAAACAGCTTTTCAGATAGAGGGCAGTCCTCTCTAAAGTAGGTCACATGGGCATCCTCTGGCCAGGAGTCGGTCCAAGGTGCTTGCAGACTAGGGAGTGTTGTGTGTGTGAAACAGCTCTATGCGATGATATGGTTTTTATCACAGTTGTGAGCCAATCCACAGAGCCTTTTGGCCTTCTTGACAGCACTTCTCCCCATTCCAATCACGGAAAGGATTTCCTGTCATGTATACCCCTGCCACCCAAAACATTATCCTACAGCCGTGACAAATTCCTTACAAGAAGGCCACCATCTTCAAATGATTCTCAAAAATGATTAGGCAAATGGCCTTGAATAATTAATAGAATTGGGGGAAAGGGGACCTGGTAACAATCGCAATCTGTTCCTGCGAAGAAAACTCTGGGAAAAAAGGCAAATAAATAATGCAGTTGGAATTATTTATCCCAGTGTCTGTTTAAGAATCTCTATGAGAAGCCTCTCTCTCCTTTTCACTTTCTCTCTCTTCCCTGTACCCAAACACTTTCCCCATTTCATTCCTTAGGAGCAAGTCTGCCCAGAATTTACCCCCCCCCCCCGCCGCCCCTAAAAAAAATGTTTAATTCAGCAACATTATATTTTATTTACTTTTTTTGCTCCAGGGCTTGCTGAAGAATGTCATTAATGATTTGCGGCTTTGATAAATAATTACAAGGGGCCATTGTGCTTTAAAGCATACTCTGGGAGAAGTGCATTCATAAATAAAATGTCTTTCTTAAATTAAATAAAATAGTATTTCCCTGGCTTTTAAAAGAGTGACAAGTTCTGTCTCAGAGGGAGGGAGAAATTAGGAATCAGGACAAAAATAAAATGTTGGTTGGGACATGAAGTCTCATTTATTTTTGCCTTCAGAGTTTGGGTAAGTGTAATGTCACTCATTACAGTTACTGTAACTGCAAGTCTAGTGTGGAGTGAATATCCACTTTTTCCTTCCTCTTCAAACTGAAGCCAGATTTCCAGGCAGCCTACACCAATGCCTCAATTGTGCATAAGAACATAAAAAAGACTTCTGGATGAGACCAAGAGTTCATCCAGTCCAGCATACTCTTCTCACTGCGGCCAACCAGGTGCCCCAATGGGAAACCGGCAAGCAGATTATGTTTGAAAACCGAGGTACCACTATATTACAAAGCAGCTCATTTTTATTTAGAAAGTTGGCGTCGCTGATCGAGGTGGCCAAACATTGTCTTTACTTTTTTTTATTATGATTATGATCAGGTCACTGCATGCAGAGTCATTGTTTTATTTGAGGGGAATAAATCATGTGTGAACATCATGCATCAAAATCGTGAAACAGGTTACAATCATGGGGTTTTTTTTTACTGTTCAAAAGTAGCGCAAATGAAAAGAGGGCTGCAGAAGAAACACTCTTCATCCAGGGTGAAGTTTCATCTAGGACTGTAGTGAAAGCACTAGGAGTCTACAGGGTCAAAGGCTGAATGCTGGCCCTCCAGATCTCTTTGACTGGCCCTTGGAACTCTCCCCAGGTCACACCCTAACTGGCCCTGCTTCACTTAAAACTATTTTTTTCTGGCTGGAATGTGTCCTCTGATCTTGCCTTGCTAGAGGATAGAGAGCAGGAGCAGAGAGGTGAGAGTGTCTAGAAATTCGCCTACTGTACAAAGGTGAAATTTACCCCAGTTGCCCCACCCACTTTTCCTTCTGGCTCCACCCACCACTGACATGTGCCCCTGCCCCTGAAAAGTTTCTGAGAAGGGCATGTGACCTTCAACATTCAGGGCTAAGTGAAACATTTTCATTAATTTTAGTGGGTCTGCTTTAGTGAGCACGACTAGCATTGGACACAACCCCCTTGGAGTCTATCATGTTCCAGAGAAGACAAGGCAGTGATACTTACCTGTTTGAATAAAGCCATCAGAAGGTATTGTGGTGCCTTATATATAAGGTAAAGCGACCCCTGACCATTAGGTCCAGTCGTGACCGACTCTGGGGTTGCGCGCTCATCTCGCATTATTGGCTGAGGGAGCCAGCGTATAGCTTCCAGGTCATGTGGCCAGCATGACAAAGCTGCTTCTGGCAAACCAGAACAGCACATGGAAACGCCGTTTACCTTCCTGCCAGAGCGGTTCCTATTTATCTACTTGCACTTTGACATGCTTTCGAACTGCTAGGTTGGCAGGAGCTGGGACCAAGCAACGGGAGCTCACCCCGTCACAGGGATTCGAACCGCCGACCTTCTGATCAGCAAGCCCTAGGCTCAGTGGTTTAACCCACAGCGCCACCTGGGTCCCCGCGTTAGATATAGCATAGATTAATTGGTAGAGCATGAGACTCTTGATCTCGAGCCCCACATTGGGTAAAATATTTCTTCATTGTAAACGTTGCACTAGATGACTCTCGTGGTCCCTTCCAACTCTATGATTCTATGACATAAGACAAAGGCAGGAAACCATTTTCAGACCAGAAGACACATCTCCTTGTGAGCAAGCTCCCAGTGGTGGGTGAGGCCATGGGCAAAAATGTATGGACCAACTGGTATAAATGTCACCTTTGTACAACAGGATAATTTCTAGACACACTCACACATCCTTCCCTATCCTCCATCTAGGGAGCCAAGAGGAATTGTCAGGGCTCAAGGACCCATTCCAGCCAGGCAAAAACAAGGGGATTGGGAAGTAGGACTGCTGAGGGGGTAGTGGCCTGGGTAGAGTCCCAAGGGCCAAGCAGAGGAGCCTGGAGGGACAAATTTGGCCCCCAGGCCTCAGGTTCTCCATGCCTGACATGAGCTTTCATAGACAATACCCACAGCCAGCCATTGATGCTGCAGAAGAATGTGTTTTGAGTTATTATTTTAAATAGTTTTCAATAAGCTTTTCTATTTGGGGGTGGAGAGGAGTGTTGTGAGCTTTCCTAGCTGCAAAAAAAGCAACTAATGCATGGATAAAATTAATTGATTAATTAATCTGACAGCTGACACAGTAGCAATCACACTCTGACAGTATCTGACAGGTGGCTGTAGCAACCATCTGCCTTTGACAGGATCTGATGTGTTAATAGTCAGCATTTTATAAGATCCCAACAAGTGACATGCAGCGGCACCCAGTTTATGACAGCATCTGACATACATTATGTCTACCACAATCTGACACATGCCTTTAAAGAGAAGCATTTCATAAAGTTTGCTCCCTCCCCATTAATTAATTTAACCCAAACCCTTAATTAGTGAAATTGCACACAAGGAATTGAATATCAAATTCAAACATCAAATTAAATCTGAGCAGCGAATTTTTATTTCCTCTTTTCAAAATCCAATTTTTGGGGGGGGGGAGATTTAAAAAAAGGATTCAGGATTTCACCCTGAATCCCACTGAAATGAACTTACTCCCCCACCCAAATACTGAGAATGTGGTTGTCAGGAGATGGAGTCATGCGTATGTCAGCAATAAAAAATACCAGTGTCAGTGAACTCTTTATTCAAAGAAACCGAAACAGCGCAGGCCTAATGATCGCAGCAACTCTTCCCAGTAGTCTCACCCCAGTGAAGCATTTGCAAGAACTGAAGGTCCCAGCCTTCCCACCACTCTCTAAGGCTCCACCTCTCCAGTGACTTTCCCAATCAGTCTCAAACTGTGTCTGCACACAGTCAATCTTTGCTCTGTTCTTTTCATTTCTCTGTGTGTTCTAAGAGACCAGAGGAGAGGGGAACTGGTCGTAGCAGAAGGGGGAGACTCCCAGGATTGTTCAGCAGCCTGCCTCCACTCTGCTTCTCGGCCCCTGTCCTCACCAGCCTCCTCTTCTGCTCTCTGCCCCAGCTTTTTCCTGCTTACTAAACCCTGTTGCCTCTTCTGCTTCTGGGACCTCCTCCTCCCAGTCTGCTCCTTCTTCTCCCTCTGACCACTGCATCACTGACCCATCACCACTCCCCTGGCTCTGAGCCTCCTTACCCTGGGGGTTTCCCAACTGGTGCCTCCCACCACTTCTCTGCATCCAGCCAGTCCATGACAGTTGACACTGAATATTTGCCAGAGCCAGTTCTGATTTGCATAACACTGTTTAGCTTTTGAATGGGAGTGGGGTGCAATAAAGCCAATTGCCCATGCAATATTCAACAGTGATTTAGATCTGTGCTTTTGAACTACCGTGTTTCTCCTAAAATAAGACGTGCCTCTAAAATAAGCCATGGCACGATCTTTTAAAGGCAAAAATATATAAGACATCCCCCCAAAATAAGACATGTTGGGGGGTACCGGTACCTACCCGACCCAGCGGGAGCCGGCAAACGCAGCAGCGCGCGCCAAGCCCCAGCCCAGCGGGAGCCCCAGCACAGAGACGCGCCGAGCTCCGACTGAACGGGCCCCAGGACCCGGCAGCGGGCGGCGCACGAAGCCGCAGGACCCGGCAGGAGCCGGCAGCAGCCCCAGCCACGACGCGCCGCACCGCCCGAAGCCCAGGGACCCGGCAGCGGGCGGCGCGCGAAGTGGCAGGAGCCGGCAGCAGCCGGCAGCAGCCCCAGCCACGACGCGCCGCACCGCACGAAGCCCAGGGACCCGGCAGCGGGCTCAGCGGGCGGCGCGCGAAGTGGCAGTAGCCGGCAGGAGCCGGCAGCAGCCCCAGCCACGACGCGCCGCACCGCCCGAAGCCCAGGGACCCGGCAGCGGGCTCAGCGGGCGGCGCGCGAAGTGGCAGGAGCCGGCAGCAGCCCCAGCCACGACGCGCCGCACCGCCCGAAGCCCAGGGACCCGGCAGCGGGCTCAGCGGGCGGCGCGCGAAGTGGCAGTAGCCGGCAGGAGCCGGCAGCAGCCCCAGCCACGACGCGCCGCACCGCACGAAGCCCAGGGACCCGGCAGCGGGCTCAGCGGGCGGCGCAAGAAAGCCCCGTACCATGCTCAATAAAAAAATAAGACATCCCCCGAAAATAAGCCGCAATGTGTTTTTTTAGAGAAAAAATAAATATAAGACGTGTCTTATTTTGGGAGAAACACGGTAGGAACAGGATGTGCCATAAAAGCAGCCAGTCATGCAATGCACAATGAGGATTTGATTCAAGAAAGGCAAAACAAAAACCCCAAGCATCGTTCTGAAAAGGGTTGGCGCTTTTGGCAAAAACGGGACTTAAACATGCAATCTCAGTGTTTTCGAGAGACAGAAACATCTGTAGGAATGAAGGAAGGAATCTTAGGGTATCAAGAGCTGTCTTCCCTGATTTCCCAGAGTTATCTGGGAAGAGGGAGTGATTGTTAAAGTACTCTGGGAATTGTGGCCCTTGGGCTGTAAAAGGTCTCATAGCAATGTTTTTGGAGTGAAATGGGAATAAACTACATAAAATGAATCCTTCCCATGCTAAATATGAATCAAGCCTTGGAGACCAGACCAGAACTGGGAAATTAACAGTATTACCGTATGTGTAGAAGAGGGCAAACCAAGATTATCAAGAGTCTGTAACCCGAGCCTTTTGGGGAATGATTGAGGGAGTTGGCCATGTTTAGCCTGGAGGCGCTGTGGGTTAAACCACTGAGCCTAGGGCTTGCTGATCAGAAGATCGGCGGTTCGAATCCCTGTGACGGGGTGAGCTCCCATTGCTTGGTCCCAGCTCCTGCCAACCTAGCAGTTCGAAAGCACATCAAAATGCAAGTAGATAAATAGGAACCGCTACAGCGGGAAGGTAAACGGCGTTTCCATGTGCTGCTCTGGTTTGCCAGAAGCGGCTTTGTCATGCTGGCCACATGACCTGGAAGCTGTACGCCGGCTCCCTCGGCCAATCATGCGAGATGAGCGCGCAACCCCAGAGTCGGTCACAACTGGACCTAATGGTCAGGGGTCCCTTTACCTTTACCTTTAGCCTGGAGATGAGAAGACTGAGAGGTTGCATGATAGCCATCTTCAAATGATTGAAGGGCTGTCACATGAAATATGGAGCAAGCTGGTTTTCTGCTGCTGCAGATGTAGACAATAGGACTGAACCAATATAG
This sequence comes from Zootoca vivipara, assembly GCF_965207765.1. NCBI lineage: Eukaryota > Metazoa > Chordata > Lepidosauria > Squamata > Lacertidae > Zootoca > Zootoca vivipara. The sequence continues at coordinate 38,893,813 of NC_142585.1, read as the reverse complement.
TCAACTTACAGAAAAAGGAGATTCCGACTAAACATTAGAAAGTCTTTTCTGATTGTAAGAGCTGCTTGACAGTGGAACGGTGGTGCACTCTCCTTCATTGGAGGATTTTAAGTAGAGGTTGGGTGGTCATCTGTCAGGGATTGTTTTGCTGAGATTTCTGCATTCCATAGGGTTGCATTAGATGGCCGGTGAGGTCCCTTCCAATTGCACAATTCTATGAACTATGAATGATAAGTTGCAGTGCTTCTAATCATCCATAAAAAGTCGTGTATACGCATGCACATACATGGGTGTGTGTGAGAGAAATTCTACATTAGACATCAGTTGCTGGCTTTTTCCACCAGTCCTGTCCTACTCTCCAGCCCTAGAAGCCTCCAGTACCAAAGCAACCGAGAGGAATGACAGCCTTCACAAGGCAGCTGTTTCCAGTTGAAGAACTGTGAGGGGAGAGAAGCTCTGAGGTTGCTATCAAAGGAGGGTTGGTTTCACATGCAGTGCTCCACCCTCCAACTCTAGGAATCATCATAAGGGAGTTTCTTAATGAATATTTTGATTTGTCCTGTTAGAAAGTTGTATGCTTGGCTAAGTGTTTATCATTGTATTACTGTATGAAAATGTTGGTTTTTCTGTGAACTGCTTTGAGCACAAATTTACATGTGGAAAGTGCAGTATGTAAATAAACTGACAAGGACAACACACCTGCACATGCGCACACCTGCACATGCGCATAAGTCTGACTGAGTTACTACCAGGTATGTTCCTACAGGATTGCAACCCAAGTGGGGTTTGGTTATAGCATTTTCATCGTGCTCTCTAGCCAAGCAGCTCCCAAATACCAGGAGTAAGAAATGGTCTCTGCCCTAAGGCTTACAATCTAAAAGACCTAACAATCAAGGAAACAGGGATGGGTGGTGGGGTGGGCAGGGAGCAAGCGAGCCCAGGCACAAGGTGATATTTTGCATATGCATATTCCTGAAGTCAATCCTCAGCCTCCTTGAGTTGGGAGATCCCAAGTCACAAAGGCGGAGGGGCTTAGCGTAAGGTTCCAGGGCTGTGTCATGGCAGTCCTATCATTAAGGACTGTGAGGCAGGTGCCTTGGGTGGTGGGTGGCTTGTGTGGTTGATGCCTGTATACCTTGCATGGCAGATGACTTGAATGGAGGATGTCTATATTCCTTGGGTGGTGAGTGACTTGGGTGGCAGGTGCCTATATGCCTGGGGTGGGGGGATGCTTATATGTCTTGGCCCCGCTAAGCTAAATCTCTGCTCTCAGGCCTGCTGGAGAATGCCTTCCCATTGCACATGTTGAAGTTAAGTTTCAACTGCTCTTTTGCTTTGCTTCTGTGCGTGGAATTGCGAGGTGGGGCACCTTGTCCATTTCAGTTCCGCAAAAATGTTTTAGACCAGTCCCTTGGTCTGAGAGTGTGGAACAGCCTCAGGTGTTCAACAATGGGCCCATAGAAGTACCGGTATGTTTCTGGTCCTTCCACATTTATTTCTACATATTGTTTTATTTCTCTCTTGTGAAAGGAGGTTCCCAATGGGAGGTGCAAGAACACAGTTAGCATTGGTTGGGCCTATTAATTGGTTTGCCCCCCCCCCTTCACTTTCCAATCCTTGATCACGAATGTCAATGGATCCAGAAGGCGAAGCAGGTGAAAAGTTTACGAAAATTGTCCTTCAAGGACTGATGGGAAATGCCAGTCACTGCCTTCCGCCTTGCTTCCTTGTTGTAAATAATGCAGAAAATGAGTAGTTTTTAAAGACTGTCCGGTGGGATTCGGAAGCCTTGTTTTAATTATATGAAAACAGCATGGGTGCTTAGGCAGATGTTTGTGCTAATTGTTTTGAAAGCAGACCCTCTTGGCTCAGAGATGATCATTTATTTTGACTGGGGCTCTTTCCCCCCTTTCCATTCTTCCTCCATTCACTTCCAAACACAGAGGGTTGTTTGGGTTGGGCATAGCTGAACATTTCCCTTCCTTGCTTGTATTTGCCCTAAGAGCTCCATCAGCAATTGGGGGGGGGTCCATTTGGTGCAACTTATTAGTAGGGCTACAGCATTCAAATCCATTTATAGGCTCCATTAATTAAACCACATTTTTAAACACATATGCACGTACACTTTGGATTGACTCAGAATGCACCCCCAATTAATTCAAGCAGGAGGGGGGGGGGTATGTGTGTGTAAACTATCCTACTGCACAGTGGTAAAATTCAGGTTAGTTGCTGCATCCACTTTTGCCACTGGCCCCTCCAGCTGCTGGTATCTGAACCCTGGATAGTTACCCAGAACTGAATGTGTGCCACATGCTGAAAATGGTTTCCTTGCCCTGATTGAGTAGACGATGAGGGTAAATAAATAAATTGCTGCCATCACTGCTAATAATAAAACTGTATTCTTATTTCTCGCGGCATTTTAGATGGAAATTTTGCCTTCCTTGCTTTTTAGTTTTAGGTTTTCCTGGCCTCTTATTTTTCCTACTTTATAATGCTACTTTGTATATTATAATGCTACTTTGTTGGTATAGCAGTTACATGGTATATACAGGGTGGGGGGTCTGGGATTATAGTCAATACTAGTGCTATTCAGAGGAGAATCATTTAAATTAATGGTTGCAACTCACTTATGTCCATTGATTACAATGGGTCTACTCTGAATAAAAAAAAAATAGCTACAACTCTCAGTTTGGAATTTTCTATACAACCTTGGAATCTTTTCAGCCAAGAGTAGTTTGGATATGTGTATTAAGTCTGTGTTGGGGGAAACCCAATCCACCCTGTTGCCCCAGTCTGTGGGCACCTGGTCAGGGTGTTTCACCCTCTGCTTCCCCAGGGTTCCCTCCCCAGGTCTGACCTTGAAATAATTTGGAGGTGAGGTTAAGGGATTTTGTTTTGTTTTTAAGTGCTTTAAAACCACTTTTGAAAAGTTGTGGGTGCACAAAACCACACTGGACTGGAACTTCTTGTAAAGCCAACCGAGTTGGTGGTCATCATCTTGCGGCAGGGAATTGCACAGTTCAGCTAGGCACTGCATAAAGAAGCACCTAGGACCCTTGTACCTATGGGACCACCTCTCCTGGTATGCCCCGCGGAGGACCTTAAGGTCCTCAAATAACAACACATTGGAGATCCCGAGCCATAAGGTGCTTAGACTGTGCTCAACTAGGGCCAGGGCCTTTTCAGTATTGGCCCCAACTTGGTGGAACGCTCTCACACAGGGGTCTAGGGCCCTGCGGGATTTGACATCTTTCCGCAGGGCCTGCAATATGGAGCTGTTCCGCCTGGCCTTTGGCCTGGACTCAATCTGACCCCTATGTTTTCCTCCCTTATGATTTTTGACTTGGGCCTTTTTAAAAATGAGGCTGCATTTAAAATTTTAAATGTAAATTGTATTTTAACCTGTATTTTAACTAAGTTTTTCTTTCTTTATGTCTTATTGTAATTTTACTGGTTTCAGCCACCCTGAGCCCGGTTTTGACTGGGGAGGGCGGGGTATAAATAAAAATTTATTATTATTATTATTATCCTGTAGCTGAGAACGTATATCCTTCCAAGACCCTACAAGCCCTCCCAAGGCACCACCTGTCCTGTGATAGCTTGGCTTAAGGCTCCTAAAGGAAGGCCAGGTTGAAGAAGTGGCACTTACTCAAAGGTCAGGGTCATATCCCAAAGAACAGAGCCAGATCAAGTCAACGCATGGTAGACTATGGCAGAACTTGATGAGCAAAACCAGAGCACAGGATTCCACACCCTGGACAGGTCATACAAGGAAATATGTTGACTCAGCAGCAGCATTTGGAAGCCTTTTGCTCTCAACCTGCTATTACAGGTAACTCTTCTCCCCTTTCTGAGGAGCTGTAGACTTCTTAAAGGACCTTTGTCTGATTCTGCAGCCATTGGCACCTGCAGTGTGAAAGTGGTGAGAATTACATTAAAGTGGGAGAGTGCCCTCTGTGTCTGAGGAGTCGCATAAAGCCATGTCCGTCCTCTGCCCTGGAACCGAGCATCAGTGGCATACCTTGGCACTGCAGGATTTCAGTAGTGCCCTGTGCAACACCAAACCCCACCCCGCTACCTCTTGCCTAACACATTGGACTTCATAGTTGTGGCAACTGCTGTGGCACCCAAGAAGCTCCACACCTGGTGTGACCAAACTGGCCACACTTCCCTAGATCTGCTTTTGCTAGCATTCCACCTTTCTTCTGTGAACACCCTCTAGGTTCATTGCCTGCCCTCGTGAGCAGAGATGGGGTCCATTAGCCTCCTGGTAAGGAGTCTGATGTTTTTGAGGGAGGTGCAAGTTCTAGCTCCAGAGATCACGGGAGACTCTGACTTAAGTAGCACCTGACTGACAGGCTCAGCCCCAGATGTGACATTAGGGCCACCAGCACCTCTGCCCCCACTGAATTGAAGAAACTACTGCAAATGTGTGTTCTCTTTCATAAGCATCCACACTCAGAGAAGGAATTTGCCATTGATAGGTAGGGTCAATCTACTAGTAGCAATGTGCCAGTTCTGACTTCCCTGTAGGCAGACCAGAGTGTGGAGCACTCCAGAAATCCCCCCCCCCCTCCTCAATGAAGTGGCCTTCCAGGTCTCAACATGCCTTTAAAAAGATAGAGGGATCCAACAAATAGCTTAAATTACTGAAAACACGAGTGCATCTTTGATAGAGAAAGTATGGGGATGTCTCCGTATTTATTTGGCTTGTTTTATGCTCCTGTGTCTTTCCTCACAGGTGAAAGTTCCATGGATTCAGAGTTAAACCTGCAAAAGATTGCCAGATTATTTGGGGGAAAGGCAAGAGAGAGGGGGGGGTGCATTTATCCGCAACAGTCAGGTTGCATTGGATGTTTCCACCAAATGGAATCCCTCACTGCCATAGATGTGGAGAGAGGGGAGAGAGAGAGGTGGGGGGCAGCGGGGTAGGGGGGCAGGGAAGGAGGGAGGGAGGGAGGAGAGAGAGAGTTGGTGGAGGGGGGGGAGCGAATGATGAGAAATGAAAAGGGACAGGGCTGGATGGAAAGAGGTGATGGATTGCGAACCCATCAATTTCTGAAGGCCAAGCCTTCAAGTGCAGCGGAGTCAGTGAAATTTACATTATTAATCTCTTGTAATAATCTATGACTCAAGCAGGCTGAGAAAATAGCGCCAGGGCTGTGGATTGACCAACCTATATAAATAACGACTCCTCGCTCAATTTAATTGCACTCTTGTGAAAGTGCTCTTCTTGTATCTTTCTAATTACTTTAGTTTCATTAGGTCTAGCAGAAGACCGGGAAACGGGGGGAGGGAGAGAAATCCATTGAGCTCCTGCAAAGAATGAAAAATTCATATTCCAACTCTCTCTCTCTCTCTCTCTCTCTCTCTCTCTCTCTCTCTCTCTCTCTCTCTTTGTTCTGTGAAATATTTAAATGTTAATAACCATTCAATTCCTGACATGCTATCTCACCAGTGCCGAGTTAAACAGAAAATCTATTTAATCTAAAGAATCTCATTAAATGGGCAAAAGCTTGTAGATAGTCAATAGGAGGGTGAGAACAAACTACCCTATCGGCATACATACAGGAAGAAGGGTGGGCTAGCAAAGGAGGCAAGAAAAGAGCTTTAGAAGATTCTATAATTTAATTTATCGCGCACGGAGCAACAGAAAAGACATAAAAAGCTCTCCGTCCTGAGCATCCATTTGAATGGATAATGATTAAATGTTGCCTATTGTACTGCAGCTGGTTCATATTATCATGCCGCCGGTGAAAAAACAGAAACCCTCAGCATTTTTGACTCCTTTCCAAATATTAGCTCCTTTTAAAGCCATTAAAAGATTATCACTGATTTAACCAAATGTCTGTTTGGAGCATTAGGAGAGGCCCGTTCGCCAATTCCCGGGAACGCCATTTCTCCCTTCTCTCTCCCTATTATCTCATCCACCCAGCAGTATTTAATTTCATTCCCATGAATATGCAATGAATTTAATTTTGAACACTATTTTCATCTGCTCCTGTAATCACAAAAAATGCTGGTGTAATTAGTTTCTAATTACTTGCTTTAATTGTTGTAGTAATCATTTTAATTACCCAAATGCACAGACATCAAACGCTAAGAGGGAAATAATCCGCTCGCACCTCCTACCTTGTCTTTTATGCTCAGTGTTCGAGATCTAGATTTTTGACATGAGCAACATTTTCAAAGCTGTGGGGTGATTGGGGGGAGAGCCTCTCCCAGGAACCCCAGTCTGCTTCTGGAGCCAAGCTGCCCCCCTCCCTTCAGCCTTGCAATGGTGCACTCCACAATCTGCTAGCGCAAATTTGCATCCCCCCAAAAAAGCCATTAAGTTAAAATATACAGTTATTGTACCTTTCTGGGACTGGCGCCATGGAAATGCTTATTGCATGTGCTCATAGCTTGATCTAGCAGATGGCAAATCGTGAAATTTTATGAAATTATTACGCCAGTGAGGTGTTTTGAAAAGGAGCAGCTGTGCAGGAGATGGGACGTTATAAACACACACAGGTGTTGGCGTCTCCCCCACTGCCAGGCGCAACATTAAAAAAAATTAAATTATAAACAAACAGGCAAATGTTGTAATCTCTCTCCCCGACATACTCCTTCCAGGGAAATTGCTTAAACTAAGCAAAGAATCCAATTTTAATTTGCATAAAATATTTATCAAGGCCTTCTGCAAATTTTTCCAAGCCGCTCCTTGTTCAGTGCTGCCAAGTTTAAAATTGCTAAGGCATACAGAGGTGCATCGGAGGAGCGAATGAGGAAAACCATTATCCAAACCTTGGATGACCACTTCAGTCAGGCCCATATGGACAAGGCTAATGGAAGATAGATGGATGGAGCCAACTCCCCCTCTCTGTATAGATCAGCACACACACACACACACACACACACACACACACAGGCAACCAGATTGTTTTTCTCATTATGCTTTTATTTCTATCTAAACTGTTAGCTAGGCATTAGCTAGGCACTAAGGGGTGGGGGGTGGGTGTGAGCTTTTTTTAACTCAGCATTTAGCACGTCAGAGATTAAACCTGAACGAAACCTGCTTACCTCATTTTGTGTTCCTTTTTTGGTGAAGTTGTTTTGTTTGCATTTGTGTTTCTTTTTGTTTGTTTGTTTGTTTGTTGCGCTTATATCCCCTCCTTTCTCCCAGTTTGGGATTCAAGGTGGCTTCCAACATTTTAGAAACATAATTTTTTAAAAAATACAGAGCAGTAAAAAGAGCCTAGTTAAAAACAAGAATTCAATTAAGTCCGAACTGAACACATTTAGAACTAGCAACCGAAATCCTGTTGGCCTTGACAGCAGCCCTACGATCAGCATCTTCTGCACCTTTAGTTTCCAAAGGCCTGCCTGAACAGAAAGATCTTAGCCTGCCAGGTTGTCTCCTCAGTATTTTTGCAGGAGGGATTCAAGTACCTACCACAACTTTAGGTTCGTGCAAGTAAAGTGGATAGAAGCACCCAACCACAACAAATCCACTTTTAAAACGAAAATGGGCTCCTTGGAGTTAGGAAAGCAATAGGGAAATGTGCTGAAAAGAGGGTTGAAAAAAGATTAGTGGGAAGACATATAAAATGGCAGAAATCATGTAAAAAAAATCAGAATGAGTGATCAGTATTTATTTCATTTATTTAACAAAATGCATACACCACTTGATTATAGTGATATCTATAAACTGTTTACCAAAGCTATTAAAAGTATCAATAAAAACAATATAAAACAATATAAAAATATAAAAACAATAAAAACAATTTAAACCGTTAACAGTAAAAACAGTAAAAACATCCACATGTCTGGATAGGCCTGCTTAAGCAAAAATGTTTTAAGCAGGCAACGAAAAGAGTACAGTGAAGACTACTTCCTGGTGTCAATAAGCAGGGAGTTCTAAATTGTAGCCGCCACTACAATAAAAAATTCCAGTTCCAGGTCAGAGCAGCTGAGTACAGGTAGGTGCAGCTAATAATAATAATAATAATAATAATAATAATAATAATAATAATTTATTATTTATACCCCGCCCATCTAGCTGGGCTTCCCCAGCCACTCTGGGCGGCTTCCAACTGAATATTAAAACAGTACAGCATTAAACATTAAAAACTTCCCTAAACAGGGCCGCCTTCAGTTGTCTTCTAAAAGTAAAATAGTTACTTATTGCCTTGACATTTGCTGGGAGGGCGTTCCACAGGGCAGGTGCCACTACCGAGAAGGCCCTCTGTCTGGTTCCCTGCAACCTCACCTCTCGCAATGAGGGAACCGCCAGAAGGCCCTCGGTGCTGGATCTCAGTGTCCAGGCTGAATGATGGGGGTGGAGACGCTCCTTCAGGTATATAGGACCGAGGCCGTTTAGGGCTTTAAAGGTCAGTTCCAACACTTTGAACTGTGCTCGGAAGTTAGTGATGGATAGTCCTGATTTTCCTACTCACCCACCCCTTCATGGATTCATTTCTACATGGAAATAATATTTAGCTAGGGTTGCCAGACTCAATAGAGGACAGGACTTCTGTGCCTTTAATTGCCCTGCTCTCTTTTGAGTCTGGAAACCTTACAGAGAAACCAGCAGACCCTTTGCTTGGAAATTAAACAAAGGGTCTGCTGGTTTCTCTTTAAGGTTTCCAGACTCAAAAGAGAGCAGGGCAATTAAAGGCACAGATGTCCTGTCCTCTATTGAGTCTGGCAACCCTATATTTAGCCTAGGAACGCAGTCATGAGTTGAGGGGGTTCCATTTATCCATCCTGCAGAGTCAGAGAATCATTGGCCAGAGAAGAGGCCAAGCAGCTGGGAAAACCTAGAGAGCTAGGAAAAGACTTGCATAAATAACAAGGAAATTATTGTTGCTGTTATTATTAATTTCATTTCTATATTGCTTAATTTTTTTAAGGGGGGAAGATCACAAAGAGGTTTACAACCTACATAAAAACATCAAATGAAACAACCCAGAACAAAACTTTACTGAAGAAAGTCATATGTAAAGTATACATTCAAAACAATGTAATTAACAGAAAGATATTATCTTAAAGGTTTCAAAGTGAAACATTACAAAGGAGGTCAACTACAGAATGCACATCTAACACAGGAAAGTTAACAACAAATAAATAAATAATCTTAAACATTTCAAAAGAAAAAAACACACACTAAAGGAAGTCTAATCTAAAATGCACATTTAAAACAATGAGCAAGAGAATAAAATATTATAAGCATGAGAACATATCTGCTGCTGTTGCTGCCAATCCTGCCAATGATGGTTTGTGGCGGGAGGTGGCTGTGGAAACCCAGGCTCAGTGACCTGAGTCTGCACTACAGTAGCAGACCTTGAGGTCTAAAATTTCAGCAGCACCCTGTGCAATGCAATAACACACACACACACACACACCTCCTTCCTTTCTACATCATAGTTGTGACACCCCTAAGGTTCCACGCACAGTGGTGACCAAAATGGTCGTGCTCCCCTAAATCTGCCTCTGTGCACTAAAAGACAGCCACAATGGTCTCTGGCTTCTTCAGCAGCCTCAGCTTTTGTAGCTGGAGTCAGTTCCCACCTAAGCCAGATGCAGGGCCGGTGCATCCATTTAGGCAGACTAGGCCATTGCCTAGGGCGTGGAAATGGAGGGGGCGCTGCCGAGCCTGCCCCGCAATACCCCCACGCCGACGCTAAGCCAAGGAGCTCACAGCGTCCCCTCCACAGGCGGGAGGAGCGCGAACCAAAAGGAGAGCTCAGCGCCCTCCCGCCCACGGAGGGGACGCTGTGAGCTCCCCAGCGGCTGCAGTGAGCAAGCGGTAGCAGTGCCAGCAGCTGAAGCCTTCAGCTATGGGCACTGCTGCCGCCGCCACCGCTCACTCGCTCGCTGCTGCTGCCGCCGCTGAGGAACTCAAAGCGTCCCCTCCACAGGTGGGAGGGCGGCGAGCTCCCACCTTGGCCCGCACTCCTCCCACCAATGAAGGGGACGCAGAAGCGGTGTGCAGAAGCGGCGTCATGATGCATGCGTCATGATGCATGCGTCATGACGCATGCGCCTGGGGGGCGCCAAGTGATGTTTTTGTCTAGGGAGCAAAAAGCCCTAGCACCGCTCCTGGCCAGATGGGAAAAGGCCTGCAAGGCAGAGAGCAGGTCTTCCAGGCCCCACAGCCAAAATGTAGTGAGACCAGAAGTGGGGCAGAGCATGGAACAGGGTCTGTGTACATGAACTATTTTGCAGCACAGGCAAATTCTACCAACCAAGAAGCTTTAATAGAGGCGGGAATGGGCAGTGGCCAATCACAGGAGGAAGGAGGTGGAGCAAAACAAAAAAAGTTGCTGGATCTTAGTGCAGCTTATTGAGGTTATTAATATTTGTGCGTTTGGAAGCAATAGGATGAATAAAAACTAACTCTTGAAATTGTCCAAAGTGTATGGTTCAAAAGCTTTGTTATTGCACATCTTTTCTCTTCAGTGCTTCAGAACAAAGAACCACTAACAAACCCAAAATGGAGACCACTAATTGAATACCTCATGTGATGTAAATTAAACACCTTGTGACAGAGGCAGCAGAGATACATTCACACTTAAATCATTAACTGTTAGACTTTCTGCAACTCTTTTGTTTAGTTTCAGTGGAAGTTTCCACACCATGATTTTAGCAGTATACAGACAGACAGATACATACAGAAATATTTTCCAATTCAACGTACAATTAAACAATTACACGTAGCACCTGACCCATATCATGGACCACTGGGACTTCAATGGGGTGCCTTTAGACCCGGGACTGGCCCTGCCCACCTGGGGAGGAGTAAGTATAGGGACATTATCTGTTCAAGCTGGCTTTATCTTCAAACCTGCATCCTGGTTTGCTCTTTGGCTGTGGCTATTCCCAGGGCTTCTGCCTGCCCTGCCTCTAGTCTGCTTGAGACTAGTACAGGCACTTGGACCCAAGGAGGTTTATAGCTTTCCAAAGACCAGAAATGACCCAGAAAGACTCACAGCTTTCCAAAGACTTCAGTGAATCAAAGAGGAAGACTAAATATTTGATCCAGATCTACCCATGGCTGATGACCTGTCTTGCCCAGGGACAGCACCTCAGTATGCTCACTGACTACCGAAACTCTCCTCCCCCATCTCCTCTCTATGTGCAGGCAGCATATTAGTTCAAAGAGAACTGGTACTTACCATGTATTTTCCCCTCAATTATCTACCCCTAAAGCACAAGGGAAAGGAATTATAATTGACTCAGGAGCAGGGAGATTGATGAGCCTCCGACTTAACCTAGCAGCTGTAATGGGGTTGCCTCCACCTCAGTGACCACACGTCCAATATGCAGATTGGCCACTGACATCCTTAGGGGGAGTTTCAGTTCTCCCACATTTCAATTTGGATGCAGCTGGCTGGACAGCATTTCCACTGGATATGGCTGGGTTCGAGTATCTTCCTGCTCATTCCGAAACTGGCAAATCTCTGGAATTAATCCCTTTCCACCCGCACAATGTCAAGAACAACTAAGGCTAGGACCAGGAGGCTTAGTTTTCTTGCCAGTCACAGTGATCCAAGGCCATAAAGCAGGGGTAGCCTACATGGCACATGGACACACCAGTGTGCCTGATTGTGCCTTCTATGGCACTGCGAAAGGTCTCCATCAATAGTCCCTTGAAAATCAGCAATGCACCAGAGACCATTTGCTCTTCCTGCACAGTTCCTGTTTGCACTAGCTCAGCCTCTCCTGCACGATGCATGATATCTGCATTATACATTTGAACAAGTTCAAAACTAGCTGTACTTGGTTTTTTTCCAAAGAACCTTTTAAAGCCTAAGTCTCCACAAGCTAGCTAGCCAGCTATTGCACTTGGTGACAGGCAAATGATCCTCATACTTCTTCACTCATTTATCAACCAGTTTGCTATTGCATTTAATGTTGGGTGTTTGACCGTAATGGTTATCAACTCAGCAATTGACCAGCTTGCTATTTCACTCTTCTTCTTTTTTGTGGAAGAGGGGACCGTCCCCCTCTTTGCCCCCCTCCCTTTGTTTGGGCTTTGAAATGGCTGTTCAGGATCCTGTCTGTATGTTCTGGAATCATATTTGCATCATAGCTGCCAGGTTTTCCCTTTTCTCACGAGGAAGCCTATTCAGCATAAGGGAATTTCCCTTAAAAAAAGGGATAACTTGGCAGCTATGATTTGCATCAGCAACACATCCCAAATGCTTGTACGGTGGTACCTCGGTTTATGAACACAATTGGTTCCGGAAGTCTGTTCATAAACTGAAGCGAACTTTCCCATTGAAAGTAATGGAAAGTGGATTAATCCGTTCCAGATGGGTCTGCAAATTACTCAACCTGAAGCGTACTTAACCCGAAGCATGGGTGTAATTGGTTCCGGAGGTCTGTTCATAAACTGAAGCGTTCATAAACTGAAGCGAACTTTCCCATTGAAAGTAATGGAAAGTAAATTAATCTGGTCCAGATGGGTCCGTGGCATTCGTAAACCGAAAATTCGTAAACCGAAAATTCATAAACCGAGGTATTCATAAACCAAGGTTCCACTGTACTGACAAACTGTTCCAGCAGAGCAGGATGAGATGTTTGCCTGGCCTCAAAAGGAAGTCGAGAAAAGAGGCCACCCCAGATATCAAGCATGTGGAAGGCTGTGCAGGGTCTTTAGAGGGAAACGAAAGAGACTGGAGTGTTTCAGAGGCCTGTGTCAAGTAGTGAATCTCTTTCTGACTACATGAAAGCCATTTCTCTTGTCGTTACGTTCCTTCTATCTTCCCCCCACCCACCCCAGTTGTTTTGAATCTTTTTCTCTCTCTCCCTCACTCGCTCTTTTTCATCTTTGTTTTTAATTTGTGATTCTCTTTGTGCGCCTTTCTTTTTGTTGAGATTATATATATATATATTCTAGTTCGCACAAAAAAAAAAACCTCATTTTTTTTTATTCCCAGTCATGCCTTATTAGCATCCAGGCCTTTGATCTTTATTTTAAAGGCTCTATAGGGCAAGCTTCATTATTCAAGTTTTCTTTTCCAAAGTGCAGGGAGGGGGGGGGTTAAAAAAAAATTAAATCACAGAGACAAGGAAGTTGAATTGTTGTTTGCAATGTCTCCATTTAACTAAAGTTGCAGTGGGGTGGGGGGGGGAGACTTCATCAAAGCAATCGTTCAGCTCTCAATAAAATTAACCTTGGAAAAGCTTGGGAAATAGCCTCAGTGTCCGAGGACTCCTGATTTCTGACTCCCCCTTTTAAAGGACAGGCAACTCTTTGTGGGAAAGGTACTGGGGGAGCCTCAGTGGCAGGAGCTGGGATGCTGCCCTTCTTGGATCACTCCCCACTGCAAACTTCCTAATAAGCTGTTCTGCCGGCTTCTGAGAATAACCCTTTGCGGCTGATCATTGTAAAGTTGATTGGAAGGATCTGGCAGTGGGGGGTGGTCCATTAGAGTAAAGGGGGCACCACCCCACCGATCTCAGTTTCCCTTCAGCCAGCCCCAAACTGATTGCCTTCTTTCTTATAACCCATTAGGATGTAGCTGTGGCTGTGGCTCTGCCTCTCACTGGCTCTGACACTGCCTAAAGTCTATATCCCTGCCTTCATCCCTATGGTTGAAGCTGGCCCATCAGGGAGGATTGGCCACTGCACCACCAAACTCAGTCTGCCCTCTGCCAGGCCCAACCTACCTGTTTTATGTCATGCTACCACCAGCGGCGCTGTGGGTTAAACCACAGAGTCTAGGGCTTGCTGATCAGAAGGTCGGCGGTTCGAATCCCTGCAACGGGGTGAGCTCCCGTTGCTCGGTCCCAGCTCCTGCCCACCTAGCAGTTTGAAAGCACATCAAAGTGCAAGTAGATAAATAGGTATCGCTCCGGTGGGAAGGTAAACGGCGTTTCCGTGCGCTGCTCTGGTTCGTCAGAAGCAGCTTTGTCATGCTGGCCACATGACCCGGAAGCTGTCTGCGGACAAACACCGGCTCCCTCGGCCTATAGAGCGAGATGAGTGCCGCAACCTCAGAGTCGGACATGACTGGACCTGATGGTCAGGGGCCCCTTTATCTTTACCTTTACCACCAGTCAAGGGGGTAGCACTGTCTATTATCAGTTTGCTTCTCATCCTTAGTCTCAGTACTGCCCTTGTAGAACTCTGCAGAGAAGAAAACGAGGACAAAACTAGAACTGGTTGGCTCTGCCTGGCATTGGCTCTGGTGCCACCTACTGTTGGGTTCCCTGCCTTCTGCCCTACCAGTCCCAATGGGCACCAGCCACCCCTGGAAAAGCACCATGCCAGGTTACCAATATGGTGGAGGCGACAACATGCTCTCTTTTTAATCCAGCCACCTTTAGAAGCCCCTCGGTACAGCCTCTCTTTCTAATGAGCACAACAAAGTGATAACAATTAATGAGGAAGCAAACCGTTTATTTCTGAGCCCCCTAATTAACATTATCCCAAGCATTCTCTCCATGCTCTTTGATGTCATAAAACATGCGGGAGCTGTAAATGAGCTGTTTGCACATTAACACTGGTGTGCCCCCCGCACCTCTCCCCCCTGTTACCCAGGCATTAAACCAAACCACAACAGTGGCTGGGAGTGAAAGGCCGCCAGTTTTATTCGCAACAAAACAAGACTAACAAATTACAGGTGTTTCAGCCGTAAACACGGGAGCGTTCTTCTGCAGAGCTGAGACATCAGTAGCAGAGCTCTCATGCTAGGGTTACTGGGCACAGCAAAACGGCACATGCAAAAACACCAGCCATAGACCCCTGGTGAGTGCTTTCACACAATTGCACTCTGTTAAAGTAGAGCTCAGATGGATGGGCAAATCCCCAATCCACCTCAATGATAACAATTCTGCCATCTTCTCATAGATAGCTTGCTCCTTATGTGCCAGTCTTCCCCAGTTATTATTATTTATTATTACTTATTATTTATACCCCGCCCATCTGGCTGGGTTTTCCCCACCACTCTGGGCGGCTTCCAGCAAATACCAAAATACATTAAAATATCACAGATTAAAAACTTCCCCCAACAGGGCTGCCTTTAGGTGTTTTCTAAATGTCAGGTAATTGTTTATCTCATTGACCTCCGATGGGAGGGCGTTCCACAGGGCGGGCGCCACTACCGAAAAGGCCCTCTGCCTGGTTCCCTGTAGCTTTGCTTCTCACAGTGAGGGAACTGCCACAAGGCCCTCGGCGCTGGATCTCAGTGTCTGGGCTAAACGATGGGGGTGGAGACGCTCCTTCAGGTATACAGGACCGAGGCAGTTCAACTGTGCAGTGTGTGTGTGTGTGTGTGTGTGTGTGTGTGTGTGTGTGTGTGAAGTACGTCGATTTCGCTGTCCTTTATCTCTCCTATATAATACTACTACTGGGAGGAGCGTTGTTGCCTCTTAGCACCCTTAATGAACTACAGCTCCCAGCATTCTTTGGGGAAAGCCATGAACATTCAGAGTGGTTATCATGGTACTTTAAATGTGTGGAGTGAGACTAGGAGAAAATGTGTGGTGGTGTGAGACTAAGCTGAAAACCAGGATCACCCCCTGGACTGGATGTAAGCAAGAAAGCAGGCAGGTGGGGGCTGCTACAGGGCGGCTGAGGTTGGTGGGGCAGCACCCAATTTTCCCTATTGGGGCTATCCTCCAGTGCTGCAGAGTGCCATGGCATGAGGCTCAACTGGGTTCTTCTACTCCATTTCTTATTAAACCCCATTTTGGACAGGGAAGCTGCGCCTAAAACAGAATGGTAATAGAGTAATTGGCCACTCTCCTATATTTCAGTTTTAAAAAGCTGAACAGAGGGGGAGAAACCCATGTGTGCATGTGAAATAACTGCTTCAGGAGAAGAGCACCCATCACCTTGACAACTAGGTCAGAGGTCACCCATCTGCAGCACTTGCTCAGTGAGGTGTGAGAAATAAAGGAGGCCGGGGACAGAGGGAAGATACTTGTCTGACCAGCAGAGACACGGATATCACAACAAAACACTTTAGCACACAAACAGAAGGTGGATTTGCAAGTGCCAATGGGATGTGCATGGAAGCAGCAAGCAAAGAGGAGCATTTAAACACCGAAAAACCAGCAAATTGCTGGATTTGATTGGGAGAAGACCTACAGACATGGGTTGTTTATTGCATTTAAAAGGGGGGGGTTGCCTCAGAGGAACTCAGAACTAGAAAATTACCAGATCAAAAAAGCATATTATATAGAGCTGGGAAAGGTCCAGGAAAGGGCAATCAAGGTGATCAAGGGGTCAGAGCAACTCCCCTATAAGGAAAGGTTACAACATGTGGGGCTTCTTTGTTTTGCGGGGGAAGGCGAGCAATGGGAGACATGATAGAGGTGTAGAAAATGATGCATGGGGTGGCTTGGGAGTTTTTTCCTCCTCCTCCTCTTTCTTTCTTTCTTTCTTTCTTTCTTGCTTGCTTGCTTGCTTGCTTGCTTGCTTGCTTGCTTTGAATTTGGGACCATCCAGCAAAGCTGAATGTGGGAAGACTAGGGACAAACAAAAGAGAGGACTTACTCACACAGCACAGGCTTAAAACAATGCAAGCTGTTCCTGTACGTTTTTTGCAATGGCAATAGAAAAATTGCAAAAGGCAAATTCATGGAGGTAATGGCTACCAGCCACACTGGCTATGTTCTAGCTCTACTGTTAGAAGCTGTATGCCTCTAAACACCAGTTGCTGGGAGTCACAAGTGAGGAGAACTCCTATGGGAACAGGATGGTGGACTAGAGGGGCCATTGTTCCAAACCAGCAGGCTCTTCTAGTGTTTTTATGTTCTTAGTTCAGGCCCACACATTGCCCCGAATGTATTTATTTATTTAGGCTGCATTCCTATGCACATTTACCTGCGACTGGGTCACTGGACACAATGGGACTTATTCCTGAGTTAAAACATGTGCTGCTGATAAAGTTACATGCTGCCACATTGAAACAAAATCAGGAAATGCTTTCCATCATAAAATGAAAGGCTCAAACAACGTAGAGAATAAAAGACACAAAACAGCAGCACCAAGAGGAACTAAATGACAATGCTTTCTGCAAACTCTTCAACACAACTTCCTTGTTCCAGTACTCTGTTGTAGGGATAACTAACATGATGCTCTTTGAACAGGGGGTCAGCCAATGTGGTGTCCTCCAGATCTTGTTGGACTACATCTGTAGTGGGGGTTGTAGTTCAACAACTTCTGGAGAGTCAGAGTTTCTCCTCCACCACCTTTGCTTCTGTGCAGCCCAAAGAGGCAACCAAGAGATCCTCAGAAGCAGTATAGAAGGAGCTCCCCCAGCACCCCCCCCCAGATAGAAGAGTTAAAAATTCCTTGCAACTGGGACATGCAGGGCCACCACCGAGCCAGAGGAATCTCAGCCCCAAAGCAGTTTCATGAACACTTCTGAGGTTCGATTGAAAGCTTGTCAGCTACACAGGACTTGGACTATAGAGAAGCAAGGTGTAGAATGGCTCTGCTCTCTGAGTGGCAGCTTTCATTTCAGCACTGGACATTCTGAGCTGCACATTATTCCAGCAGCTAAAGCAGCACCCTGCATATATTCTTGAACTCCAGCTCCCATCAGCCCTAGCCCAGATGGCTAATGCCTAGGGATACAGTTCAACAACATCTTGAAGGCACCACATTGGCTACCGGTATTAGCAACTGCTGTATCTACAGCATCACCAACATCATCAAAGCCCCAGCAAGGGTAATGTAAGGGTGACTCCCTACAGGGAGCCAGCCCCCATCATCCTGACGTCCACCTCGTCAAGTACAGAGAGCACCAGTGGTTCTGAAGCAGGCAGAGGGGGAGGAAGAGACTTGGAGGGGGAGAGAAATCAGAGTGAAGAACAATGGGAAAGCTCGGGGGGGTGGAGGGATGCAGCAGACGCTTAGGGATGCTGCAGAGAACCGACTGCTGTGGGAGGAAGCTGAAAGGGCATCACTCCTTCCGGCGCCAGAAGTAAGGAGAGCGCCGCAACGCAGGTCAAGGGGGCAGCATTTTGGGGTGCCCAGACTACTTTGCTGGCGTAGGAACAGACGTACGCCATTGCCGGATTCTGATTCAGGATGAGAGGTCATGCTTTAAGCTGTCTCTACACTGTAAATAAAGAGCACAATAAATGTCTTTGAAGACAAGCTGGACTCAGGCAGAATTACTCCAGAGTAGCCACAACGACCCTCTGACAGGTAATTTCATAGTGAACTTGGGCGGTTGTACACTGATCAGTTTGGAAGTAGAACAAGGACATCCAAAAGTAAAGAAGCCTTTCTAAATAGGGAAGGGGGAGGGCTCCCTAGTTACACAGAAGTATCTACATTTATAATTAAAAAGAAAAATAGATTTTAACAAACACACACATACCCAAAATAGCCTCAAAGCATCTATCACAGCAAATTAGGTGGCAATACATGTTTGGGCCTGTGATGCCAATTGGGTGAAGGCATGCTAAACTGGGTGATGATATCTTCGAAGGCATCCACATCACTGCAGTTTGGACTTGCCATGCCAAAAATTGGACAAAGTCACATCAGACTCATTTTTTGGTCATCCATCTTTCTTTCTTTTTAAGGCACCTAACACAGAAGAAGACTGCTTCCTCTCATCCTCGGGAACCCTCATACTGAGTGATATCTCTAGAGTCATCCAAACCTATAGAGGACAGCAGGCAGGCAGATGGGAAAACTGACAAACCACTTTTCAAAATATATAGTAGATCATTTTAAATATCAAATAAATTAGAGGGAATCATTACAGATTCACAATCTTAGTCACCCAGAAATAAAATGACACTTCTATGTTTGGTGAGATAGAGAAGGGTCTCCTAAATCCTTCCAGCACCCAAAACAAAATACCATTCTGTGGATCCTTTGGGGGGATCCATGACTGTTTGAAATGGCACAATACTGGTTTAAATGGTAGTGCAGATGAGGTCTAGGAATGTTCCCTTAACCTCATTAATCACTTTTAGTTTTGCCTTGATTTTGCAAGCCACCTCAAAGGTGGCATACAAACGTTTAAGATTTAATGAGGAAATACTTAAACTCAGTGGTAAACCATGGGTTGTGTAAAAAAAAGATCCAGTCCCTAACATCTATTGATAGAGCTGGAAAAGAATCCTATCAGAAACCACCAAAAATGATTGCAACCAATCAGTGTAGGCCAAGGATGAGGATCTGTGGCCCTTCTGATGTTGTTGGACTACAACTCCCATCTTGCCTGCCCATTGGCCATGCTGACTGGGGCTGATGGGAGTTGGAGTTCAACAATTAGCCTCACTGGCTATGCACTGTGTCAGAGGCAGTACTGCTTCTGAATACCAGTTGCTGGAAACCATAGTTTCCATACAGAAGAATGCTCTTGTGCTGCTTGAGGGTTTTCCACTGGTTGGCCACTATGAGAACAGGATGCTGAACAGGATGCCTGATTCAGCAGTTCTCCCTCCACTATTGGAGGCACCATGCCTCTGCATACCAGTTGCTGAAGATCACAAGTGGAGAAAGTGCCTTGGTGCTCAGGTCCTGTTTTGAGGCTTCCTATAGACATCTGGTTGACATCTGTGAGAACAGGGTGCTGGCCATTGGCTTGATCCAACAGGCTCCTCTTATATTCTTTTACATCTGGAGGGCCATCAGTCCCCCCCCCCATCCTTGGTATGCATAATCTGAGCTGGATGGACCCCAATGGTCTGACTCGGTGAAAGGATGTTTCCTGAGTTATTAAAGTAAATAAATGCAAAATTAAGGCCCATCAACAGAGGCTATTTAAATTGAGGGGAGCTGTAAGCAAGGTTGCAGTGACAGCAGCAAACACTACCCCAACCAAGATTTTATCTTCCTCATAGCAGAGGTGGCATATGGCAAATAAAATTTAATGTTGCCAAATGGGCCAAGAATCATAAAGGAGTGGGGGAGACACATGGACCAGGCAGAAATGGCAACGAAACAGAGAGGCTGAAATACAATAAACATGATTTCCATAAAAGATGGCACAATGATGTCTATAGGGTTGGAGAGAGGGGGGGGAGAGAGAGGGAGGGAGGGAGGGAGGGAGGGAGGGAGATCTGGAGATTACAGTTTTATTTCACCGATAACAAGCAGTCTGAATGGTACATTCATCTCTGCTCATGTCATTTTTTAAACAATGGAGACTCATGAGGAAAACAGCTGGTGTTATAACCTTTAAGACTCGAGGGATGGATATCTTCAGCAGCCTTGTGTTCCTAATCCTTGTCTGCTTACCTTTCAGTGTAGAAACTTATGGGTTGCTTTTTTCCCCTTTTCTTTTTTAAGGGAACCAGTGGAGGCTCTTCCATTAAAGCAAATGGGGCCCTGCCCCATCAACCTCAGTCTGCCCTCTGCTGGCCCCTGGCTGCCTGCCTTCTTACTAACAACCAGTCCAGGGAGTGGCACTAACTGTGTGCTTCTGCTCCTCCTTAGTCACAGTGTTGGCCCTTTATAACTCAGCAGGAAGGAAGAAGATGGAGACAATACTGGAATTTGTTGGCTCTGCCTCTCCTTGGCTCTGGTCCCACCTATTGTTGGTCTCCCTGCTTTCTGCCCTACCAGTCCCAATGGGCACCAGCCATCACTGACAGGAGCCATGTTAGTCTACACATACAGCATGGTGATGTGGTGCAGCCCTGTTTGAAATGTACCACTTCAAGGTATAGAATTGATATTACTTACTTACTTACTTACTTACTTACTTACTTACTTACTTACTTACCTACCTACCTATGAGCTTACATGTTGACCTGTGTGTGTGTGTGTGTGTGTGTGTGTGTGTGTGTGCGTGTGTAGAAAACTAGCATACCAGCGATGCATCTAAGTTCAAACCTTCCTCCGTGCCCTAATTTTCTATGTATAGAGAAGCTTTTCTTTCTTTTAAATTGGGAGGGGGGGTTAAACTTGTAACTACCTATTTACCATCCATATCATATTCCAATTCATGCTTCCCATCTATTCCAATCTAACACAGTGTTAGATTGTGGCCATAATTTATAGCTCTAGGGCAAATACAAATAAGGATGTAATTCTGTGTGCATTTACAAGGAGGAGTATTGGTGATAATTGCTCTCAGGATCCTGGATTTTTTTGTTACTGTATGATGGATAACATGTTTAGAACCAGGTGAGTTTTCCTAGGCATTTTTTGTCACACAACGCTACAATCCTCAAAAATTATATGAAGTCTGTCTGACTCTTTTGAATCTGTTTGTCGATTCAGGGTCTGATATGGTTTCAGATTTGATGGGGAACCACATGTTGATATTCCGGCCTTGCAGGGGGTTGGACTAGATGACCCTTGGGGTCTCTATCCAACTCTATGATTCTATGATTCTCAGACTGAGACCTGAATAACAAGGAAATGTTTTTGCATCTTTTGAAAATGGGCCACAATAAGACTTTTGATCTCAATAATATATTACTATTCCAAGACTTGGCAATTAGCCCATCTTGGAAAAATCTCATGTATGCTAAAAGTGTTCCAGGGGTTGAAATGATGATGGTGATGATGATGATGATATTTATTATTTGTACCCCGCCCATCTGGCTGGGTTTCGCCAGCCACTCTGGGCGGCTTCCAGAAATGCTTGAGGTTGCTTCTCTGCCATTTGGTCTAATTTTATTTCATGTACAAATATTGAAGCGTGGGAGCATCAGATACCACAGATATATTCAAGTGTCTGGATTTACAGCTGGGGGGGGGGAGGCAGCAGGCGAACTGTTTGGGCAGCGTGGAGCCTGTGTGCACACAAGCCACCATGTCGCTCTCAGGAGAGACGCATGGCTGGCCCGGGCGCACTGCAGATCCCGCAGTGAGTGGCACCCAGCATTTTGTCACCCCCCTCAGTGGTGACACCCAGGGTGGACCGCACCTACCAGAACCCCCTTCCTCTGCCCTTGTTTAGCACCACCCAAGGTTATTTTTTATCTTCCTTTTTGAATTTTTTTTTAAAAAATGTAATTGTTTTGATTTAGACCCTGGAACTATTAGTGCACATTGACCACACACTTTCCCCCTCTTTTATTTCCTCCCCCTCCCCTGTTTTATTATTGGCTTGGTAAATTGCATAAATAATGAAAATAAGGAATGGCAGCAAACCAATATAAATCAAGACATCCATATTTCCTGAGATGGCAGGGTTGGGGGATGTTGGGCATCTAAAAACCTAAACTTCTTCATTGGCAAATGTGACAATTATATTAAAAATAAATAAAATAAAATATACTATTTTTCTTTATTTCTTTTCTCTGGAACCCTGTTTGTTGTTCTTAAAAAATCAGTAAAAATATTTGGGGGAGAAAGAGTTCTCTGGTCCTGCTTATTTCAATGGGAATTCTTTCTTCCATCCCAGCAGTTATGCTGTGGGTCGCAGCCCCCTGGCGAGCGTGTTTTCTTCCCCATGGCCAACTCTCAACATTTCACTGGGATTCAAACATCTCCTGCCACCGCGTCCCCCTGTCCCCCACCCCCACCCCCCATGTCACTTCACTTTCCCATATGATGCACGGTTTCCCTCGCTCTGCACTCGCAAAAGCAATTTGCAAACTTTCTGCTGCACTCCAGCATCTGTTTCCCTCGACTCTAAAAGAGGTCATAAAGCATCGTGTCTCTGTTGACGGCTGGACTGCCATTACCATTTCCGCTCTCTCCTTGACTCCTCTGAATTATTCAGGTGGGATATTCCGCTGAACTAAAAAAAAAGAAGAAGAAGAAGAAGAAAAAGCAATGAACAAGTTAAAGAACTCTACAGTATGAGTTCAGTCACCGGCACCACTACCTCCCCCCTTTTTTTTCTGGGGAGTGGAATGCATAGACTAGAGAAGGTGGGGGGAGGAATGGATCATCAAGGCTGATTTATGTTTAAAACATCTGAATATACTGCCATGCTGATGGATTTGAATTGTGTTGTCATCCCAGCAGGCAGGAAAAGATGAGATTTTTCAATATGTTAAAGTGTAAATGTTGTTTAAAACACAGTATTAGAACATTAAGATGGTGACCCTTTACATTGCAATGATCATAAAAATAAGACCTCTCGCCTATTAAAGCGCAGCTTGATGAAACATTACTCTGAATCATTTCACTACAAGGATGTTATAGCTTGGCTTTCAGGCTTATTCATAAGGCATCTGCTTCTGTAGAGTCTACTTCAGGCCCAGAATGCAAATGACGGTCAACGGGGCTTGGAAGTGTCCTCGTAAAGCCTGCCAGATTTCCTCTTCACTGCAAGCTCTGAGCTCTAGATCGGATGGCCAGTGGAACAGCTAGGAAGGGAATATGGCCTTCTCTTCATTCTCATTCACGTCACACACAGCGAAGCATTTGGATCTCCTTCTCTCCTCAGTGCTTTCACCTTAGGCCAACCTTGAGGCTCATGGACTACGGGGAGCCATCAAAATGAGAAAGAAAGAAAATCTACATTGTGGAGTCACTTAAAAGTTTTAATTAACCCTCACTTTGCAGGAGGCCACCAATTATGTCCAAGAGTCCAGTCCATCTTTCCTTAAACACAGGTCTTCTTGATTGTGCGCTCTTCAGGGCAGAGACCTGTCTGCTTTTATTGCTTTTAACTGGTACAATTTTATCTCACCCTTCCTCCTAGGGGGCTCAGAGGTGATGCTTAAAATGGCTTTCCCTTTCCCACACAAACCACAAAGAACTTAGAGAGGTAAGTTAGACTTAGGACCTTGGCAGCCTTTGCATGGACCTCCAGCATGAGTTTGACTGAAGGTTGGTGACATCATCGAAGGCATGATGACACAGATATAATTAGGGACAGGTGAAATCTGGGCAATTTCCAGTTACTCTCAATCTCCAATCTTAAAAGCAATTTGCCCTATTTATTTATGTTAATCACATTTGTCATATACATTTTCATATACATTTCTCCTTATATATGTGTTTTTCTAGCAAAACTGAAGTAGTATAAACAGTTTTGCAAGCCATTCCCCACCCCCCACCCAACAGAACTAATTTCTGTCTGTTTCCACCAATATACCCATTCTTGATTTGGACAATTGCATTGCACAATTCAGGATCTGGGAAATCCATACTAAAATGGGAACTGAATGAATTTCTCCTCCATCCCTAGATGGAACATGTACCATACCACTCAGCCGTGGTCCTTCCCCTAAAGATCAAGATTCCAGTCCTCATGGTTCTGGATATGGAGTTCATTGTTAATAGGAACCTAGGTAGCTGCCTTATACAGAGTCCAGCCATTCGTCCACCTAACTCAGTATTGTCTACACTGACTGGCAGAGACTCACCAAGGTTTCAGGCAAGAAATCTCTCCCAGCCCTACCTAGAGACGTCAGGGGTTGAACCTGGGACCTTCTCCATGCAAAGCAGATGCTCTACTGCTGAGCTACAGGCCTTACCTTCACATTGCCTCAAAAAGCAACACTTTTGAACACAGTCAGTTCATGCATTCTTCACCTGTTGTCACAGCATCAAGTATCGTGCATGGAGGCATAGTTCTTGTGTAATTAACCAAGTGGTGTGCAAGGATGTATAGCGCCACCTTTCAATTAAAGAAAAAAAATGCAAAGTGTGTTGACAAATGCAAAGAAATCCAGCACACAATACACAATCCAGCACACACACTCTGCATCTCTTTCCCCACTCCTCCCCAAATAAGAGAATTTAGAACACAATTCCAGCCCACCCAGCAAAATCTTCAATCCTGGTTACGGATTGCATAGCAGCCAAATGGTCTGGGGTGTTCTCCAGCTGAAACTTGGGGGGCCTCGGGCCGATTCCAGCTCATGAGAGAGGTATGTTGAAGCTAGCACTGAAGGTTATTGAAAACATAACCAAAGCTCCTCCTGATTTCATTAAATACAAATGTGAGAGGGGTCATCAGTTTTTATAGGGGCCCATAAAGCATCACTCTTGTTCAAATAGGCTATCAAATCACCCAAGGATTCTCTCTAGCAAGGGATGCCATAAAACCTGGGAGTTTTCCTCTTTAGGAAACTCATCTCAACATCATAATAAAAATAACCCTAAATAATACCAAACAGAACAGTTCTTCAATAACATAATTATAGGCATCTTTTCCTTTCTATCTCTCTTTCTCTCATCTTTCTCTCTCCCTCCCTCTCTCCTTCCCTTCTAGGAGGTTGTGTATTGGTATCTACTCTGGAACAAACTTCAAAGCCCTTTGTAAATATGCAAAGCACCATGCTTAGATAATATTGCTTTGTCTTTCCAGAGACCATAGAGATTCCCAAAGACAGCCATTCAGGTAGATTCAGGGATCTGAGAGCTATTAGCCACAAATTGGCCGTTAATACATGGTGGTTGTAAACCTGATGCAGATATGGAAAGGTCTCTGTGGGACAGTCATGCTTTCTCAATAAAGGTGAACAAATTTATGAGGGCTGCCTAATGGTGTAGTCTGCTGTAGTCATGAAGGATTTAAACACCCACACACCCATACCGAACATCTTAGGAAGTGTCAAAAGGGGATCTCGTCTTTTCCAAGAAACAAAAATGGCATGAATCTGCTCACAAGAAATGCTATTGATTGACCTGGATGCTTCCCAGTCCACAATAAAGCATCGTCCTTGGGCATAGAAAATGAGCGTGTCAGTCCAGCCTTCAGCCTGACATGCTTGTTTTTACAAGCAGGAAAAGTTTATTTAGTGAGAGAGTGTTGAAACATCCAGCCTTGCTCCACATGTTCCAAAGATGGACCATGGCAATTGGGAATATGGAATGGTGACTGGTGCCCAGTGCAGCTG
The DNA here is from genome assembly GCF_965207765.1 of Zootoca vivipara. NCBI lineage: Eukaryota > Metazoa > Chordata > Lepidosauria > Squamata > Lacertidae > Zootoca > Zootoca vivipara. Next base: position 38,868,091 of record NC_142585.1, on the reverse strand, counting down.
ATGGGATGGAAGGCAGGGAGACCAACAGTAGGTGGCACCAGAGCCAAAGACAGGCAGAGCCCATTCATTCTTGTTTTGTCCCCATCTCCTCCCTCCTGAGTTCTAAGAGGGCAACCCTGAGACTCAGGAGCCAGAAAGTGGCATGCATTGCCAATCCCTGGACTGGCTATAAGCAGGAAGGCAGGCAGATGGGCTTGGAAGAATCAAGAGCAGTACATGTGAAAAGGATCTAGGAGTCATGATAGACCACAAACTTGACATGAGTCAACAGTGTGATGCAGCAGCTAAACAAGCCAATGCAATTCTGGGCTGCATCAATAGGAGTATAGCATCTAGATCAAGGGAAGTAATAGTACCGGTACCACTGCATTCTGCTCTGGTCAGACCACACCTGGAGTACTGTGTCCAGTTCTGGGCACCACAGTTCAAGAAGGATACTGACAAGCTGGAACGTGTCCAGAAGAGGGCAACCAAAATGGTCAAAGGCCTGGAAACGATGCCTTATGAGGAACGGCTTAGGGAGCTGGGTATGTTTAGCCTGGAGAAGAGAAGGTTAAGGGGTGATATGATAGCCATGTTCAAATATATAAAAGGATGTCATATAGAGGAGGGAGAAAGGTTGTTTTCTGCTGCTCCAGAGAAGCGGACACAGAGCAATGGATTCAAACTACAAGAAAGAAGATTGCACCTAAACATTAGGAAGAACTTCCTGACAGTAAGAGCTGTTCGGCAGTGGAATTTGCTACCAAGCAGTGTGGTGGAGTCTCCTTCTTTGGAGGTATTTAAGCTTGACAGGCATATGTCAAGAATGCTTTGGTGGTGTTTCCTGCTTGGCAGGGGGTTGGACTGGATGGCCCTTGTGGTCTCTTCCAGCTCTATGATTCTAAGACTGAAGCTGGTGGAGCAGTGCCCCGTTTTTCCCCAGGAACACAAGAATCTGCCTACTTTCAAGCCATAACATTGTTGATTTACCCCAGTACTGGCAACTCTGGCCAGAAACAACTTTCCAGAAGCAGCACCTCTCAGGCCAAGGTATTGGCAATCACTTGATCCTCCCCCCCCCCAACTGGAGGTGTCAACCTAAGGCCCGTGGGCCAGATGCAGTCCATGCTTACTTCTGACAGGTCTTTCCAGTGTCTAGTTATGGTGTTTCTGGTTGCTGAGAGTAAGTGGGTTATGAGTTCTTTGTGATACAGGTGGGCATTATTGTCTTGGAAGATGTTTAGCAAGGCCAATTCTGGGGTTATTTCTAATGTTTGCTGGGTTATTTTACATATTTCTCTTATGGTTGTTGTCCAGAATAGTTGGATTTTGGGGCACTCCCACCACATGTCAAAATATGTGCATGTTGAGGTGCATCCTCTCCAGCATTTTGGTGAGGTTCCTGGGCGTATTAGCACTCGTTTTCTTGGTGTTAGGTACCACCTGTAGATGATTTTCAGAGTGAGTTCTTTCCTTTTTGCTGATATGGATTTAAAGGGGGGTTTAGACCACATTCTGGTCCAATGAGTGGGGTTAATCTCATATCTTATGTCATCCTCCCATTGTCTTTTGATTGTGTCTAGGGGATTGTGAGGAGTATTTATGAGCATTATGTGGTCCCTTAAATAAAACTGCAGTTGAAAGAATTTCTAAATCATGTTTTATTGGCACAGAGGTAAAACACAGCACTTAGCTACGAGGACCATCAAAGTAAAGATGATATGCAGCAGAGATTTTACAAGAGGAGACCTGGCACAATCACCCACCATCCTTTGTTTGGAGTAGGAAACTTCTCCATCATGGACACCCAGATTCTGTGCCAATAATGAAGTAGTACTGATAGTAGTCTTTTAATCTATTATCCTCCCTTCACCCTAAAGGTCTCAGGGCAAGTTACAACAATTTAAAATACAACATTAGAAACAATTTGGAAAACTTACAATTAAAAAAATATATGAAGTAACATCTAATAAAAAGTAACAAAAGTTCACACAATTGCTTATATTAGATTTAGATTTCCATTTTTTAAAATTAGAAATCTTCCTTCCTTTTAAAAAAAAATGCTTACACCATATCATGGGATGCTCCAGTAAAATACCCTCTCGTGCTTTTTAAAGTCTCGGCTCTGAGGCAATGTGATAAGTATAGGCACATCAGTGTTCCAGGTCTTAACTTGGGGGTTCTCATTCCCGTAAGAAGAGACTCATTGGATCAGACCAAAAGTCTGCCTAATCCAGCATCCTGTTCCCTACATTGGCCCTAATAAACACTCAGCAAGGGAGAGTCTAAGAAAATCAAATCAAAATACCAAAAGAATTGTTCAAAAATATACAATATTTTATAAGAGAATCAGACAAGTCCACGCAGGATATGTTCGGTTTCTGATAATTGGTTCTCATGGGAAACTTACAGATTCTTGCTTCACACAATTAACTCAAGGCAGTGTCAATTTACTCTTAGCAGAAAGCCAAGGTCTGCCTGACCTGGCAACAACTCTCTCATTGGTTAATGACCAGCACTGAACTCTGTTATCTAGGAATGCTAGCACAGTTGTTTCTTGTGGGTGTTAGGAGTAGGAGTGCTGCGTATGTTTGGAGAGAGAGAGAGAGAGAGAGAGAGAGAGAGAGAGAGAGAGAGAGAGAGAGAGAGAGAATTTATTTTGCTGTGCTTTGTATGCAGAAACTCTGCTGGTTTTCTTTTCTTTTAATAAATCCTGTAAATAGTTATTCTGTGTCTAGCCGACTAGTCATTTCCACCTCAACTAGCTTCTGTGCTGTGCAGGAAAACTCTGCTATGTTTGGGCTAAAGCCACTAGAGCTATGCCTGACACTTCAAAATTCTAAGAGGATAAAACTATCAATGGCTATGTTCCACCTCCATTGTCAAAGGCACCACTGATTTTGAATACTGGTTTCTGGCAATCGCAAGTGGAAATAGTGTTGTTGCCTTCAGGTCCTGTTTGTGGGCTTCCCACAGACCTCATGTTGGCTTCTGTGAGAACAAGACACTGGACTAGACGGGCCATTGGTCTGATCCAGCAGGACTATTCTTATGTCCTTATGCTAAAATGAAATGGGCACTCATCCCTGAGAAATTCAAGAGCTATGGGACACATGAAGAAGCAGGTGCCTTTATCCTGCAAGTAGGAATAGGGGGAAAGATTCAATTTCATTCTTATATAAAGGTGGACCAACTGCTGGGAATCACAAGTGGGAAGAGCACAGTTGGACTTGGGTTCTGCTTTAGGTTCTCAACTTCAAGGGCCAAATGTTCCCTCCCAGCCTCCCTACCTGTCCCCTGGAAATCACCACAGGTTGCACACACACACACACACATATCCTACAGGGCACACCTGTCAATGATCCTTTATTTGCACATCAAATACTTCTGCATGGCCAGATTATGTCTTTGAACTCTGATCATGCCTCATGCTTGCCTAGATGGAAGACAGAGATGGCTATGTATAGAAATGATGCTACTGAACAAAGGTAGAAATTTACATACATTGCTCCACCCACTTTTGCCTCTGGCCCCACCCACCACTGGCATGTAACCCTTGGCCAGTTGTCCCAGATGAGAATGTGGCTTTTGGACTGAAAAGGGTTCTCCACTCCTGTAATAAACATGGGATGTGCAAGGGTGAATGGATGAAGATAGTGTACTGGGGGCATCAGGGGTGTTAAGCCTCAGAAGAAGAGAAGAAGCTGGCCAAGTCTGGAACTGCTGTAGAACCAGCTTGGGACTTACACCAGGTTCCTGGTGCTGGAAGTGCAGTGTCCAAAGCCTCTATTGCTTGAACTGGGGCTCATACAGATGCTGTCTCCTGAGTCCCACTCAAGTGTTTCCTACATTATATCACCTGAAGGAAGTTCACCAGGCTACTAAAGATATCCTTGTCTTCAGGTCAACAGACTGGTCTTTGAATCACCACCACCTTTAGGCCAGGGAGATGGAAGTTGGGAAGGAGAAAGGATGAGCTTTCTAAGTCCTCGGTTCACCTTCAGTCATTCTCTTTGGAGCAAGGTGGTTCTCCGCTCTCCCTGGTGCTGAAACCACCAGCCTTCCTTGCTGCCTTGACATGGCAGGTTGGGGGAGGAGGAAATCGCCCCCTACACATGTTTACCCTCACATGTTCAGTTTGTATGCCTGAAGTCTGCTAAGGAAGCTTATTACCTATGGGGAGAAAGAAAAGGAGAAGCCTGGGGTTGGGGTTGGGGGCAGATGGGAAGAAAGTCTCAGCAGGAAAAGGGAGGGAGGGAGGGATGAAGGCAAAACTCACTATTTGGGAGAAAAAATTGGGAGATGTGGGAGTAAGGCAGGCTGGAGGGAGACAGGGAGTCTCAACAGCAGGAAGGAAGGAAGGAAGGAAGGAAGGAAGGAAGGAAGGAAGGAAGGAAGGAAGGAAGGAAGGAAGGAAGGAAGGAAGGAAGGAAGGAAGGAAGGAAGGAAGGAAGGAAGGAAGGAAGGAACTCATCAGGGAAAAGAAAAAGAAACTAAGCTGAGGCACACGAAGAGAAACGGAGATTTCAACATCAAGCAAGCAAGAAACCTTCAAATAGCAGAGCAGTTAAGCAACTCCTAGGTGTTTTTAATAACATTGATCAGGCCGACTGAAAAAAAGGCCAAGCTCAGGGAGACAGGAGCAGCCAACAGATGCTGACATTCTATCACGGCAGACACATATTGACTAGCGGTCTGAACAAGTCACTCACTCATTGCCGGGCAGCCTGATTGAGTTGCCTGCAGCGAGTAAATGAGCCTTCCATCCACTTCAGGTCGAAATGAACTGCAATCTTTTCAGACCTCGTTGTTGGCCAAATGAGAGATTTAAAACCCTGGAGGACTCCAAATGAATTTACCACGGAGCCACAGTAACTAAGAAAGCGCCAATACATCAGCGCCGGAGAGGGGAGAGCGCGCGCTGAGCAGAGCACTTCCCGTTTTGTTTTTCAACCCCGAGCCCCAAACAATACCGGCATCCGGCGTAAACAGATTAAGCAGGGCGAGGTCTCTAAAAACCCTCCCCTCTTTCTTCCCCATCTCCTGGCTTCTTTAAAAGATTTTGATGAGAAAACATTCCAACTTTCCTCCACTTCCCCGGGGGAAATCCTCTGCTATCGATTTAGTGTTTCCCTCCTCGCTACTTGTCAATTTTCCCAGGGCTTCAGCCGACAAAAAATTCTCATTTGAAAGCTGACAGATGCCCCGCTCTTTTGCATGAACCAAGCATATGCTGACATGGTTGCTAAAGACGGAAAATAAACATATTGGGGTGGGATAGGGGAAGCGATCAACGGACCACATACACAAACGACATAAAGCAACAAACAGAGCGAATGTCGTAACTCCGATCCGGAATGGCCCAAACCGGATTTGAAAATATAGGATTGAATCCTGCTAACTTCTACTCAGAGTAGGGATGGGAGAGATTTGAATCACTGCCCGCTGAAAGCCAAATCTATCAAATTCACATTTTTCAAAAACAATCTGCAAACTGAAATGCAGCCATTCTTTGGAATTTGCAAAGCTGTTTTCCAACTCAGCAAGGTTTATAAAATATGTGTATACTGGGGGGGGGGGGGGGGAAATGTGCATAAAAATGAAATATTTGGGGAAATAACATACAAAAAATATGTTATATTGGGGGAAATGCTTGCAAAAATGTGTACATTGGTCAAAATTGCATATAAAATTTGCTTATTGTGGAAATGGCACTTAAATCATGATGAATTTTCATACCATAAAAAATGCAAACTAGTATTGCTATTATTAAATGTATTTATATCTCATCTTTCTCCCAAACTGGGATTCAAGGTGGCTCACAGCATTTGAAAACATCTATTATAAAACACAAAGTCAGAACAGATTAGTTAAAAACAATAATTCAAAATACATCAAAACATGCTTAGAACCAGCAACTGAAATCCAGTTTGCCCTGACAGCAGTCCAGTGGTCAGCATCATTTGCACCCTAGCTTTCAAGGGCCTTTCTGCACAGGAAGGTCTTAGTCTGCTTCTGGGAGGATAACAAGGAAGGAGCCAGTCTAACCTCTCCTAGGAGGGAATCCCACAATCTGGGAGTAGCCGCAGAAAAAACTCTCTGTGGTGCCAACACCAACCATGCTTCTGATGTTGATGGAACCAAGAGAAGGTGTTTCACTCAAGGATCTTAACACCAGGCAGGTTTGTATAGGGAGATAAGATATTTAAGGCAGCCTGGGACAAAGTATTTGGAACAAAATACATTTTTGAATAGATATTTTGTAATAAAATAGTATTTTGTGAGTAAGCAACCCCTGAAACTCATTCACTACCAATCAGCTGTGGTTAATATGTGATCTAGGAGGCCAGAGTACTAAAGGTCTTTCTCTTTATCCTTCCATTGGCTAGAAACAATGCAGGTCTCTTGTTTCTTGTTACCAAGTCTTATCCTGGTGTACTTTGCCCGAACCCCGTGTGCTATTGACCTTGGACTGTTGCCTGATGTTGCCTTTGGGTCACATTTTGGGCCTGGACTCATTCATCATGCTTCATGTTGGTTTCCTTGGACTCTGGTGCACCTGAAACCCTGACCTTGTGGGTTAGCATTTTGATAAAGAAGTTTATACTTCCTGGGGCTGAGATGCTAGCCTCTGGGGACACTCACTGCAACAGGTGACAGAAACATAGGAACCTGCCTTAGGCCATTGATCTACAGTATTGTTTACACTGACTGGCAGTGACTATCCGGGGTTTCAGGCAGGGGTCTCCCCCAGTCCTGCCTAGAGATGCTCAGAGCTGAACCTGGAACCTTCTGCATGCAAGGCAAATGTTCTACCACTGAGCTATGAGCCTTCCTCATGCAGAAACAGGATATTTTTTTCAGCTGTGAAGTTTCCTCTCACTCCTAGATTCAGCCCTCCAGTAGGGAAACTCCTTAGCTTTTGTACACATATCTGCCTCATGGTTCACATGTAGGATGCAAAGACATTTCCTTGCCAGGGCTCTTGCTTTCATGGAGAAGATTTGTTTAAAAATTAATGTGAAACATTGTGCCATGGCTCTGCTTCTAAGTGATGCCTCCCTCTCACTTGGATCCTACAGAAATCTTTGTGAAATGCCTGGAAGCCATCGCTGCTAATCGAGAAGAAGGATTTGTCCCTCCAGTAGCACAAAGGCAATGTGGAGGTTGCCGGCTGGAAAATTAGCCAGGGGGGCACTCTTTCTCCCCCTCCCCCTCCTGTCTCTCACCTCATTAGACTAGTAAGAAGATGTAATTGGAAGCTTCTCCCCACAGGCTTGAGCCAGCATTAGTGGGGAGAGAGGTAGACTGAATGTCAGGGGGGACTTAAAGCATATCAGCTAGACTTGTGGAATGGTGTTCAGTGATCGGCAGTTCCTTGGAGATGAACAAGTCCCTCCCTGTCCCTTCACCCTTGTATATATTCACACAGTGGGTATGGAGCAAGGCTGCCGAACCATATTCAGCCTCAGGGCCACATGCCCTTCAGGGTAGCCTTCTGAGGGCCACATCCCAGTGGTGGGCAGGGGCCAGAGGCAAAGGCAGGTGGAACAATGAATGTAACTTTTCCCTTTGCACAGTTGGCTGGATCCTACAAACACTCACTTACACCCCCCTGTATCCTTCGATGCAGGCAAGCAAGAGGCATTATCAGAATTTGAGGACACATCCCAGTCAGGCCAAAACACTCGTGGAAGGTGCAAAGCAGAGCTGGTGAGGGGTGTAGCTTGGGAGGAAGGGTGAGGTGGAGAAAGCCCTAGCCACATTCAACAGGTTCCCAACCCTATTATAGAGCTTAGCTAAGGTAGCCTCCAGGAATTCTTCTTCTTATTTAGGGGCAGAGAAACTCTACAGACTATTTAGCAAATATTTTCAAGGGGGTGGGATTATCTAACCAGCAGGAGATAGAGGGGGGAAGTTTTCTACCTCTGAAAAAAAAATGCAGCTGTTAATATTGAATGAAACTCTCTTGCTGGTTCATATTTGTAGATGAAGGAAGCCAGGGGCTAAGACAGGAGGACTTCCTTCAACAATCTTAAAATATTTTCCCTGATTCTGTGTTTTTTGGAGCATGCCAAAAACTTTTTTTTCACCCATGTCCCAGATTAATTTTGTTGTTGTTGGTCAATTACGGTACACTGCTTGTCACTGTGAATGTGTGAATTTGCTATGCAAGCAGTGACTGTTTTTGGCATGTCCAATAAATGTGCAACTGAGCACATGTGCATCGCACCGAACCCGGAAGCGGCCCAAAAATGTCACCAGAAAGGGGTGGAGTGGGGCAGGGATGGAACAGGGCGTTTGCATGTTTTTTCAGTTGTGTTTCAATTATATGCAATTTCACTTGGCCATGAAGCTCACTGGGTGTGACCAGTCGCTAACTCTCAGCCTAACCTACCTCACTTGGTTGTGAGGATAAAATGCGAAGAGGCAGAACCATGTACACCACCTTGAGCTCCCTGAAAAGAGGTGGGATATAAATACAATAATACAATATAATATAATAATACAATAAATACAATAAACAAAAAAAGTAGAATGACAGCCATTAAATTTTTTTAAAAAATATACAACAGTGCTATTCTCTCTTCTCTTGGCTCTTTGGGAAAGAATTTCTATTTCAGCTCCTTCACTTGACTGTAAGGGGGGGGGACGGCAATTCCTCCCATCTATTGGCCTCCCCTCTTTCTTTTCTCACCATGGAGAGAACTCTATCCTTGTGTAATGTGGTATTGTATATTTCTTCCCTAATGCTCTTTTGAACAAAATCATCTATTTCATCAACAGTATATCAGCAGTGACCAAAGACCATTAAATAATGCATCTCACTCAGGAGCGATGGAGCAAGGAAAGGGCTCTGACCTGTTTTAAACCTTATTACTTTCTTGCATTATGTCCCCCGCTGCAATCTTTTTGTTTAAGTGATTCGAGCTCAAGCATTGCTTCCTGCTTCTTAAAAGATGGCAGGCTGGCTCTTGTGGAGAGCCCCGACGTTGGGATTAGCTGCCTTTGCACCCAGATGTAGCCCTGAGTGAATTAATCTTGGTTCTGCCTCACCAAAAATATATGTCTAAATGTTATGAGAGAGAGAGAGAGAGAGAGAGAGAGAGAGAGAGAGAGAGAGAGAGAGGTGGCGATCAGGAAAAGAAAGCTTTCCTATTTTCTCTCTTTCAGTGAATTAGAATAGTTAGGGAATGGTTGAGAGCTAATTTTTTATTATTATTAAAGAAGCTATCCCCCCCATGGGTCCAAAGAATAAGGACACTTCCATGTGACAGTTTATGTGGAATGCTAGAAGACGAGAAGAACCCTGCAGGATCAAGCCAGTGGCACAAGGGCATCCTGTTCTCACTGTTCCCAACTAGATGTCTGTGGGACACCCTCGAGCAGGATCTGAGCACAAGAGCGCTCTCCCCTCCTGTGACTTCCAGTAACTGGCATTCAGAAGCATTACTGCCTTCAACAGTGGGGGCAGAGCCGAGCCATCGTGGCTAGTAGCCATTTATAGCCTTAGTCTCCAATGGGACATCTGGTTGGCCACTGTGATAAACAGCATCCTGGACTAGATGCGCCATTGGGCTGTTACAGCAGGTTTCTTCTCGTGTTCTTAGAGTAGACCACTGAGATTTATTGACCTAAATTAGTCATGTCCATTAATTTCACTGGGTTTACTCTTACGAAAGATGGGGGTCTTAAGAATTTCTGGTGTTCTAGAAACCTCCACAGAGTGCAGTCAGATTTCCACTCCATCTGCCAAGCTGCAAGGCCATCAATCTGGGGTAATGTTTTCCATATCATGGCCCCCTAACATAGGCTTACTCCCAGATAGTCCATTACAGCATAATGGGCACAATTGAAACTAAAGGGGGGGGGGGAAATGGCACTTAGGAATGGGAATACATCAGTGGTAATTAGCGCTAACCAGAAATCAGCACCAGAGCTTTGAGATCATCATTCCCCCATCCCTCCTTGAAGGGAGAGAGAAAAAAGGGGACACCTTTTTAATTATTATTAAGGGGAGGGGGAGAAGAGAAAGATCTGAAATTCCCGTTCCTAATTAGCATACATAATTTGCTATCTCTGACACAAAAGTGACTTTATCACAGGAGCCCTGGGGGGCTGGGGGGGGGAGAGAATAATGCTGTGATAATTCCATCAGAGAATCGCTTTTTAAGGAAAAAGAAAGAGGTAGGGAGGTGTGTGTGTGTGTGTGTGTGTGTGTGTGTGTGTGTGTGTGTTTCAACATGATGTTTCCATGATGGGCACATTCACACACGCATCTTTTCTCTTCATGACCTTGTAGCTCTACCACAAAGAGATGAGTAACTTATTTATCTATAGAGAATTGTTTGCTTTAAAAGCTACCCTTGAGTAAATTTCTCAGGGTGTCATGCATCATTATTATTTTTATTATTAAATATTTCCATTACTTACATTAATGACAATTATTCAGTGTTTCCGTATATTTTGGGTTATTAAATATTAATCTGAATACTAAATAACAAAGGAAACCTCTGTAAATTGACAATTAATAAAATCAACTATTGGTAAATAAAGGGGAGGGGGCATTTGAAATTATTTCACATTAAGTTGAACAAAACATATGTGCAATTGCATACGCATATAATTATCACATAATTAGTCAGTCTGTGTGGTGCAATGGTTCTAGTGTCAGGCTAGGGCCAGGGAGACCAAGGTTCAAATCCCCACTCAGCCGTGAATCTCACTAGGCGACCTTGGGCCAGTCATTGCCTCTCAGCCTGACCTACCTCACAGGGTTGTTGTAGGGATTAAAGGCCATAAATAAATAAATGAAATGTGACTGATTTGGCAGAAACACCAGTTTGTGAAGAGAGGGTGTGAATTTACAGAGGGGAATCTTGGACTACAGATTTGGACTATAAAGAAGAAGAGTAAAGACATAAAAATCCACACAGAAACATTTTATTTGGACTTAAACTCACTTGCAGAATGAACGCAGAGGCTGTTAATGAAAATAAATGAAGGATTAACATCAGAATGTATTAAGGGAATTATTGTAATATTTTGAAATGCCGTAGAACTATGAGATTCCCTCCGATCTCGAAGCATGGGAAGGCAGCTAAACATAACAATAATTTATAATTAGGCATAACATTGGGATTTGTTTGATTGCTGGATAATTTGTATAATTTGGAATATATAATTTGGTTTGATTGGAAGATTTTCATAAATATTTTTTTAAAAAAATACCAAAGGCAATAAATAAATGTACACCACCTTGAGCTCCTTGGAAGAAATGGTGGGATATAAATGAAATAGATAAATACATTATTATTTCAATTTCCAATATTATAAGCCACCCACCCTAACCATGTTTTTAGGTCTTAAAATAAGGAGATGAAACACTTAAAATGCATTATGCAGGGTTATTTAACATGAGAGCATAAAAGTGGCATTAAAACATATTACGTAAATAAGATTGATTGATCAGACATTAGTGATCTGTTTTTAAAAAAATGGTACCCATTGGCCAGCGTATAAAAATATAGATTTCCTGCTTTTTAACAAGGATATCAAGGTAACAAGAAGAGTTTCCACTACCTTCATGATATGAGCTAAGACACGGGACAAATTTTCAAGGCAAACCTAAAAGATAACACTGGAGATATGTGGTTATTTCAATTATCTTAATTTTATTTGCATGGGTTTTATGATAGTTAATAGCAAACTACAAAACTCTAACAGGAAACTGGCATGTGAGGAAATAAATAAATGGCTGAGCTGAACTGCCCAATTATGTCATTTTTGGACATAATTTGAACAGCCGGGTTTTAATTAAGATGGTTTTATTTATTTATGCTTAGTTTTATTTCTCATTGCATTTTTTTAAAAAAATCTCATCACATTTGTTATCTTATGTCCATCTCCCCTATTAGGGATGGGGTGTGTATAGCATTTTAATATAAACCATTTTAATATGAATCAACATACAAAAGCAGCACAGTTATCCTTCAAGCTGTTGCAATTTTGCAGTTCTCCAGTCAAACAATGGACACAAAAATAAGTATGCTAAAGCAAAGTGTGGACAAATGCATCTGTTAGTAAAAATAATGTACCAAAAAAAATTGCATCGTACATTCTATACACACTCACATGTTTCTTTCCATACACCGCCCAGGCAACCAAAGGTCATCATCAGAGCTCAAGGACACATTCCAGGCAGAGAAGAAGAAGAAGAAGAAGAAGAAGAAGAAGAAGAAGAAGAAGAAGAAGAAGAAGAAGAAGAAGAAGAAGAAGAAGAAGAAGAAGAAGGAGGAGGAGGAGGAGGAGGAGGAGAAGGAGAAGGAGAAGAAGAAGACCCAGGGCTGTCTTAAGCTCATCGGGTGCCCTGGTGCAGGGATCCCTCGGGCGCCCCACCCCACCCCATCCCCCCTCTTAAAAAAAGGGGGGGAAGGAAAGCTCTTACCTTCCCTGGAGGTGCTCATGCCGAAAGGCCTCGGAGGCCAGATGGGTGCACCATGGAGCCAGCGGGGAGAGCCTCCCTGGCACAGCATTAGGGCCTGGCATGCCGGGCAGTGGGGGGAGCCTCACGGCGGCCTCCGTACCTCACAGCGGGGCCGCACTGTGCCGGAAGCCGCCCGGCGGATTCTCTTGGCCCTGTCTGTCTCCCGTGGGGCCGGAGATGCCGGATTGAGTGTGGGAGGGGCGCCGCTGCTCTGCGTGGTCTTCCTCCCTTCTCCCAGCGGGCCGGGGTGCCTTCCCAGCTGTCTCCTGTGACTCCGGCACTTGCTGGGTCCATGCAGCCTCCCCCCTTCCGTGGGTGGGCCGCAGGGCCCGGGTGGGTCCGGGCAGTGCCAGGAGGCCTCCCTGCCGTTTCCTTGCGGCAACAGGGCGCTGCCAACAGGGCACTGTGTTTCATTGGTAGAGCTGCTGCCATGTGGCGTCGCCTCTACCAATGAAACGCAGCGCCGGGGTGATGGATGACCCTGGTGCTGCAGAGCGGAACAGGATCCTAGTGCCCCTGTTTCCTGCTCTGCCCTGAGTGGCGCGGCTGGCGGGCGTGCAAGACTCAGAGGAGGGAAAAGGGAGGCCCCCGTGCAGCTCCTCCACTTGCTGGGGCACCCCTCAGTGCCCCTGAGCGCCCAGGTGCCCTGCGCCACTAGAGCCAATGGGCGAGCTAGCCCTGAGAAGACCTGTGGTGTAAAGCAGAATGGCATGAAGGATGTAGCCAGGGGATGATTCCAAGGGCCAAAAAGAAAGATCTGGGGGGCACATTTGGCTCCTCAACCTGAATTCCCTGCCCCTGCATTATAGTAATGCAACCTAGAGGCTGCCAATGCATGGATAACAGTGATTAGACCTAAGCTTTATTCATACAGCAACCAGCCCCTATCTGCCTGCTTTCTTACTTACAGGTATTTCAGGGGATAGCACTGCCCATCAGCTTCCTCCTCCTCCTTACTATCAGTGTTGCCCTGGTGGAACATAGCATTGTTCCGGCCTGAGAAATAAGGGACGGGACCGGAAGTAGCGCTGCCGCCATTTTGGAACTGGGCGAAGCATGCTCAGAAGCTACTTTTGATGCTGCTCTGCCCTGTTCCAAAATGGTCGCCGCACCAGAAGTCGCGCTGCAGCCATTTTGGAACTGGGCAAAGCAGCATCAAAAGTCGCTTCTGAGCATGCTCCGCCCAGTTCCAAAATGGCCGTCGCGCCAGAATAAACCGGGGAAAAACAAAAAAATCCGTTTTTTCGGCTGGGAGCAGCTGGAAAAACGGGGGTTTCCCAGGGAATACGGGAGACTTGGCAGCTATGCACCAGCCATCACTGGAAAGAACATGCTAGCAGCTCTGGAGCTTAAGGAAAGCCAGTCGCCTGGAAACACCCACTGAATCAACTCTTTTCTCTCCTCAAAACTGTAGCAAAATTGTAAGATCTGCGGGTCTTTTTGATCTTCCTTTCTCAAGGCAGATTAGGAATGTGACAGGACCAGCATTCTCTGTCATTTCCCTTCCAAGCTTTACACCTTTCCCCCACTCCAGAAATTAATTTCTCAATTTGCATAATGTATAAATACTCAAATTGCTAATGAGAATAGAGGCAACTTCAAAAAAAAAAAAAACCACCAAAACCACCTCAGTATAATTTTCCAATTACAGGCTTTAACTAAAACCTCAATATAGCTCAGAAAGGCTTTTGTAAAAAGGTGGGGGAACAGGGGGAGATACAGTATTAGGTGCTCATTTTTATGGGTTTAAAGGGTTGTTGCTTTTTTAGAAGAAATCCTCTTCCAGTTTTCAGTAAAAATGACACTTCCTCCACCAACCTCTTTGGGTGCTGATTTGAAATCACAAAATCACAATGCATATTAGTTAGTTGTAAAGCCTCCCTTTGAGACCCAAAATCAGAGTAGAAATTGGTGGTTCTCCTGCATAGAACGCAGAGTCAAAGCGGCACAAAATTGAAAAGATCCATAATTGAGAAAACCCATTTGGGGGTGTCACATTTTGACCTTGCTCAGGGAACCATAGTACCAAAGATTACCAAAGTTTGCCCCGAGGCAAGTGCAATAAGGACCTACTCACTATTAGAAAACCACTGGGGCCTAATTTGAATAGTAGAATGTCTGGCATCTGGTGGGCTGGGCTTTTGTGTTGTGCTCTGGAATCGCCCCCTCCCTTCAGGTGTCAGTTAAGTTCAGTTAGAGAGACCAACTGTCATTCTTGCTTCTTGCCTCATGATGTTGTTTTAGTTTCTCTCAGTAAGCATGTTATCGTGTTACAGTTTTCTATATGATTAAACCTTTGTTTGACATAGACGTGAGCCACTTACCTTGCTGAAAGAAAAGAAACTCTGCTGAAGAATGGTGGGATATCCTAAATTGTGTGAGTGAGGGGATATTCCCAGTCTGAGATTGAGGACTGGGTTTTTTAAATCACCGCCACCCTCCACAACACTTGCAGATTCCAGGCAAACAGGTCCAAGAACATAGGGAGAACTGGTTGTCTGTCCAGATACGCAGAGCTTGAAGCATGTGTTTGGTTCTAATGATGGCTGCTGCTCATCGCGACTGCCAGAGTAGCAGGCTGAAAGTCCAACAGTAGGTGGCACCAGAATCAATGGCAGGCAGAGCCACTAAGATTAGGTCTGTCCCTGTCCTCCTCCCTCCTGAGTTCTGCAAAGGCAACACAGTCATACCTTGGATCCCGAACGCCTTGTGAGTCGAACGTTTTGGCTCCCCAAACACTGCAAACCTGGAAGTGAGTGTTCCAGTCTGCAAACGTTATTTGGGACCCGAACGTCTGGCACGGCTTCTGATTGGCTGCAGGAGCTTCCTGCAGCCAATCGGAAGCCGTGCCTTGGTTTCTGAATGTTTTGGAAGTCGAACGGGCTTCTAGAACAGATTCCATTCGACTTACGAGGTACGACTGTACTGAGCCAGAGGAGCAGCAGGGAGGAAGCTGTGAGGCTTCTGGGTTGGTTGTAAGTAAGGAGGCATGCAGAGGCTGGTTACAGACAGACTGAGGTTGGTGGCACAGTGCCCTGTTCGCCCTTACAGACCAGCCTCCACTGCCAATTGAACCCACTGGGTAGGCAGAGTCAGTCTGGGGCATGAATCATAGAATCGTAGAGTTGGAAGAGACCTCAAGGGCCATCCAGTCCAACCCCCTCGCCGAGCAGGAAACACCATCAAAGCATTCTTGACATATGGCTGTCAAGCCTCTGCTTAAAGACCTCCAAAGAAGGAGACTCCACCACACTCCTTGGCAGCAAATTCCACTGCCGAACAGCTCTTACTGTCAGGAAGTTCTTCCTAATGTTTAGGTGGAATCTTCTTTCTTGTAGTTTGAATCCATTGCTCCGTGTCCGCTTCTCTGGAGCAGCAGAAAACAACCTTTCTCTCTCCTCTATACGACATCCTTTTATATATTTGAACATGGCTATCATATCACCCCTTAACCTTCTCTTCTCCAGGCTAAACATACCCAGCTCCCTAAGCCGTTCCTCATAAGGCATGAAGCAACAGAGGACATGCTACCTGTGGAAGCAGCTACCTTGATATTGATCTATAAGGTTTTTCCTGGTTCTGATGGGTCCCTGTTCATTCATCAAGTTCTGATTCCTGGCTGATTCCCTCAACTCTGACTTGCTAGTTGGACTCCCGGATCCTCATCTCTGACAAATGCCTATAGCTCAACACTGACCACTGAGATTTTCCCCTTAAATGGAAGGCCATTAAAAAAAAACACCTGATCGTTATTGCTGCACCAGGAGATAGTAGTAATTCTGGAGCAATGGAAATGGGTTGAAACGGCACGATGTGATCATATCCTCTGGCTGCCAAAACAGCACCGTTTCATCTCATGGAGTTTTTGCTCTATCCAAGACTGGTGGGAAATGAATAAGCGTTACCTTATAATTTCAAATTACTTGTAGCTTTAGTTAATTAAATGTAAAATCATTGGAATAAAATTATCCTTTCATTGGAAATTAACTCACTGCGTAGGACTTTGATAATTACTTTCTTACCCCCCTTCAAATATCACGTTCAGAATGGTCAGTTAAACCTTACGCAAGCGCAGAGGAAAGGAGGGAGGGGGGCCTTTAATGGCTCCCTAGCAATCAAGCTGATTATTATTATTTTTCAAGCACAAGCTATTAACATGTGCAATGAGGTATTAGCTAATAAATTATCTTTATAAAATTAAATTGTAATTTTATCACAAATTTTACAGAGGTTATGCTTTTTAATGGCTGTGTTTTAACTGCGCAGTATGGAGCTGTGTTTTTCTCCATTAATTTATTAATGCTTCATGTTCATATAATACCTCTTCTCTTTTTTAAAAACATAAAAAATAAAAATTAACTCTGGATTGATTTATTTCCATTCGCAGGTGAGAGTTTTATTACACTTTTGTGATATAAGATCACTGTCCGGTGGCAGATTAATGCCCACAAAGTCAAGGCTAGGCCAGGGCCATGGGTGATGCAAGTCAGCATACAAGGTAGTGGGGAGCAGTAAGGGAGGCTTTGAACAGAGATAGGAGCAGAGCCAGGCCAATGGGACAGAGTGGGAAATGATTTGGAACACGTTGGTCATGGTCAGGAAGGAAGGAAGGAAGGACACACATCAAGGGACTGTTGCCTCAAGTCAGTCATTCAGAGCCGATTTGAGGCTTTGAGTCATTTAATAAGAAGTTTGGGGATTTTTAAAATCACAAAACATGTAATGAGGGCTGGACCAATAGGTCTATTTCCAGAAAATTTCAGGCTCTCACATTTTCATTCTATTTCTAGGTCCATCTCCAGTGTGTGACAGTTTCACACCTGTTAATTCATAAGTCTGTTCTACACCAATATTGGCATCAATATGCATTTTTTTCCCTTTTTCCTTTTTTAAAAGACTGCATGAAAATTCACATTATTTCTGAATGCATTTGTCACAAAATACAAATTTTAATGAGGGTGGCACTGTGGGTTAAACCACAGAGCTTAGGGCTTGCCAATCGGAAGGTCGGCGGTTCGAATCCCCACAATGGGGTGAGCTCCCGTTGCTCAGTCCCAGCTCCTGCCAACCTAGCAGTTCGAAAGCACGTCAAAGTGCAGGTAGATAAATAGGAACCGCTATAGCGGGAAGGTAAATGGCATTTCCGTGTGCTGCTCTGGTTCGCCAGAAGCGGCTTTGTCATGCTGGCCACATGACCTGGAAGCTGTACGCAAACTCCCTCGACCAATAACTCTAGATGAGCGCCGCGACACCAGAGTCGGTCACAACTGGACCTAATGGTCAGGGGTCCCTTTACCTTTACACATTTTAAAAGAAAAAGAAAAAAGAAAGCTTTTTGAAAATTTCATCCCATTTGTGAACTGCTTCCTATAAAATATCTTGAAGCAATTTAATGATAGAAATGTCAACAACAATGGCAGAAATGTCAACCCCCCCCCCATTTAAAATAATTTATTATAAAAACAATTTAAGCAATTTGATGTGTTAAAACAATTTCAATTTCTGTATTCATTTTAAAACTAAGAATTATGTACATCGCTTACTCTAAAGTAGCATTTTTATAGACATTGTATTGTGAAACAGGCATTCCTGTACATGTTTTAACTATAATACATGTACAGGCACACATGCACACCCCACATCCACACTATGTTCCATTCATTTCAATAGGTCTAATCTTAGTGACATTAGGTGACTTAAAGGTGGGTGACTCTGCCCACATTTCAAACATAGACCAGCAGGGGCAAGGGAGAGAACGACGTGGTCCACAATGCAGATCCAGACTTACAGAGTTGTACCCAATGCTAGTCCTCCTCTTTTCAAGAGGCCAGCATCCACCAATGGGGAAGGGCACTCTAGAGAGCCAGTGTGGTGTAGTGGTTAAGAGCGGTGGACTCGTAATCTGATGAACCGGGTTCACGTCTCGGCTCCTCCACATGCAGCTGCTGGGTGACCTTGGGCTAGTCACACTTCTCTGAAGTCTCCCAGTCCCACCCACCTCACAGAGTGTTTGTTGTGGGGGAGGAGGGGAAAGGAGATTGTTAGCCGCTTTGAGACTCCTTTGGGTAGTGATAAAGTGGGATATCAAATCCAAACTCTTCTTCTTCTTCTTCATTTCACATTGCTATTTGTGACAAAACCCATTTGCAGCAAAGGCTATTCGACACAGAACAAGAGGAAGAAAACTTGTTTTCCTCTGCTTGGTGGGTGGTAACATAGATCTGTTTTTTGGTTTTTGGTTTTTCACGACTAAACGACCAAACAACAACAACAACTGCGTACTCAACAGCATTTCTCTGACATCCCTCCAATGAAAATAGGGGCGTCCTAAGGAAAAGTGCGACCAAATCAGGATCAAATCAGAAACCAAAAGGCTTCTGTAAACTCAGGACTGTCCCTGGAAAATAGGGATACTTGGAGGATTGTCCAATACTGTTAATACTGTTATTAGGGGACAGTGTTTTAGATATGTGTGTGTTGTATGGAAGGTTCATGCTTAGTTTATTTTCTGTTCTGTTTTACAATATATTTATGTTATTCAGCGTACGTTTCTAGGAGATCTTGATGACAAGCAGCTAAAAAGTTTAATTAATAAATAAAACATGAAAATAACATGAAAACCAGTACGTTGGGTGTTGGGGGGCAAACTGGAAAAGAGACCCTCTAGTTTTTATAATAAGCCAACCGACACAGAGCTTTTGTACACATCAGCCTATACAATGGCATTCCTCTCAACCATCTTTAGAGAGCCAGATCTAGTTTTCTCCCTCTCCCCCCCCCCCAAACTGGCAAATCAGATAACTTATCTGGAGTTAAAACAGCTTTAAGTTAAATCTAAACGTGATACTCGGCTCTCCAGTCAGTTATAAACTTCCTCTCTGTGCAAGTTTCCTCGCTGACAGATATCCTTGAGGGTAACCTCCATCTCTTTGTAGGTCGCATGAGAGATTTAAAGATAAGGGTGTTGTGGGGCTGAGCAGGGGAGGGGGGAGGGAGAGAGAGAGACTGTAGTTAAAGTCCAGATCTGGTATCTCTGTACTTGAATGATGGAGGACAAGTTGTCGGGACAAGTTTATTGTCACCCAGCGGCCCACAATCCTGCGCTCTCTCTCTCTCTCCCCTACACCAGTTCTATTCCCGATATAATTCATGGCTTGACTTTCTCTGGTGGAGTTGACTGATAAGGCCTTTTTCTCCTGGCTTCACTGGACACCCGCCTCAAGGAGAAGCCAAAGGAACTTCACAGCAATATAAATACAGTTCAGCATCAACCTCAAAACCCTTTTTTTTTTCAAAAAGTACAAGACCCATCTTAGGAAAGAAAAAGAAAAAACAGCATGTTTAAAATGACTTTAACAAAATAACCTTGAGAGTACCAAACAATAAATGTGTGTAGATACATTATGTTATGTATATAGGTGGGTGGGTATGTCGACTTGCCTTTTGAATGAACCTTTTGGATTCTATGGCCATCTATTTTTAATTTATAGCTCACAAGTTTTATATACCACTTGATTGTAATAAAACCTCAAAGCTCTTTATTCAGGTTCATGAGGACTAGAATCTAACTTTAGGGAAAGCGCCATAACTGAGTGGTACATCACCTGCTTTGCAGGCAGAAGGTTCCAGGTTCAATCCCCACCAGGTAGGTCTGGGAAAGAACCTTGCCTGAAATCCTGGAGAGCCACTGCCAGTCAGTGTAGAAAATACTGAGCTAGATGCCCCCAACAGACTCAATACTGTATTAGTGACATACCTTTTCAACACCAACCTTCTTGCATTGGATCAGAAGGTTTAAGGAAGCTTCAAAATACATTCAACTGAATACAGTTAGAAGTCTCCTTGTGACTGAAAACTCAGGGATAGCTCAATAGGGCTGATTCCAACTAGGCTCCTGAGCATGTTCAGCCATGGAAGCCCCCTTTCGGACCTTCCCACAAAGCATGCCACAGACAACACGCTTGGAAGGGTGAGCATGCATACCCCCAGTTCCCTACACATTAATATCAATTGCTGGAAACCACAGGAGGGGAGAGTGCTGCTCTTGTGTTCAGGTCCTGCTTGCGGATTTTCAACAGACACCTGTTTGGCTACTGTGAGAATGGGATGCTGGACTAGAGGGGCCGCTGCCCTGTCCAGGAGACTCTTGCGTTCTTATGTTCATTAAGGGCTCATCCACATCTACCTTTTGCCCTGCGCTTTCCCCAGCCCAACCAGTTTCCCCTGGAAAACTCACTAAATTGGAACAAATGGCAATTGGTGGTTTTCCCACAGAACTGTTTTCAGCGGTATAGAGTGGATTTTGACAAGGAAAGCACAGAGGGCCGATGCGCTCGGACACAGAGCTTTAAGCGCAGGGCTGTGCCTAGAAACGCAGCGCAATAGGAAGTATGGATAAGCCCTCGGTTCTTGCATGACCAAGCTGCACATGGCTCAGGCTGTCATTGGGAAATATACCTGTTAATTGGACTTTTTAACAATGTGGTCTGCTTCAACCTACACTGGTGTTGGCAAAATTTGATTAACTTTGGGAAGGCATAGCCCACAATACAAAATTGGGCATGTAAGCTGCAGGGTATTTCAAATATAGAAAGGATTACAGCTTGTATTCCATGTAGAGCTGACAAGTAATCAGCAATATAAATTTCAAAATAAATTGTATACTTTTGTTTATTCTTGGAGAGATTATGGATGGGCATATGGCTTGGAAAATACTGTTGTATATGTAAGTGGGGAATTGTGTGTTGCTATGTTAAAATAAATTCACATTACTTCAGGAACTAAAAATATTCAGTTGTAATAATCAACAGCCTGAACAAAGCCCTTTAATGGGACTTTAACACAGCATAAAGACCAGAATAGGATCTCCAGTAACAGAAACAGTGATAGGAAGACCACATTCACCTCATACATTAAAGTACTTTAAACAGTCCTGGCAACCCCCACACACCCACAAATAAGCATGAGAGCTATAGTTTGTTAAGGGTGCTGATAGTTGTTAGAAGACACACACACACACACACACACACACACACACACACACCCCTCACAAAGCTATCATTCCCAGAGTTCTCAGTAAAGCAGCACTGGCTGTTAAACCAGTCTGGGAATTGTAGTTCCTAACAACTTCCAGCACCCCTAACACACAACAGTTCCCAAGATGCTTGCAAGGTACCTAAAACAACAATTGAGCCCAATCAAAGTGTATGGTCTAAATGTGACTGGTTTCAAGAAGCCAAATGGCCTAAAAGAAAACGTGCTGGACAAGGGGTAGACGACTACCACATGGCCTACACTAGCCAATTATCTGTGGCTATGCTAACTCAGCTTGGGCTGAGGAAACCTGTGGCCTTCTGGACATCATTGGACTCCAATTCCCATAATCCCTGGCAATTGAGCCGTGCTTGCTGGGACTAATGTGAGTCCAGCAAATATATGGAGAACCACAAGTTTCCCCCCCCCCATCCATGCTCTAAGCCCAACTAAGGCTGCCAAATCTTGAAATCGTTCATTCTCATGCCAAAGCGGGGTTTGGGGAGAAAGCTCAGGCATTTTTTAAAGGTCCATACAGAGACACAGTAATAAACCCGGATAAAAGATGGTTAAAGTGTGGTACTACTACAACCATCTACACATTTTTGAAATGTCCGTGTAATGGGATTGTACTCTACTGTCCTGGATTGCTTGAATATAAAATGGGAATGCAAATTTTTACCTAGCTGCTCTTTTGGGGAGAATAGGGTTAACTTGGTGTTCTAGCTGGTGCCCCAGGCTCATATGCCACACAGAGGATGCAGCAGACGTGCTCTCTCCAAAGGGCAGGATCTGAGCCAGAGGGTTCATATTACAATAATTACTGTGTTAATTTTTAAAAATTGTTTTTAAACAGGGTGTTGTGACGTGGGGTTTGTGATTTCAGCTCTCTTGACATAACATGCTGGAGACAGTTCTCTAGTAACAGCTCTTTATTAAAGTGAACAAGACTGAAGACTGAGGAGAGGAAAGCTACATTTATAGGGACAGGGGACTAGCTAGGAAGGGATACATTTTGGAGGGAACAATATCAAGCAATCACAGTGCTGCCTTTTGGAGGAAACCAATAAGACAGAGGATCCAAATACAGCAGCTTAAATGAACCAATAGTAGCTGTACCCTCTGGGACCAAAAGGCAGTTACTTTATCCTAATGCAAATACAGACAATAATAATACAGATATAAAATCCTTTGACTCAATACACAACACCCCTCCCCCCCTAGTGAGCACAGCAGACGTAATCCCTCAGGTACTGTGGGGTCCTACAACTTCTACCTGATCTCCTGACAACAGGTGTTGCAGGTTCTGGATTGGGTGTTACCTGTGGTGGAGGGGCTGCTATAGGGGTTTCATCAGGAACAGATGGAGTCCCAGACATCTCAGGGTCCCCTACCTGTACCTCGTCATCATGAGGACTAGCAGACCCTGGTTCATTTGCTGAAGCCCCTGGTGACTGCACCTCTGGACCATTTTCACTCTGGTCTCGCAGCTGTGCGTCATTAGCCAGGGATGAATTATCTGACTCCTCCCTGCTAAGCGCCCGGCGCCTCAGCTGATCTATATGTCTCTTCCAAACTTGCCCATTTTCCAAGGTCACATAATAGGACACAGGTCCACTAGCCCGGGTGATCACACCGGCCACCCACCGCGGACCTCGTGAATAGTTCCTCACCCAGACCAGATCTTCAGGGGCGAGATACCTTGTTGTGTCAGTCTCAGCCTGGGGGGTTGCTCTTGAAT
The DNA here is from genome assembly GCF_965207765.1 of Zootoca vivipara. Taxonomy (NCBI): domain Eukaryota; kingdom Metazoa; phylum Chordata; class Lepidosauria; order Squamata; family Lacertidae; genus Zootoca; species Zootoca vivipara. Next base: position 38,844,848 of record NC_142585.1, on the reverse strand, counting down.
TACGGTTTGGCATTTTATCTGGGTGGACATAATCCAGCACCGTTACCAGTCTTCTACCTAAGAGCAGCTCGGCTGGCGACTTGCCCGTCGCAGTACACGGTGTCGCATGCTGCAAAAATAACATTCGCGCAATGCGAGCCGACCAGTTACCCTCCATTAAGTGCGCAATGGATTCTTTGGCTGTTCTTACCATGCGCTCAGCCTGCCCATTGGAGGATGGGTGAAAGGGCGCGGATGTGACCCCTCTTATGAAGTTATCAGCCAAGAATGCCCTGAATTCTTGGGATACAAAAGCTGCCCCATTATCTGATACAATGGTCTCAGGTAACCCGTGGGTAGCAAACAGCTGCCTCAACACCTTGATTACGGCAGCTGATGCCATGCTAGGGACCATCGCCACTTCTAACCATTTGGAATATGCATCAACGATAACCAATGGAATGGCCCAGCAAAATCTATGTGCAGCCGGCTCCAGGGAGTCCTGGACTGCTCCCACCAGTGGACTGGTGCTCTGGCCACTTCTGGCCGCACCTCTTGGCATGCCTTGCATGTTCGTACCCATTGTTCTATGTTCTGGTCCATTCCAGGCCACCACACATAACATCGGGCTAGTGACTTCATCCTGACCATTCCCGGGTGTCCCATGTGAAGCGTCTCAAGAACCCTGTTTCTCAGTGGTGCTGGGATGATCACCCTATCTCCCCATAGGAGACAACCCTTATGCAAGGACAATTCGTGCTGCCTTGTCGCATAAGGCCTGAATTTTTCTTCATGTGGACCACCTGGCCACCCCCTCCCCACCCAAGTGAGCACACGGGAGAGAACAGCATCTTTCCTCGTTTTCTCAGCTATATCCGTAGCTGTTACAGGAGCCCCCGGAAGTGTTTCTAGCATCATAATGTGCTCCGCCGGAGCAGGATCCTCATTGCTCCCGCCAGGAAGGGGCAATCGACTCAGCGCATCAGCATGGCACAACTGTTTCCCCGGCACATGGGTCAAGGTGTACTGGAACCCATTCAGGAATATTGACCAACGCAACATTCTGGGGGAGAGAATTTGTGGCGTTTGTTTGTTTGGGTTGAACAACCCTAACAGTGGTTTGTGGTCCGTTTCAATGGAGAAATGGCAACCGTACAAATAATCATAGAACCTTTTGATTCCGGACACAATAGCCAGTGCCTCTTTATCAATTTGAGCATAGTTGCGCTCCGTGGGCGACAACGTACGGGAATAGAAAGAGATGGGCTTTTCCGACCCATCCGGTTCCCTATGACTCAGCACAGCCCCCAGACCGTATTGAGAGGCATCACATGCCAGGACCAGCGGCTTTGACTCATCATAATGAGCAAGGACGCTCCTGCTACTCAGCATTCCTCGCAAGGAGTCAAAAGCCTTCTGCTGCTCCCGCCCCCATCGCCACACATTCTTTTTCTGCAATAGTCTATGTAATGGTTCAGCTACCGAAGCTTTCTGGGGTAAGAACGAATGATAAAAGTTAATAAGTCCCAGGAATGACTGCAACTCCGTCTTGTTCTGTGGTCGTGGTGCCTCGATGATGGCCTTAATCTTAGCATCTGTGGGGTGGATGCCTGATGCATCAATTTTAAACCCCAAGAAATCCACCGTTGGCACCCCAAAACTGTATTTTTCCTTTTTCAGTTGCAACCCCACCTCCTTGAACTTGAGCAACACTGCACGGACACGCGCAACCAGTTCCTGTGGGTCTTTTCCAGCAATCAAAACGTCATCAAAAAATGGCAAGACCCCCGGCAGACCTCTTAACAGGCGTTCCATGAGCCCTTGAAAAATCCCTGGGGCCACACAAACTCCGAACTGTAATCTGTTAACTCTGAACGCCCCTTTATGTGTGACAATAGTCTGTGCTTCCGCTGATTGTGGGGTTACTGGCAGCTGTTGGTAAGCTTGTGCCAGGTCAATTTTGGCAAACACCTTGCCCCCAGCCAGTTTAGCCAACAGATGTGATACGACCGGAATGGGGTATGAGTTTCCCCTGAGTGCCTTATTGATAGTACATTTGTAATCTGCACAGATCCGGACTTCCCCATTTGCTTTAAGGGGTGTGACGATTGGAGTCTCCCACTTAGCAGAGTCCACGGGTGAGAGAACTCCCTGCTTGACCAATTTATCCAGCTCTGCCTCGATCTTGGGTTGCAGTGCAAATGGCACTCGCCTTGGTTTGAGTCGGATTGGGGCCACCCCGGGGTCCAACTCGAAGTCAACTGGGGGCCCTTTATAACAACCCAGTTTTCCATTAAAGAGACCAGCAAATTCCTTACATAATGCCTCGCTCATCTCAGGGCAGGTTTGTATTGAATTAAGCCCTGATATACTCAGTCCCAGGGCGGGGAACCAGTCAGTGCCCAGGAGACTGGGGCGACTGCCCTTCGCAATCACCAGTTTGAGTACAGCCTGTTTGTCCCGGAACTGTACTCTCACGGCACACATTCCCATAACATGGATGCGGCCTGCTGAGTATGACTGCAAGGTTGCCGGGAAGGGCTCCAGAGGGGGCAACTTACCCCTGGGGAAGAATGTCTTCGCGGTCTGGTCCGACACGATGGTGAATGCAGATCCGGAGTCCACCTCCATGTCGCACTGCTGACCCTCAATCTTCACCTTGACGTGTGCCTTGCCTTGCGCTGGAAACTGCACGGCCCTCCCGTTGATCTCCGTTACGTAGTGGCAGTCCTTTAGAAAACGAGTTGCTGTGGGCGGTCTGCGATGCTCCAGTCTAGGTGCTCCTGTTGCTCCCGACGCCGCCGATCTACAGACCCTGGCGATGTGACCAGTCTTCCCGCACATCCGACACATAGCATCCCTGAAACGACAACTCTTCCGCTCATGGTTTCCGCCACAACCTGGGCAACTGCCTCGGTGATCTTTGTGCACTGTGCAGGCCTGACGCACCAACTCGACCCCACGGACTGGGCTCTGGCTCGGAGTAGCCTCTAGCTCGTCCATGGCATGCGCAACTTCTATCTGTGGCTTAGTGGCCTTGCGACTGGCATCAAGCTCCTCTCTTTCATAATTCTCCGTGGCGGTGGCCTCCTTCAAGGCTGAAGCAAGGGTAACCTCTTCTTTAGCCACGATGCGTCTTCTGGCTTTCTTGCTGCTCAGACCACCAACAAACCGATCCAGGAGAGTCTCTTCCAGATTTTGGAAGCCGCAGTGCTGAGCGAGCTTCCGGAGTTCAGCCAGAAATGCGGATACAGACTCCCCAGCATGCTGCTGCCTCTTATGGAACACCATCCGCCAGGCCATCTTGGTCTCAGTAGGTGCCAAGTGGCTTGTTAGGCAGGCAAGAATATCTTGGAGAGATGTCTCACTCAGCTTCGCTGGAGCAAGCAATGCCTTGGCCAGCTTGAAGGTCTCGGGCCCACAGTAGCTCAGGAATGTGGCCCTTCTTTTGCTGGCATCGGTGATCCCTTGAGCCACTGCAAAGAACTCAAAGCGTTCGACGTAGTCTTCCCACGTGTGGGGCTCTGATGGCTGGAAGGGCTCCAATACCCCTGGACTCTCCATTGTCCTAGCGGGCAGGGTCGTCTTCTCAGCTGGCCAGTGAGTCTTGTTCTACGCTGCAATCCGGACTCTGAGGCAGGGCTGTGGTTAACCGCTCCTCAGCATTCCGGATCCCATCCTCGTCGCCGGTTGTTGTGACGTGGGGTTTGTGATTTCAGCTCTCTTGACATAACATGCTGGAGACAGTTCTCTAGTAACAGCTCTTTATTAAAGTGAACAAGACTGAAGACTGAGGAGAGGAAAGCTACATTTATAGGGACAGGGGACTAGCTAGGAAGGGATACATTTTGGAGGGAACAATATCAAGCAATCACAGTGCTGCCTTTTGGAGGAAACCAATAAGACAGAGGATCCAAATACAGCAGCTTAAATGAACCAATAGTAGCTGTACCCTCTGGGACCAAAAGGCAGTTACTTTATCCTAATGCAAATACAGACAATAATAATACAGATATAAAATCCTTTGACTCAATACACAACACAGGGCATTTTGAATTGTTGTGACCCACTCTTAAGCTGGCAATCCTGAATCCAGCAGAACGCCCTTCTACAAAACCCACAGATGTGGATCTAAACCCTATTGCATGGCTGATTCTGGAATCCTATAAGACTTTTATTATATCCTAGAGGGGGTATAACAGAATTTGGTTTTCAGGAGCTCAAAAACAAAACAAAACAAAAGAGGGGGGCAGAAACAGGCCTCATTTGTCACAAACTTTCATTCCTGCAAACACAGAGATCCAAACTGCCAAGAACCTTCCCTGTTAAGCCACTTTTATTGCACTAAAACGGCCTGTAATGGTTTCCGCCAGAGTGCCTGCTGCTTAGTTATTACCCTGCACGCATAAGAGATTCGTACCATCGTTTAGCTAATGTGTGCTGGGTCACACAACTTCACAAGTGGGTGTGCAAAGAGAGATTCCCCCGAGATGTAAGCCGAGATCGTCCAGAGATTTTTGCTCCCCTGATTGCAAGTTATCATGGAGGTGGAAGGAGTGGGAGGTTTGATAATAATAAGGTACATATTTCCCAATCCATACTGACTATCATCAGGAGCTCATAGTCATCATGGCACATAGGCCTGCAACAGAACATGACAGCATAGTGTGCTCCCATTCAGCCATGCCCCTTTCAGAATACTCCATTCCATTACAGCTCTCCCTCTCCACTTCCCATCCCCCACTCTCAAAGAGCATTCCATGGCAATTGAGCATGGCCAGACTGTTTTTGTGGGGCCCACCCCACCCCTCTTACAGCATTTTTTTTTGGTAAATATTTTTTATCATGGAAACATTGGGGTGTCATATGTGATGTGGGAAAGATAAAGATGTGGTTGGAACCCAAAAGCGGATTCATGGAACAGGCAATGAGCTCGTTGGCCTCGTCTGCCAAGATCTGTGCATGTCCTATCCCCCAGGACAGGATGAAGAACTGGAACTACAGACTTGGTTTCTGCCAGAGGCTTTCATCCATAAATCAAAACAGTGCATAGACACGGCTCGGGTTACACAGAACCACAGGGAGGCCACTGGCCTGGTGTTCTCACCTAAGAAATTCAAACTGCTACAAAACAACAGGTCAAACTACAGAATAAGTAAACATTCGCCAGCTGGGTGGGGAGGGCAATTTATCCTCAACACATTCATAGTCACTTAGATTTATGGCTGCTTGTGATGTGTGCCATTGTTCCTCCCCCCCCCACAACTTCCAGGTAGTTTCCTTTATTACGGTTTTAGAAATCCATTTCAATTAGAAAGCAATATTATGGCTCCCCAACCAAAGTGCAAGGTGTGGCACTGGAGAAGTGGCACACAGCAGTCCCCACAGGTGCCGGGTGATGAACAGGACTAACCACCTCGAGCATTTCATAATAATCATATTTCTCCTGAAGCTTTCATTTAGCTTCCTTCAAATTAAATCCCAGCAATAGCAATAAAAGAGAAAGGGAAGGTGGGGCGGAAGGGAGAGAAAATCAATGGCATTTGGACGAGAGAGAAAAACTTTGCTTCATTCCATTTGGTACTTCATTGAGTTTAGCAATGCTCTTTCCTCTCACTGGCAAATACCAGAGAGGGCTCCCAGGGCCTGCTAAGATTTCCTTAAATGTAGACCTTGGTGGCGGCTGCTGCTGCTGCTGCTGCTGCTGCTGCTGCTGCTGCTGCTGCTGCTGCTCAACAAAGATGAGAAAAGACAAGCCCCTAAACAGATTTTCAGTGGCAGGCCCTTTCTTTCTGCAAAAGACTGCATTCCTTCACGGAAAGGGTGCTAGAGCATCTGCTTTGAATGCAAAAGGTCCCATGTTAAATTCCCAGCATCTCCATATTGGGCTTGGAGAGGCCCTTAGCACCAGACATAGAAAGCAACTGTCAGTTGGTGCATGGGCATAGCCAGGATTTTTTTGGGGGGGGGTGCACAAAGTTTCAAGCTTTTGGGGGGAGATCACGGGTAAACCCCCCCCCCCCAAAAAAGAGGACATTATGGTGGCAGGCTTTTGTTAGTGGGGCTGCCCCACTTTGGCTAAACCCATGAGTCAGTGTAGACAATACTGCACTAGATGGACCCAGTGGGTGTGATTGGGTTAAAGATGGCTTCCTATGTTCATGGAATCATAGAATTGTAGAGTTGGAAGGTACCCTAAGGGTCATCTACTCCAAACCCCTGCAATGCAGGAATCTCAGCTTAAAGAGTCTGTAGCTCAGTGGCAGAGCACATGAACGGCATGATTTACGGCCTAAGACCCTCGTACCTACAGGACCGCCTCTCCTGCTATGCCCCACGGAGGACCTTACGGTCCGCAAATAATAACATATTGGAGGTCCCGAGCCTCAAGGAGATTAGACTGGCCTCGACCAGAGCCAAGGCCTTTTCAGCCGTGGCCCTGGCCTGGTGGAACAGTATGTCACAAGAGACCAGGGCCCTGCGGGATTTGACATCTTTCCGCAGGGCCTCCAAGACAGAGCTATTCCACCAGGCCTTTGGTTGGGGTTCAGTCTGATTCCCCCTCCCCTTTCATAATAGCTTGCATGAAAGTGGCCACCCAATTTTTCTCACAGGCCCATCCAATTCAGCACAAACAGTTGGGCCTGGTGAGCATTTAAGGTTCCCAACCCTAATCTGTGGGTTGCTATCTGATTGGATTTTATTCTGATCCTGATCTAATTTTAGGATGTATTTTAATTGATTGCCTGATTTTATGTTAATAATAATAATAATTTATTATTTATACCCCGCCCATCTGGCTGGGTTTCCCCAGCCACTCTGGGCAGCTTCCAAAAGAAAAATAAAACACATTAATCTATTAAACATTAAAAGCCTCCCTGAACAGGGCTGCCTTCAGATGTCTTCTAAAAGTCTGGTAGTTGTTTTCCTCTTTGACATCTGTTGGGAGGGCGTTCCACAGGGCAGGCGCCACCAGCGAGTAGGCCCTCTGCCTAGTTCCCTACAACTTGGCTTCTCGCAACGAGGGAACCGCCAGAAGGCCCTTGGTGCTGGACCTCAGTTTCCGGGCAGAACGATGGGGGTGGAGACACTCCTTCAGGTATACTGGACCAAGGCCATTTAGGGCTTTAAAGGTCAGCACCAACACTCGGAAACGTACTGGGAGCCAATGTAGATCTTTCAAGTGTGCTATGCATTTGATGTTAGTTGCTCTGAGCCCGGTTTTGGCCAGGGAGGGTGGGGTATATTATTATTATTATTATTATTATTATTATTATTATTATTATTATTATTATTATTATTATAATATTTGGGCTTCTTGGAGGAGAGGTGGAGTATACATATAATAAATAAATGAACAGATTGATATCCTCCAGCTGTTGCTGGACTACAACTCTCATCAGCCCCAGCCAGCATGACAGATGTTCAGGGATGATGGGAGTTGGAGTCCAGCAACAGCTGGAGAGCCACAGGTTCCATATCTCTTCTAGACACAGGCAAGTACCGGTACTTTGAGGGTGGGAGGGAAGCCAGGAGTCAGGTGCTGAGAGGGAGAGCTGATCTTTACTCCAGTTGCTTCAGAGGACCGCCATTGACCCAACAAAGTTTCCAGGCACCTCATGTGCTTCTTACATTGTTTAGTGGTAGAGGTGCCCAATAAGATCCCATTCCAGCTTTCCTGAGGAATCACAAAGACTTGGGAGTTTCAAAACACTGTTTTCCAGCCTTTCCCATGGTTCTCCACCAGAGGGACAAAGTGCAGAAATCCAGAGAGCACCGTCCAGTTCCAAGACCATATGGCCTGACACAGAATAGCTGACTGCACTAAGGTCACATCCACACATCAATCATTTAAAGCACTCTTGGTCCACTGCAACTGTCATAGCTTCTCCCAAAGAATCCTGGAAACTTTAGGGGGTGTTAAGTATCCTGGGAACTGTAGCTCTGTGGCACTACAGTTCCCAGAGTTCTTTGAGGAAGCTGTGGCTCCTAAAGTGGTACAATTTAAAGTGCTTTAATTTGCTCGTGTGGATGTGGCCTCGGCTGTATCGTCAGTTCCCAAAGTTCCTGCCTCCAGGCGAGCTGTGGAAAGCCCTGACCTTATGCCCAGAAGGCGGCCCAAATACTTGCCAGCCTGTAGCTGTGTAGACAGTCTCGAGGTTTTAGTTTGAAGGTAGTCAATAAAAAAGAAACTTAACAACACGGGGAGTGTGTGTGTGTGTGTGTGTGTGTGTGTGTGTGTGTGTGTGTGTGTGTGTTCGCGCGCGCGCCTGCCTACCCCCCTCCCCGGCGCCCAATTTTATCTACTGCCGTAACGATTTTGTCGTTCCTTCTTGGAGGAGAAAGGAGGATATTGTGATTTCACTTACGGGCCCGAATTAGAATGTCCCTGATGATTTTCTCAAAAGGCTTCGGGAAGAGAACACCTTTCACTGGGAAAGGACCATTCAAAGACATCGAGCCGGCTAATCCATACCTAATTGGATGAAAACGTTGTGCACTTTCGCTTCTTTTGGACCCCCCCTTCCTCCGTAACGTCTCCAGACTCCTCGGTTCCTCCGGGGATCTTAAAAGCCACTGAAGAGGTTATTATAGCATGTCCTCTGGGATAGTTAATACCCTAGCCCTGTTCAGACATGCAAATAATCTAATTCAAAAAGCTTCCTAATTAACAAACCCGCTACTCTTCTGGATCAGGGGAGGGGAGCACGAGAGAGAGGGATCGAAAAGGAGTCTTGTCTCTTGTTATGCCCTGCTGTCGTGCAAAGGGGGGTGGGGGACCTTGAAAACAGATAAAAAGCAATTGTCCTGGTTTTAATTGCCAGCAAGTATTTATAGCTTTGCTCAATCACCTTCTATAATGAGGGGGCTGCTCAGATTACTTGTCTCAGCCTTAAACCTTTGCCATGCCGAAGTTTCCTTGCAAAACCTCGCCAGACTCTCAGTGATTATTCCTGCTAGGAAGTCAAAATTCTTCCTTTGCAGAGTCTCTTCAGTGCAGGAGTTTTTTTAAAAAAAAAGAAGAAGAAATTAAGCCTCTTAATTAATGAATTAGCCATTCAATTAAGATAATTAGGGCTAATTATTTTCTTTTAATCTATCACCAATTTTAGGACAATTAAGCTGAATGTGGGTGAGGCAGATCATACAGGGTCGTGTGCAATCAGGAGAGGGGGGGGCAGTGATGGAAAGAAAAAGGCCAAGCCTTGTAACTTAATACTTAGTGAAATATTAAGGCTATGGAGAAAAGGACATTAGCCAGCCCTTAAACTGGGGGTCTTTTGTTCTATCATTTCTGTATAAAATTGTAGAATTGGAAGGGGCCACAAGAGCCATCTAATTCAACCTCCTGCAATGCAGGAATCATTTCCCCAATGCGGAATTTGAACCCACGACCATGAGGTGAAGAATCTCTACCAATTGAGCTATCCCAGCAGTACAGAAGAGTTTCTTACCCAGGCGACCACAGCCAATCGGCAGCCATGTCAGGATAAAATGTGTTGATGCCACAGCAACATGCAGCCAATCTGATTTGGCTACATGACAATGGTCACTTAAAGCCATTGAAGCCAATGGTTTGCCCTTGGAATAGACTGGGGTGGGAAGCAAGCATCCCCATTGCAAACATCCAACATCTCAGCTGCACCAACATCCCCGAACCCAAAGGGGTAGGAATGCCCTTGGCAGTGGCATGAAAAAAAATCCTTGAAAATACCTCATCTCTAGACAAAAAGGAACAAGCACCTTCACTGCATCTTCCCACAGCATCTCAGACTCTGGGACCAAAATGCCTAGATTTTTTGTTTGTTTTCAAAATTAATAACTATAAAATATTAGATTAAAATGAATAAATATAGAATCTTGATGTACAACCAACTTGATTTTTTTGTATTACGATTTTTTCCTCTGTATATAGAGAAAGCCTGTGCTTTATTGAAGTCAGCTATGTATGATTCTGTACCTATGATTCTATTTAAGATCAACATTTAGTCAAGTACTAGTCCAATCCAATCAATCAAACCCTATTCAAAGCCTTGCCTTTTCATTTCTTACACGTCAAATTCAGATATACAAAACTCTCTCTTCCCCCACCAAATTGTGAAATTTGGCTGTCATTGGTGTGTTTTGCTGTTTTTTATTTTGCTTTGTGCTCTGTTTTTCATTTGTTTGGGAAATACAACTGTACTGCTCCTATGTTTTGATTGTTTGGTTTGCCATTTGTCTGTGCTTTAGATTTTATGTTAATTTTAAAAAATTGTTACACACACACACATTCTTACCTTTTTCTCTAGAGTGAACATCTGGATGCTTTTTAAGCCCCAGGTTTGCTCCAACTACGTTTTACCTTGTTGAAATTAATAGACCCAATGTTCATTCATTTCAATGGGTTTACTCTATGGTGCTAGCACTGGATACAGCTCCAAAGATAGACTTGCTCAGCTGAGAGGGCAAACCAATGCATTTACTAAGCAACTGGGGAAAATGTTAACACTCACCATCTCCTTAACCAACTTAACACAAGCTCTTTGTTGCTGGAAGGGTTGTAGGATGCCCAAATTGCAGCTGCCGGCTGGCCCAGATGTTGAGGTTTTGCTGGGCCACTGCCTCCCCATTGCATGAGCCTCTTTATTATCCCATTAGGGTCCCACGCAGCCACTGTGGCAGCACCTGCTCTAGGAGAGAGCTCTGGCATGTGAGCAATTAATAAGTTATGCTCTGATTAATTAGCAGGGTTAATTATGATTGCGGCTGCTCAACCCTATGTAGAAAGAGAATGGAACTGCATTACGAAGGAATGAGACACAATGGCAGTGCCCTGTCACCATGACCCCCAGGAGGCCATGGTTTTCCTTCCCCAGCAAGGCTGATACATTTGCCAAGCACGTATAATAAGGCCCTCATCTCCCAGGTTCAACAAAACGGTTTAGGGGAAATGCTAAAAAGAAAGGGCTGTGGAATCCTCAACAGCGACCACTTGTTTCTGACATTGTGGGTTAAGCTCAGAAATGTGGGAGGAAGTCTTCCTGGAAGTGCTGCCTGGTGCCCATTCACACTGGTAGGGCAAAAGAAAGGGAGCCCAACAGTAGGGGGAGCCAGAGCCAATAAATTCTAGTTTTGTCCCCATCCTCCTCCTCCCTGCTATGTTCAACAACACTGAACCTATGGAAGAGGGAAAGGATAGGTAGTGTTACACACACACACACACACACACACACACACACACACACACAGGCTGGCTGTTAATGGGACACTAAGCAAATGAGGGATGGCTGAGGGCAGATTGAGGTTGGTGGGGCAGTTCTCCATTTGCCCTAATAGTCCAGCCTCCAATAGACAGCAACCAAGTGACCTGTGAGATGCTCAGTCTCCTGGCCCAGTAAAAACTGTTGATGCACAACTTCAAGGCCTCCTCCCCTTTTCCTTTTTAGGGTTATTTCGCCTTCAAAATAGACTTGGATTAGGCAGAACTCCAAAAAAGAGGGACCTTCTAAGAGAGGACTCTCCTTGGTAACCCTAGTTCATGCCCACCTGATTCTCTCTACTGAACTAGGGTGTGGTTTTGATATGCAGCCTTCAAGTCAAAGCGATCTCTCAAATTAAGTACTATTTCCCATCCCAAAAGATCATACCAAAAAACCTGTTGGATGAGGCCATCTAGGCTAGCATCCTGTTCTCACAGTGGCTAGCCAGATGCCTGTGCGAAACACACAAGCAGGACCCAACACAACCCACACTGCAGTTTGTATTCAGAAGCCTTACTGCCTCCATCTGTGGAAGTATAGCATAGTAATTGTGGCCAGTAGATACAGATACCTTATCCTCCATGAACTTGTCTAATGTTCTCTTAAAGCCATCCAAATCAGTAACCATCACTGCTTCTTGTGGGAATGAGTTCCATAGTTTAACTATTTTCTGCTACTGCAGCAAATCAGATGAATTCCATCTGCAGCTATCTTGTAACCACAGTGTTTGGACCAGCAGCTTTTTCAGCCTCTGAGACACCAGAGACAGTAGAAAAATTGGTCAAGTATTTTGAAACCAAAAAGCTAGTGATTTTGCACAGATATTTGTTATCAATATATTAGTTTGATGTGCAGACTTTAACAAACGATCTGGATGTCTTAGGCTCTGTAGCAAAGGGGTGTCTAATGCAGCTCTCTGTTGGAGATGTAATAAGGATAATGTCTCTTTGAAACATATGTTCTTACAGTGTCCTATTCTAACTAAGCTGTGGAAGAACATGTCAAACTGTATAAATTTGAGTGCACAGAAGAAGAAAAAACATTTTCAGAGGAAAATATTCTTTTGAATTATATACCTATTATATGGAAGTTGAAAACTGGACAACAAAAATGGATTTTACATGGCCTAACTACAGCCAAAAGACTGATATTGATGAACTGGAAGGATAAAAATATTCTCCCCTTTAATCAATGGATTGAAGACATGACAACACTCGCAACATATGAACAGATTGTTTATAGACGCAAACTTTGTTTGGCTAAATTTATCGATATTTGGAATGAGTTTATACAGAATATAGTAGGTTATTAATAATCATATATGTATTAGCATAAATTACACTCTTTTTTCATTCTATTTTGTATTACTGAAGAAACTTTAAATAAAAAAAGGAATTAAAAAGAAGCTAGGTCCTGCTCATAGCCTGGGTTCTCTTAGCAACAGAGACCTACGTCTAGGCAGGAGCCAGGAGAAACCTAACATTGGGGCTAATTAGGGATGGATGAGAAATTCGGTTCTATTTGCATGTTAATGTGAAACTCCAAATTCACACTTGCAGAAACATTCTGCAAAAACCCAAATACTGCTCTGAAATTTGTGGTGCAGTTTTCCAGCCAAATAGTGTGTGCAAAATTTGCATGGATTTGCTGTAGCTCGCAAAAAATGGGTCTATTGGTCAAAAATACTTGCAAAAAAATGTATTAAGAGATATTCACACTAAGTTGTCAACAATTTTTCACGAGGATATTTGGAAAGAAAAGAAAATGCAGATTGTTGCAGGAATATGAAGAACTGGATTTAAGACTGGAAAAATGAAAAACACGGGGAACTGAAGTGGACAGATTTGTCTACCCCTAGTTCTAAGAAAACCTTCCAGTTTCTATTTCTTTTTTACCAGCTGCTCCAGGGTTATTGCTCTTAATAAAATAAAATAAAAACCAGTTGTGTTCCATCCCCACAAGCATCTGAGTTGCATAATGGCTGGAACACATTAGAGGATGTGGACAAAAGTAGAATTAATTGGCTTCACCCATCATTGGTTATGGCACAACCTACTGTTAGGGCTCCCTTCCTTCTGCCCTACCAGTCCCAGGGGCCACAAGCTAGCCCTAACTTCTTCAAACTTTCATTTTTTAAAAAAATGAAAGCTCATAATCTGGAGATTATGGTTCATCTGGGTAGGGCAACTGCCCCTCCACTGTGGATTCCTCATGACAGCTCTCTTCTCTTCCTGCAGCATTTGTTACCTGTGACAGAAGCTTCACTGTCAAGAGCAAATATGAAGATCCTGTAGCCTTCCAGCTGTTGCTGGACTACAGCTCCCCTTATCCCTGAGCAATGCTAGCTGGGGCTGATGGGAGTTGGGATCCAACAGTATCTGGAGGTCCACAGGTTTCTCCATCCCTGGCCTAATGGCAGGGCTGGCCAATAAGCACCATGCTCTAGTGCATATGGTGCTGAGTACACTGTAGTCTAGGTTGCATAGGTTGTCCTTTGGAGGTTGGCCTTCCCAAAACTGATGACCTCCAGATGTTTTGGACTTCGACTCCCAGGCCATTGGCCATTTAACTGAGGCTGGTGGAAGTTGCAGTCTAACATAAGATGAACTTAGGTGGCCCATCTAGTCCAACATCCTGCTTTCATAGCAGCCAGTCAAGATGACTATAGGAAGCCCACAAGCAGGACCTGAAAGCAATAGCACTCTTCCTTCCTGCAGGTTCCAGCAGTGGAGGTAAAAGGTAGCCATCAGGGGTAGAAGCGTCTGACAGTCTTATTCGCCTCCATAAATTTGTCTAACCCTCTTCTAATCCACTCTTGCTGGAGTGAGTTCCACAGTTTAACCATGCACCATGTGGATAAGTACTTTCCTGAATCTTCCAACGCTCAACTTCATTGAGAGCCAGTGTGGTATAGTGGTTAGTGTGTCAGACTAGAACCTGGGAAACCAGAGCTCTTGTCCCCACTTGACCCTGAAGCTCACTGGGTGACCTTGGGCCAGCCACAGTCTCTCAGCCTAACCTACCTCATAGGATTTGTGTAATGATAAAATGGCAGGAGAACTGTGAACACCTTTTGGGCTCCTTAGAAGAAAGGTGGGATATAAATATAATGATATATACAATACACTGAACATTCTAGTGTTATGAAATGTCAAAAACATCTGGAGGGCACCAGGTTGGAGAAGCCTAGTCTAGATGGCATTTCAATTATGTCTAATTTCACAAACAGCAGCCCAGAGACAAGAGGATTCACCATAGGCGAACAGGAAGTAGCCACAGAAAAACGAACGGCACCCTCCCAACCCAAAGCAATCTATTATTTCCGGAGCAGTAACATGATACATGGTCCACCATCTTATCCTAGGCAAATGTATCATTACCTGCAGTCCAAGCACTTTCCAGATCAATCCCCCCTTTTAAAAATGTAGTAATATAGAAGGGTATTAGGTACTAGAAAACTCATTAAGAAAATGGCGTACTCAAATCCTTTAAAGGTGATATTTCATAAAACACACTATGCCTGGCGTTGGGCTCAATCATTCTTTTTAATAGCTCCAGAGCAGCCAGAAAATAAAGTATTCATGAAGATTGAGGAAGATGATCCTATGAACTTCAATTTAATTGGTGCAAATTAAAACAATTCATCTTTCTGCGCTAGCCGTCTATCTCTGATCATCAGCACAAGCCACGTCCAGCAACCTGATTACAATTATCTTTTAATAGGAAAACTTGTCACTTTTTGTGTGATTTACATAAGCTTGCACAAACTTACCGGTATCATTTAGGGCCCAAACATGTACAATTTCCATTTCTTCCGCCGCCCATTTGCACACAATGCTCTTCCACTTTTACGGTTTCTAGGTCCAGACCTTCATTCATTCAAAATGTTTACACCACCGTTCAGTTCAAAGTGGCCCTCAGGACAACTTGCACCATGGCAAAGCAGGAAAAGGGAGAGTGTGATATAGTGGTTACAGCAGAGGTGGGGGAGTGGCCATCCCGATGTTATTAGAGTCCCATCATCTCTGACCATTGTTCATGCTGATGGGAGCTGGAGTCCACCAGCAACTGAAAGGGTAGAATGGGGCTCATATCCCCATTAGCTCTAAAGCTTCCAGAATTGCATTTGGCAATCTGTCATTCAAACCTACTTCACAAGGTTGTTGTGAAGATAAAATGGAGAGAGAAGAACTGTGAAAGGAAGGAGATCAATGTAATTATAATTAAACCTGTGACCTTTCATAAAGGATTTATCCTTTTAGCCCCAATCCCCAAGGCATCTCACAAAACTGGACTAAAATCCCCACCCCCACCTCGCAAAAAAAACCTATATTCCCGAAAACATTCTTCCTCTGCAAATAAATAAATAAACGAGGGCTATATTTCTATTGTTTCTGGGGGCAGTAGAAGATGAAATTCCCTGATTTGGGGGTGGGTGGGGTTTGCTGGTTTCCTTACTGAGTCTCACCAGAAACTGTGATTCAAACCACTTCCCAATGGCAATTACCCCCATAATATTTGGGACTGACATAATTATGTGAGATTGCTCCAAAGGTATTCGAGGAATTATGGCTGGTAGAAAGCTGCAAGCATGGTTCAGAATTTTTAAAAGTTAAAAAATGAAGGGGGAAAATGGAAAACCTAAAGGAGCAATCCACTACATGTTCTCCTTTTAAAATTGTATGAGTATAAATGACTTTCCCTCCAAAATCCCAGTTTCTGTCTTTCTGCATCAGTCTCTCTTATCCAGGCATGACTCCTGATGTGAAGAATTCAGAGGCACAACAGGTAACTTCCTCTGAGGCCATGCAGCCTTGCTGCAAATATCTGCAAATGAACCCACACTACAAAGCAATCAAACCCTCCTCACAGATACATTCTGTGGTTTAAAGGGTTTCTGTCAAGGTTCAGTAGCCTAGCACTATTAGTCATTTGAAAAAGTGAGGAGGTGGGAATATTTGGTGGGAGAGTGAATTTTGAGATTTCCCCCTGGTGTGTGTCTTACCTTTAGAGACAAGGTAAAGGGACCCCTGACCATTCGGTCCAGTCGCAGACAACTCTGGGGTCGCGGCGCTCATCTCGCTTTACTGGCCGAAGGAGCCGGCGTACAGCTTCCGGGTCATGTGGCCAGCATAACTAAGCCGATTCTGGCGAACCAGAGCAGCACACGGAAACACTGTTTACCTTCCCGCTGTAGCGGTACCTATTTATCTACTTGCACATTGACGTGCTTTTGAACTGCTAGGTGGGCAGGAGCTGGGACCGAACCATGGGATCTCACCCCATCATGGGGATTTGAACTGCCGACCTTCTGATCGGCAAGTCCTAGGCTCTGTGGTTTAACCCACAGCGCCACCCGTGTCCCAAGAGACTAGGTAGCCAAGGGATATTTCTTTTTCTTTATAGAGAGCAACCAATCCAGTCAGAAGAATCCACACCAACACACTATGAAAGGAACAGTAGAATTACAGCACTCTTATTAAATGACAGCATAGGGGGGCGGCAGAGCAAATAATTGTACCACAGATGAGTTGAGCTGTGTCAAGTTGAGTCAAGCCCAAGCCTAAACAGTTTGGTTGTTCCAGCACCATGGAAAGCTCCTAGTGAGCCTCGTGTTCTGACAAGGGCTGGAAGTGAGCTGAGGCTTTGGGGGGGCCCTGCCTCCAGCTCACCTATTCTGGGCTCTTCCCCCCTTCCTTTGAGAAGTACAAGTTCTTAAAGGTCCAACCCTCTGGGTCCTTCTGCATCCCATGACCTCCCACCTGGAGAGCTCAATGCACGGTTGTGCTGGTTAGGTGCTGTGTGAAGCACTCAGTTCTGCAGACCCGGCAAAAGATGCCTGGAAGGGTCCCACTTTTCAGTTCTACAAGCCCTGGTGCTGTGGCATCTGGTCCCGACCCAGCAGTGAAGCAACCCCTGCCAACACCTGGGGTGTCCCCCATTTTACACATCCCCCCCTCGAAGCACCAGAAATACAGAACAACCACTGTGCCGACCTCAAGCTCCCCCGTGGCATCCTACAGCACCCACCCCCACCCTTGGCTAGCTACGCTACTGCCCTGATCACCAGTATCAAGTTCAGACCCTGGTCTGGCCCTGGTCACTGCTGGACTCTGGGGACATAAGACTTCCAGAACTACCACCCAAAGTACTCATCTTGCCATGAGGCACAAGAGTTGCTGCATACCATATACTCTACATCTACCTGGGGGAGACTACTTGGCCTCTGTACTTTATGCTCTGCTTAATTCCAGATTGGATTACTCCAGAGCACTTTGGATGGGGCTGCCCTTGAAGACAACACTGAAGCTTCAACTGGTCCAAAGAGCAGCAATTAGATTACTGGCTAGGGTCCCATTTAGAACTCATACAAGCCCCCGTTTTATAAACAGATGCATTGGTTTCCCATTTTGTTTCTATGAGGTAATTCAAGGGGCTTCCCCTAGTGTGTAAAAGCTCTAAATGACTTAGGATCCAAATAAATGAAAAACCATCTCCTACAGGCCATCTCATGTGTTAAAGATCAGCAAATTAGTGGTTCCACCACCCTTGAATGTGTGGGGTGGGGAGAGAGCATTTCCTGTGGCAACACCTTGGAATTCCCAAGCACCTTCATTATGTAGGTTTGGCCAAATGCTAAAGACACAACTCCTTAACTGTGCCTTTGGCAACTGATATATAGACGTACAGATCTATTACCCAACCTATTCCCAACTATAGTTGATTTTAAACTGATTTCAATATTGTATTTTTAAATTGTTGTCATCCACCCTGGGATGTCATGGTAAAGGGTAGGTAAGAAATATATTAGTGGTAGCGGTAGCATTTATGATGCTTAGTTCACACATTTTAAAAGTGTACAAGACTGAATGGTTCTTATATATGAAATGCAGCTTCAAATCTAGCTGGAATAACATTTCAGTTAAAAAAATCAAACTCCATTTCTTTCTAGGTTTTAGAGGCAATTCTCTTGTACTGCTCAAGTTCCTAACATGGAAACATATACTGAAATATTTGTTAATGCTTATTTTTTTGTAAACTGCTTTGAGTTTCATGGTGGGAGTGGCAAATAACTTATTATTATTATTATTATTATTATTATTATTATTATTTTACTTCATTTATGAATCACTTCCTATCTCAAAGCAATTTACAATACAATTACACATATAAAAACATTTTAAGCAATTGTATTTATAAAAACATTTTTAAAATTACATGCCAAACAATTTAATTCTAATAGTGGCCACAACAGCAACTTTCTTGATTTTATTTCTTTTATCTGAATGCCTGTCTGAATTAAAAAAATAATCTTTAGTGTTTTCATAACATTTTTTACTGTAAAGCACTTAAGCAGCACTATTATCCCCATTTTGCAAGTGGGGGTGAGATGGAGGGAAAGTGACTTGCCTAAGGACACCTGGTGATTTGGTGGCAGAATTCAAAGCAAAATAAATACTGATTCATAGGTTAGTCTCTTAACCACCATGCTACACCAACAACATTCTGAGTCAGTGTTTTACTCTCTCTCACACACACCCCAAAAAATTGCTTGTAAAAGCACTTGAAGCAAATAGCAACAAGCAAACATTGTTAGCTGTGCCTCAGACATACACACAACTTGGGAGAAGATCTGTGCTTTGAAGCAGCTCTCGCTAGCTTACCTGCCACCTCCCCCCTCCCCAAGCAATCATTTGTCACAACCAACAGCACCGTCATTCCATCGGTCCCAAATAAGCCTCCGTCTCCTTGATCTAGCAGGGAAACACAATTGAGCTGACCCATCATAAATTCTTCAGGCTCAGCACAACACTTAAAATAAATAAATAAAAAGAACACCCACCACCTTACACAGAGTGGCAGTAGCAGGCATACACCTCTCCTCTCAAACCCTGTTCTCTTCTCCCTGCAACCCCATCAACCTCCCGTGTACCTGCCTCTCTCCTTGGATAAGCAGGTAATCATCGACTGCCACAGAAAGGTGACCCATTAACGTGATGGATTTGGTGAGAGAAACAAATGGAGTGAGACCCCTACGTATTGCTGTCCTTCCCACACCTTGGCCTTTAGTGCTGTCATATCAATATCCTCCCAGGGACTCATTACACGCACAGTGACAGGAGGGCCAGGGGTCAGCCCCACGCGTTTGGTGCTCTCCGAGACATCACGGTTAAAACCTTTCGCCCTCTGGAGCACACATGTAAACACAGGCACACTCATGGCCTCAGGGAGGAGGAAGAGCAGGGGGAGGAAGACCCAAAGGTTCCCCAAGGAAGAAAAGGAGGGGTGGGAGGTGCCTGAACATGAGAACATAATAAGAGTCTGCTGAATCAGGCCAAAAGCCCATCTAGTTCAACATCCTGTTCTCACAGTGACCAAACAGATTCTCCAGTGGGATGCCTGCAAGAAGGACTTGAGCAACTCTCCTGTGCCACCAGTTTCCAGCAACTGGTATTCAGAAGCATGACTGGTCTGACTGTAGGCATTACGAATAGTAGCCATTGATAGACTTCTCCTCCATGAATTTGCCCATTCCTCTTTCAAAGCCATCCATGTTGCTGGTCTCCTATAGGAGCAAGTTCCACAGCTTAATTATGTGCTGCATGAAGAGGTCCAGCTCTGAGGGCCTTCTGGCGGTCCCCTCAACTGCGAGAAGTGAGGTTACAGGGAACCCGGCAAAGGGCCTTCTCGGTAGTCGTGCCCACCCTGTGGAATACCCTCCCATCAGATGTCAAGGAAATAAACAACTATCTGACTTTTAGAAGACATCTGAAGGCAACCCTGTCTTGGGAAATTCTTAATGTCTAATGTTTTACTATTTTTTATGTGCTGTAAGCTGGGGAAACCCAGCCAGATGGGCAAGGTATAAATAATAAAATTAATATTAGTATTATTAATTACTTTCTCTCATAGGTGATTGGTTGGGTACATAAGGGTGAGGTGCAATTCCCCCTCCAAACATCTGCCATGGTGGTGCAAGAGAGCAAGAAATCCTTTGTAGTTCTTGTTCTTGTTGAACCTCTCAATATCTGACATTCTCCCAAGGAGGGATGTGGTTCTGTGATGTACAGGGAACTTTGAACTACTAGCAACAGAGATCCAAAATGACTAAATATCAACCAGTATACCTGGGGGGGGGGCTTTTGCATATGGATATTATCCTCCTCATCTTTTTTTATGTTCAGCCCAAGATTTCCTTTGCATCTGCCGGGAAACTATTTTCACCAATAAGTATGTAAATCCTCTGCAAATGTATGCTAATTACTTATTTTAATTACAATGTAAATAAGTAATTACTGGATAATTTTCAAGTATTTACATGGGGCCTGTGTGATTTAAAAGCTTAACTTGTAGGAAGTATTTTTTTATATTAAAAAAAAACCCTATAAATTTTTCTGTAATTATAGTACAATTTAGATGCCACGGCCAAAACACAATTACTGTATACTCTGCAAGAGATAAATAATCAAGGAATCCCACAGTAATTACTGAATAATAACAAAGTTATTACATGTGTGTTGCAACTTTTAATGGCATTCACAAAGGTAGCACATTCTCCTACCATGAAAAACAGAATGTACTAAAAAGTGCCAACAACAATTCATACGACTGATCATCTGGAAATGGATGCAAGCTGGGTTTTTCATAGGAACATCGAAACCTGCCTAATGCCAAGTCAGATCAGTATTGTCTACACTGACTGGCAGTGGCTCTTCAGGTGTCTCTCCGAACCTTACCTGGAGTTGCCAGGGATTGAACCTGCGATCTTCTGCTTGTTGCACAGATGCTCTGCCACTGAGCTATGGCCCTTCCACTGTAAATGAGGGGCAGCTGTTTTGTGTGAGGCTGTTCTTAACATGCATTTATTTGTACATTCATATATCTTTCTGCCAATGCACTCAGGGCCATTTGCAACAACAAAAAAAGAGCTTGCAACCAATAGATACAGAACATGGTACCCAAGAAGTGCAGAACCAGAAGGAGGCTCGCTCTAGCCCAGGAGTGGGGAACCTCAGGCCCAGGGGCTGAATGTGGCCCTCCAAACCTCTGTATCTGGCCCTCAGAACTCCCTAGGCTATACTCCTATCCCCAAGCCATGCCCCCTCACTGGCCCTGCTATACCCCCCCCCCACAGACACACCAGGTGTTTCGGCCTGGCTAGAATGTGCCCTTGAATTCTGATCACGCCTCTTGCTTGCCTGGATGGAGAACAGGGAGGGGTGTATGTGCAGAAACCAGCCTACTGTGCAAAGGGGGGGGGATGCATTAGTAGTTCCATCCACTTTTGCTGCTGGCTCCACCCACCACTGGCATATGGTCCTTGAAAAGTTTCTCAGAAGAGAAAGCAGCCCTCAAGCTGCAAAAGGTTCCCCGCTCCTGCTCTACCTCTGCCTCTGTGCAGATGACTTAGGGAGGCTGTTGAGCCTGACTCCCAGAATGAGCTTCACGGCAAAGGGAGACAAATATGGCCTCAGCCACTGGCTAGTGAAGGAGCAGCTGTTCCATTGCTTGCTTTCCTCTTTCTTTCTCCTTTAGTGCCACTATGTCTATTAAATTGCAATCCGGGGGGGAAAGGATAGGTTGCTGTGTATGTGTGTGCATGTCCAGTGCTTTGGAAAATGTATGTGCTCTGTAAGTGTTTAATAATAATTGTAATAAATGAAAAAGGACAGGAACAGAAGAAGAAAATTAAGCTAGTCTTCTGCTGTGATTCTGCTGAAATGTAGAAAGCTGCATGAAAGTGGTATTTGCTGCGGAATACAGCTTTCTGAGAATCTTAGCATTTTTAAAATGTTAAGTTTGGAGACCTCATGGTTGTGAAAGTATTTTTGAACAAGTTGGGGGGGGGTTAAAAAAATGCTGCATAAGATTTCCGGTGGTTTTAGTGCCATGAAAAAAATACTGCTTCCCCTTTCAGTAACTAGCAAGACAAGCAAACAAACAAAATTGCTGAATAAATGATACAATGTGAAATAAGAAAGATTATGCAAATGTGCATACAGTCTCAGAATTGAATGTTTCCCACTCTCTGGATTTTGGTGGAGAATTTGGTTGGGGATTTGTAGCATTCTTTGATCAATTTGGTTAAGAGTTAAAGGCACTTGTTTTTATTTTCTGAAACTACTTTGCTTCCGGTATGTTACTGTCACAGGCAATTACAAAAATAAAACATTTCTACATTAGCGTATGTGTTGTTAAGTACCTTTAAAAAGGCACAAATATTGGGGAGGAGGTAGGTGTGATGATTTGAACATGTGCTTAAATTTACTCAATTAACTAAATAATTAATTGAAAGAGAGTTGACCAATTAAGTAGACTACATTTAAATCAGTTGGCAGCCCTTGTATAAGACAAGCCTATACATGCTTACTCAGAATAAGTTCGCTGGGGCTTGCTTCCCAGGAAGTTTGCATACGAACGTAAGAATAGTCTGTTGGCCCATCTATTCTAGCCGCCTGTTTTCACACTGGAAACCCACAAGCAGAACATAGCATCATGGCGTATTGTCATCAATAGCCTTGTTCTACATGAATTTTTCTAATCCTCTTTTAAAGCCATCTAAGTTGGTGGCCATGCTGGCATCTTGTGGGACTGAGTTCCATAGTTCAACTATGTGCTGCATGGGAAAATCTCATTCTTCTATATCTTCTGAATCTTCCAACATTCAGTTTCACTGGATGTTGACGAGTTCTAGTGTTATGAGAGATGGAGGAAACTTTCCCCTGTTCACTTTCTCCATGCCACACATAGAATGATAGAATCGTAGAATTGTAGAGTTGGAAGGGACCCCTGAGGGTCATCCAGTCCAACCTCCTGCAATGCAGGAACCAGCCATCCCTGAGTAGGCTCAAACCACCAACTTCCGGCTAACAGCCAGATGCACTGACCCATTTGCGCCAATTTTATAAACTTCAATCAAATCGCCTCTTACTTGCCTTTCCCCTGAACTAAAAGCATAGGATTAGGACCCGAATAAAACTTCTCAAGAGGAGGGTATTACAACTGTGTGTGAGCACGCCTGAGCGTGAACATACCTGAGTGTGTGTCCATGTACTTATTCTTGGGACTGGCCTCATGGGTAATATTCTTCCATCGATCCCCTTCCACTTCTCCTTGACTCTCTTCCCCTGAAAGCGCTTGTGAAGGACGATGCAAGCAATCAGCTATTGAAGGCACAATCTCATCACGCTTTAATGGCACTGTGCTTCCATGTTGCCTTCTGTCCCTTGAAGAACCATTCCCATCGGCTCTTTAAGAGCACCCAGATTATTCCCTCCTTCTAAATCTTTCCCCTGCAAAGGCCAGCCACAATAATGAGCCCTCCCTGGTTGACCCCGGCAGAACTAAATTCCTCTGCATGTGATACATTCATATATGCCACCACTCTACCTCTGCCCCCAAAGAGAGCAGTTGTGTGGGCCATTTACAACCAGGAAGACACAGGGAGGGAGAGAAATCTATATATGGATTTTGTATTCCAGCTCATACTGTGCTCCGTTATGGCCACAGGTGCTGCCTGCCTGAAAAACTTGCCATTAATTGTGTTTGTGCAATAACACCGATTCAGCATGATACGGGGTGGGGTGGGGGATCTGCACACAGAGAATGAGGCTGTCACTTTCTACCAGCAATAGATCACATGGTGAGGTTTTTTTGGGGGGGGGAGGGTTGCTACCCCTAAATTAATTTTATTTATTTCAAATCTTTTGTCTCTTTTTTCCTGTTCTGTTTTAACCAGCCGCTTGACACTGGGTGGTCTGTGGTGGCTTGGGTTCTAGTGAACAGCAGCATTACAGAGATGTATGAACCTGTAAGTTTATGTGAGTATGCATGTGGGAATCTATCCAATGCAGCTTCTCTCAGTTCCTTGTTATTCCAATCAGAAGTTCAATCTGCGACATTTCCACACTTTGAGAATCATTATTTTTAGAAAGCCCTCACAAAAGTTAATCAGCTTTTGCATGTGTGTCTCTCTTGATATACACCTTATTATAATTGCTACTAGTTAAATTTATTAGTTGCTTTCCTTTCCCAGTGCAAGTAAAAAGCGACTTACAATAGTATAAGCAACAAACAAAGAAACACACTATATATATTAAAACGAGCCTTTAAAAAAATATCTAAAAGACAATTCTGCTTTTAAAAACTGAATTGAAACATCCCACCCATGCAAAAAGGCCACAGATAAAAAAAAGTCCAGATGAAAAATTGAATGATTTTGCCTGGCACCTGAAGACACATAATGAAGGCACCAGATAAGCCTCCTTGAAGAGAGTGCTCTACAAGTGGGGAGACACCACTAAAAAGGCCTATTATTGTGTTGACACCTATTTTCCCCCAAGCATAATTTTAAAGCAAATTTTTGTACGTATATTGCTTTCACAAATATATACATTTTTATGCACACTTTCCCATAATGTACACATTTTAGTAGACATTTTTGGGTTGAGGAGCAGAGGTTGGAAAAACCTGCCTCTGCTGAGAATGCAGGCCCAGAGGGGGTGCAAAAATCACCTATCACGCACTGGCATTCTCCCACAACACCTGGAGTGCCCCACCACCACCACCACACAGAACCACAAAGCACCTGCTTTGCCCTTGGAAGAACTCCATCAGGATCTCCAGCAGAAAAAGCTGATGCTGTAGGAGGGGATGAAAGGGGGTCTTCAGAGCAGCTTCCAAGCAGAAAGCTGTCCAGCCAGAAGGGGGTGCATTCTTCCTGTCTAGGCCAGGGGTAGGCAACATAAGGCCCATGGGCCGGATGCAGCCCAGTCGCCTTCTCAATCCGGCCCACGGACAGCCTGGGAATGAGCATGTTTTGACATGAGTAGAATGTGTCCTTTAACATGGTCTGAGGGACGGTGGACTGGTCCATGGCTGAAAAAGGTTACTGACCCCTGGTCTAGTCAACCTTGCCTGGGTCTCAATCTCTTGGGGAGAGAGGGGGAATATCAATAAAACTCCTTGCCAAGGGCACAGGGCTCCCTAGGTAAGCCTCTGTTGAAGAGCTGCATTGCAAAATTCAAAGCATGAATTTACAATGCTAGCTGTGTTTCAGTTCACGTACTGTGAACTGCAAAACGTGCAAATTAAGTAGTGTTAAAATCTGAACCAGGTCAGATTTCTACGCCATCCCCTTTGTCATCAAGACCCTGCTCGTGGTCCACATCAATAGCGGCCTTGAGGAGGAGAAAGCCACCTTGAATTCCTACAGCATTCACATAGCTGCCAAGTTATCCCTTTTTTTAAGGGATTTTCCCTTATGCTGAATAGGCTTCCTCGCGAGAAAAGGGAAAACTTGGCAGCTATGAGCATTCAAATCCACCTGAAGCAGACTCTAAGGAGCAAGCCTTCAGTTGGGATCTCCTCCAACTCCCATCAGTCCCCACTAGCATGCCAATGGTCAGGAATGGAAGGAGGTTTTGTTCAACAACATCTGGGGGTTCGCTGCTATTCTCAGGCTGCATTCATTCTGTTATGTATTAAGTTAACTGCAGTATTCCTTCTGGCCACCGTGGCTGCAGTTCTTACCCTGCTCACTGTGGCTGCTGTTCTCACTCAGGTCCACAACATGCAAATGAAGGATTGAGAGTGCTGTTCACGGATTGGGTAGCTGGGGGAAGTTTGTTACTGTTGCAAGTTACTGAGTACTATATAAGCCACTTGCCTAAGCTACTGTTCAGTCTGGACTCAGAGCTAGAATAAAGAGCTGGTTGTTTTGAGAGCTGTGTCTTCATCCTTCTTACCCACTATTCTACACATTCCTTGCTCTCACATGCATCATTGACGGACTGCTGGGGAAACCCAGCAAGATGGGCAGGGGGTATGATGATAATAATAATGATTGTTGTTGTTGTTGTCTGATCATCCCTGACCGCTGGCCATGCTAGCTGTGGCTGATGGGAGTTGTAGTTTAACAGTATCTGGAGAGCCACAGATTTATCATCCCTGCTGTAAGTCCTGGAGATGTTACAGGTAGGTAGCCATGTTGGTCTGACATAGTCGGGGGAAAATAAAATAAAAATTCCTTCCAGTAGCACCTTAGAGACCAACTAAGTTTGTCATAGGTATGAGCTTTCGTGTGCATGCACACTTCTTCAGATACCTGGAGATGTGACCTTATCTAAGAATCATTACCAGCAGTGCCTCCACCAAGCAATGAGCAGGATTTTTAGAAGATTGGAATGTTGGGTCTAGCCATATTGGCTACATTCTCCCTCCACTGTTGCTTCTGAAGGATGCTTCTGAATACATATGGGGGAAATGCTTTTACACTCAGGTCCTGCTTGCAGACTTCCCATTGGGGCATCTGGTTAGCCACCGTGAAAACAGGATGCTGGACTATATGAGCCTTTGGCCTGACTGAGCTTCGTGGTTCTTCCTAAATTCTTTGTCTCAAAACACACAGCGAGATAAGCACAACTGGCTCTGTGGATTTAGAGCAAACATCACCGAACATCCCAACAAAACTGAACATTAGTGCTTTGGCAAGGATTCTGAGTCCAATATTGACTAAGGAAGAAGATAACTTGTCTCTGGAATCACATACAGATGTGGGACCAGAATTACAAACCCAGCATCTCACGGGGAATGTTTAGCAGTAATTGCCCGGAAATTCAGCTGGCATTTCTTAATTACTTCTCCCTCTTTTTCACCCTAAATTTTTGTTTTATGCAGAATCTGCTGAATTCAGCTGGATAGGTTTCATCATCTGAGATTCACAAGTGGTTGCTCAGCATCAATCACATCCATAATGGCCCCCTTCCAACGGGTTTGTGATAATAAATGGGCATAAAAACAAATAGGAAAATCGATGTTTTGTTAATATTGTGCCGTTTTTATACATTCCATCCCTGCCCACAAACATATAACACACATACAAATTTACAACAGCTTTTTAGTGGTCAGAAAGCGCTCCAGTTTGGGAAGAGGAGGGGATTTGTGCTACTGGAAAGTTCATTAACATGGTTATTAATTATGAACTGCATGGATTCAAAATGTTCATTTATAATTCAGCTGCAGACCACAGTCCTCAATATTTCCAAGCAGGCAGTCCACCAATGGAAGCCTATACATGCCTGCTCAGAAGTAAGCCTCATTGAGTTAATGGGGCTGACTCCCTGATAAGTAGTTATAAAATTGCAGTCTTAAGTCCTCTGGGGTGTCTGGCTAACAAACTCAGCCATGATGGTCATTCGTCCTCATAAATAACCAAACAGGGCTAATAGGGGTATTAATTGCTATTCACCTGCCCAAAGGTTGCGTGTGGGCATAAAGTGTGAACTGCGTGTGGGTCCATGCATCCCAGCTCTGGACCCCCATTATTCTCACCCTTGGCACCTCCACCCCCAACCTCCCAATGCTAAGTGGGAAGGTCGGAAGGTTCAGCTAACTCAGCATTACCCACACACTGACTGGCAGCATCTCTCCAGGGTTTCAAGCAGGGGGGACTCTCTGCCCTCCCTTGAGATGCCACTAGGGATTGGATCTGGGACCTCCTGAGTGAAAAGCACATTCTCTACCAATGAACTATGGTGTTTCCTGTAAAAATAATTAATGTTAGTTTGAGTCCTCATGATTTTAAACAAAGGGCTGAGGCAGCAGGTTGCAATGCATGATTTTATCCAAATATCAGGGCTGCCTTAAGCATATGCGGCGCCGGGATGCAAAGATCCGCCTGGCCGGCTCCCCCGCCCGGTTGCCTAGTCCCAGGCACACAGGAGGGCAGAGCAGGTCAGCCCCCTCAGCGTCTTGCTGGCTCAGTTGCCCCAAACTCGCAGCGCAGAGCCGCCCGCAGCAGAAGAGCCCGTCGCGGTGCTCCGACTGACGGGTGGGCTCTTCCCCGGACTCAACTCTTGGGCCCCGGACTCTTGGCCTGGCGCCCCTGAGAGCCCGGTGCCCGGGTGCCCCACAACCGTAGCGCCTATGGGTAAGGCGGACCTGTCCAAATGTAACATTCTATAGCAAAATAGGGCCTTCTTCTCCCCTCTGAGGAATGGAGATCAGAAAAGGGGGGGATATTCTTTGTTACTATATCTAAAGCATACCAAAAACATAGGGCAGAAGAGAACGATGGTGTGAAACTGAGAAATGCCTTTCTTTCTTTCTTTCTTTCTTTCTTTCTTTCTTTCTTTCTTTCTTTCTTTCTTTCTTTCTTTCCTGTTGACTTTCTAAACCACACAGAGCGCATTAACAGCCACATGGAAAATCTCTCTCATTAACACCTAAGGCTCAGGGGAAATGTCGCAGACGAATTGGCTTATTGCATATAACCCCCCAAACCCTTTAGGACCTCAAGACACTCTAGACGAACTGGAGTAATGACCTGGAAAGATTGTCCTCTGGGTTTGATGCTGTAATGATTTAGGGGCCGATGTTTTCTCTCTCTTTTCTTTTATTTTTTAAAATGTTTATGAATAATAATCGTCATTATGCAAGGAGAGCAATTAAAGGAGGGGGAGGCCCTTTCTTCCTCCTTTCCCTTGTTATTATTGAGTCAGAGTGACCTTAACAAAACAGTGGCCAGCCTCGTCACCACCACCCTATCTTATACAGGGTGGGTAAGATACCGTACACAAACACACTCGTCGCATACCAGGGCTGACTGCCCCGGAGGCAGCCTAATAAATCCAGACAGTATCTGATATGGATGGGCCGTAATGAAAAATAAATTTGCAAAAAACAGTCTGATACGAGTTAATCCATAAAGTATTTCATTACTTCATTTTCCGGCATTGAATCTATCATTTCGCCATCTACCCTCCCCTCTGGCAGCCCATTTTTAATTACTTTTAATTTAAATATATGCACCCATGGCTTGGATTGGTTTTGACATCAGTACATTGCAATTAAAAAAAAATAGCAGTGATCATTGTGCAGGAGAGAGAGGAAGGGAGGAAGAGGATTACAGCAGGCACAGGTTGTAGTGATGAAGGACCACCAGTGAAGCTGTATTTCCCAGAATTCCCTCTTCTCTGCGAAAGATGCAATATTGCTATCCTCTGCTGCATCCAATGGAAAA
The DNA here is from genome assembly GCF_965207765.1 of Zootoca vivipara. NCBI lineage: Eukaryota > Metazoa > Chordata > Lepidosauria > Squamata > Lacertidae > Zootoca > Zootoca vivipara. The sequence continues at coordinate 38,815,604 of NC_142585.1, read as the reverse complement.
AATAAATACCCACCTTACAGATTTTGTTTTAGGAAGCAAGTCTTTAGTATGAAACAATGGAATATTGGTTCATGTCTATTTTCCTTCCTTCCTTCCTATCCAACTTTTCCGTCCAAGGAGCTCAAGGTGGTGTACTGCACATGGTTCTTTCCCTCCCCATTTAATCCTCACACCAACCCTGTGAGGTAGGTCAGGCTGAGAAACAGCTAGGTCCAAAGTCACCCACTGAGCTTCATAGCCAATTGGGGATTGGAGTTTTCTGGTCTCCCAGATCCTAGTCTGATACTTTAACTACACTGGCTCTAGTCTGTTGGAATGTCAGTTGAGGGAATGAGAAATGTCATTATTTTCATCCGAGGAATGTTGGAGGGCATGATAGTGCTAAATTAGTCACATTCATTCATTTCAATGTGGCTGCTCTGAAAAAATAGGACTCACCATATTTTTTCCGTCTATAAGATGCCCCCTATTTTGGGGGGATTCATATTTAAGTAAATGGGGGAGAGATGTCCCAGAGTATAAGACGCCCCCTAATCTTTGACATTATTTTTAGGGGGGGGGACCTAGTCCTATACAGGGGAAAATATGGTAAATAGTGGACCCTACATGAGGTTGCCCAGCTGCTAACACCAACCTTTGAACTAAACCTGATTCCCATCTGCATTTTATCCTCACAACAGCCTCGCAAGGAAAGTTTGTTTGAAAGAATGCAACTACAGTGGTACCTCGACTTACGAAGGCAATCCGTTCCGCGGCACTCTTCGTAAGTCGAAACCTTCGGATGTCGAAGTGTCCATTTTGCGCATGCGCGAAGCGCGATTTTGCGCTATGCGCAGACTACGCATGCGGTGAAAATACTTCCAGGTTTGCCGACTTCGTAAGTCAGAACCTTCGAAAGTCGAGGCATTCGGAAGTCGAGGTACCACTGTAGATCTGAAACCTGGTCTCCCTCTTCTGAGTTGGCTTATACACACACCCACATCCCACAACACAACACAACTACACAACACAACAATCACAACGCGACACACTGTAGCCCAATGCCCTGATTAGTTCTGGACTCGTTTGTGTCCCCTCAGGGTGGCCCCTCTGTTGCTCCTAAGACATTGGGCCAAGGGGTTAAGAAAGAGGCTTTCTTGGCAGGCTCATTACCACTGATGCAAAAATGACCATTAAGGATGCCTGACAGAGGCCTTGCTCATTTGGAGTTGGGGTGAAGCGTGGCTGCCCCGAGGCTGCCTAATCAAATCTGAAACCATCACATTCATGTGTCATATGGGTGTAACGACCCCCCCCCATGCTCTAATAAATGTAATCATCCCAAATATCCCTCAGGTTTCTTCTCGGGCAGGGGGGTTCCACGGGGGAAAGAAAGGACGAAAGCAAAGGAACAAACATTTATCGTTCGTGAAGCCTCTTAATTACATTTCCTGCTCATCTTCCTGCCCGCCTGCTGCTCTTCCTTATCGTGCCAAGGAGGACATGCCTGCCTCTGATATACAAGATAGGCCACACACTCTGGGATGTTAGGAGCCACTGACCCACAGCCCTAGGAAAAACAAGGCACTTGGGTCAAAGCCTTGACCATTTCAGGGTCACAGAATTGTCCTCAGCCCACACCCCTGAATGGCTGGCACTTCCCACTTCTCCACTGGTGGGATGAGGAAAGAAAAGTCTATGCTCTGTTTCTGAATGTTCTAAAATGGGGGGGGAAATCAACATGTGGAAGGGAGCCCAGAATCGTGTCAGCAGATCCAGACCCTCTAAGTGTTCCTATTTTCCAGGGACAGTCCCACTTTCTGATTTGATCTGGCAATGTCCAGCTTTTCCTTAGGACACCTCTGTTTTCATCGGAGAAAAGTTGAAGGGTATGGAGTTATGTGACAACTGAAAGCAGCCCTATATAGGGAAGTTTTTTAAATGTTAATGTTTTAGTGTGTGTGTGTGTGTGTGTGTGTGTGTGTGTGTGTACTCCCTTTACACTTTAACCTTGCTTATTCCCTCACAGCTCATTCCAATCCTCAAGCCCCTTTAAAGGAGGGTAGACCATTGCTCGCTGCACAAATAGCAGCATGACAACAGCATTACATTTTTATGTATATAGGAAGGAAGAAATAAAATAAACAATTCAGGGATGGAAATAGGGACACAGTGACAATACCTCTGTTGTCATACCAAGCCTTGAAGCAAGGATGGGGAGCCAGATGTTGTTGCACTCCAATTCCCATCAGCCCCAGCCAGAATGGCCTATGGTCATGGATGATGGGAGTTGTAGTCCAATCATGTCTGGAGGGTTCCTCATCCAATATGAGAAGCAAAATACATATTTTGAAGTTTGCTGCTGTTCACTTTTGTTAATATTTAACCTTTTCACATTTCACATTTGGTGTTCAGTACTGGGGAGAGGGGGTGGTTGTTGAGTATGCAGGACTGCAAAGGCCTCAAATATTTCTCCTTATTCTATTCATATTTTTTTTCTGGCTGAGCGGCCTTCTGACAGTAGCCCACAGGCTCCCATTTCACTCCATGCCAAACAGAAAGTCATAGACACTAAGCAAATATTGAACTTTGAATTGTTTAATTAAATTAAACTCTTATTAACCTTTTTTGTTTTAAAAGCAAACCCACATTATATTTTTCTGTTCTTGACATGGAGTTATTATCTCTCTCTTTCACTCTCTCTCTCTGAAAAGTGCCATGCAGACACACACAAATTATACCAGTTTTTGCAAACTTTAGAGTTCGGGCACAGCTCAATAGCATCATAAATACAGTTTGGCAATGAAATCTAGCTGCTAGTCTCAGGGAATCTTAGTCTCCGGTGTTCAGAGAGAGTGGGGTGTGTTAGTGGTAACCAGTCCTAGACCTACCCCTGTGGAGTTGGGGTTAGCATAGTGCCCCCACCTACATTATTCTATTTTAGGGTAGCTAAGCTGCAGCCCTCCAGAAGTTGTTAGACTACAACTCCCATCATCCCTCACCATTAACCATTTAAGTTAAGGCTAATGTGAGTCCAGAAACTGGTGGCCTACAGATTCTATGTCTCCATGCAATCCACTCTTTTGCTCTTTTGCATCCCTCCCTGGAGATGCCAGGGATTGAACCTGGGACCTTCTGAATGCAGAACAACTGCTCTGCCACTGAGCTAAGGCTTTTCCAGGACTAGATCATAACCCTGCCCTTTAAGATTACCGTCTTCTTTGTTGCTTACATTCAAACTAGCAACTGGGCAGTAGAAATCCCTGCAGCTTGTAACCACCAGACATCCAATGCCATCAGCCAGCAATCACCCTACAAAGAAGTTTAAAGAAATGGTCATCTCTGTGGCTTTGCCTGGTTGTAGCAATAGACCAGGGCTGTGCCCTCTTTCTGCTACATTAAACAGGTCACTACAAGCTTTTAGCTTTCTGCAGGAAGATTCCCTTACTGCTGCTCCAGTACAAAATGTATGAAAAATAATCTTCATCATGCAGGGGACTCTGAACTTCCGGGACCCTTTTTGCTTGATTAATGAAGATGTAATGTCGCTGTTCAGTAAATAGTGGAATCCTTGTGATCTGCAGATAGAGCCAGAGGACAGAGATGGGGGGGGGTCAAATAGCTTTAGCCCTGATGAATATGTAGCGGAGCACTGAAAGTAATTGATTCCAGGAGAAAAGGTGAAGCAGATGATAGAGGTCAGGGAAGCAGAGGACTCTGTCAGATAGGGCAGTGCCCAGACAGAGACCAGACTTCTGGGAAAAGGTGTGGAGGGGAGATTATATATATTACACACACCAAGCGGGGGGGGAGGGAGGGGGGAGAGAGAGAGATTCTAACTAGGAACCAAAGTGTTCCAAGAATGGTTTACACAAGGAAGCAGATTCTGGGAACACCACACAGGAACTCAACAGCAAAGTGTCAATTTTTTATCATTGGAAAAGTTGCACAGTACCTACACAGTGGTCCTTGTTTGTTTCTTTGTTTTTCATTTCTCCAGTCTGTAACATTTACAAAGTTTGTAGGAACAAATAAACTCAGCCCAATCTCTCTCTCCCCACTCCCCAGCAAAGACAACCGTGATGGACCTCTTGATATCTCTGACCCAGCTAAGATTGTCGACAAGCAATTGCTTGCAGATCTGAGCAGTGTTAGAAAAACCAAATCCTGCCCCCTCCCCCAGGAGGCTAGGTCTTTTGAAATTAGAATGAGGCAATCCTACCTCTAGCTCCTTCATGTCAACTTCAATGAAGCTCTGAAGAATCACCTTGCTGAATAAGTCCAAAGGTCCATCAAAACCAGTGCTTGTTTTCTATTAGTAAATAGACAGAGCCCTCTGGAAATGGAAGCACATAAGCACAGCATGATGGGAAACTGCCTCCCCTGAGGTTTTTCTCCCACCTCAGATCCTCACAGGTATACTGCCTCAGAAAAGGGAGGTTTCATTTCCTCCCCTTGAGCACTTGTGGCTAATGGTTGGTGGTATTAGAATATTGGTCTGATAAGCTTACAGTGGCAGACCTTCTCTTCCTGAATATAATCCCTTTTTAAGGCAACCTAACCTTGTGGCTGTCACCACATGATAATTAATGGATTCCATCAATTTGCTATAGATTGAGTGAAATAGCACTTCATTCTGTCTGACCTGAGCCTTCTGCTGATGATGAACATCCTTAGGTGATCTCAAGTTCTGCTATTATAAGAAAGACAGAAAAAAGTATCTCTCCTTTCTACATATTGTTATAATACCCCCCCCCCCGATGAAATACTATAGCTCTGTGTTGGAGCATCTGCTATGTATTCAGAACACCCCAGGCTTAAACCCTGACATCTCCAAAGAGGGCTAGGAAAGATCCTGTTCGAAATCAGTGTAGACAACACTGAGCTAGGTAGACCAATGACCTGACTCTGTATAAGGCTATGTTCCTATGAAAGCCCCAGCCCAATGGAGCTTACAATCTAAATTTTGATGCATGGGAGCCAACAGCAAATAGAGAGGTGAATAAGTCTTAGATTCAAAATGTACACATTTCACTGATAGCTTCCCATGTGGTTTCGATCCTGATAAAATAATTCAAAGTGAGTGTGCTCTGGTTGGCCTAGTCAGTATTGCTTTATATTAAGCGTTCTAAACTTCACACACAAACAGTGTTTATCGCTGCAGCGTTAGCATCTAGGTAAAGGTAAAGGGACCCCTGACCGTTAGGTCCAGTCATGGGTGACCCTGGGGTTGCGGTGCTCATCTTGGTCTTTAGGCCAAGGGAGCCGGCGTTTGTCCGCAGACAGCTTCTGGGTCATGTGGCCAGCATGACTAAGCCACTTCTGGCAAACCAGAGCAGCGCACGGAAATGCCTATTTATCTACTTGCACTTTGATGTGCTCTCGAACTGCTAGGTTGGCAGGAACAGGGACTGAACAACGGGTGCTCACCCCGCCGTGGGGATTCGAACCGCCAACCTTCTGATCGGCAAGCCCTAGGCTCAGGTTTAGACCACAGCGCCAGCCGCATCCCAAAGGACACAAAAACATAAACAAAAAGGGTTAGCATCTAGGCTGCAGTATTAGGTCAGTAAGATGGGGGGGTATCATCCGTCACTGGGCAGACTTAAAATCAATTGCACTCTCTGTGCCCTCTTGTATAGAAAAGAGTGTGATGCCTTAATGAACTTGAGCAGCTCAAAGTAGGGCTGGTTGGGAGAAAGAAAAAAAGTCTAATGTGATTTGAGGTTGCATTAATAGAACCATAGTTTTCCAGTCCCAGGAAAAGAATACGGTAGTTCCACACCTGGAGAACTTTTTGCATCCTGAGATGGATGTAAAGCAAAAATGTGCTCCCCTAGTCATTTCTATGTAGCCCTTGCCATTTCTACAGTTCTTTGTAATTTTTTTGTATCTTCATGAAAACTCACTTAGTGCAAATTTCTCCTAGTAAACACATCTTTGTATGCATTTTTTTTTACTAATACACACATTTTTGCAAGCTGCTTCCACTAATATAACACACGTTTGTACATATCATTTGGTGTTGTCCTTGCTCCCATGCCCCCAAACACACAGACAGAGGCCCTTCTTTGTAATTAGCAAAGACATGTTTATTCAGGCAAGGGACGGTCCTGACATAGCAACAGGCATGGAGCTCAGGAGAACTCGACAGAAGCAACAAAGATGCCCCAACAATCTTTTTCACCCTGTCCACCAAGCTTTAAAGGACAAGGCATGGCACACTTACTTGCAAGACTCACTTCACAGGAATGTTGGGATTGCGAACACATACTTCCTCGGAGCAGGTGGATCTGCTCCCATCTGCAAAGGCAGCACTTGATTCTAAGGGAAAGTCAGCACTGCCCTGCTCAGGCTCCTGTTCAGTTGCTGTTGCCTCTTGTTCTGCATCCTACTTTGGCTGATCAAAGCTAAGGCTATCCATTCTCGAGGAAGGTTGGTAGGGGAAGGGCCAGCATTCCTGCACCTCACCTTCCCAAGTGGCTGAAGGGAATGGGGAGATCACCGCTTCCTCCAACCCAGGTCGTCACCATTCCCACCCATTTCCTCCTCCTTCTCTTCTTCCTCCTCCTGCGGTGTCAGGCCCTGCCAATTCAAGACTTGTGCTGACAGTGCTGCATGGATTATGGCAACTGCCTTGCAAAATTCACAGAAGTGTGGATTTTGAAAGATAGCTGTGTTTCTGTTCGCACATTGGTTCAAACAGTACAAAAGAGGTGGCCTATCATCAAAATGCAAATCAACCCAATGCTCCAGATGCAGAGGTTCAAACCCGCTTTCATGATGAACAGCGTCAATAGACTCATCTATAAAAAACAGTATGGTCTTTTTTTTTTTACCCAAGAATGGTACCATCGTTTTCCACTCTTTTAACCTAAAGTCTCCAGAGAAGCATTAAAAGCTTGTACAGGGAGGGGTGGGTGGAAAAATGTATTTCAGAAATACTGTGCTTCTTAGGAGGGGGAAAGATATCTGTCCGATATTTATTAGGCAATTATCGTTTCAAATAAAATTAGAAATGCTGCGATTATGAACAATATTGTTTCCAGATCAATAGGCTCTTCCCAAACCAACCAACCCATCCGAACCCCATTTGGATCGTAAATCTCAAAAAAAAGCCCTGGGCAACCATTTTAACTGCACTCCCCTCTTAAATTTCACCTGAATTTATTAAAGAGGTCATTGGCATATTAAGGGCCAAATTTGCATCTCATCCATCGCAGTGGCAACTTCATCCCCCTGCTTAATTATCTGCTGTTTGGTCAATAAGCCATTAGTGGGTTGCCAAGGACAGTTCATAACAGCTTCATGAAGGATAAGTCCCCATGACTTACAAAATCAGCACTGGTTGGCAAAAAGAATAAATATTGCAGCAAAGATTCATCTATACATGTGTGTGAGGGGGGGGACTGGGTGGTGTTTTTTTACTAACATTAATAGCCAAGTCTATACTGGTTGTGTTTAACGCAGGGCTAATAAAAATTTACTTCAACCCCTACAGCTAATAAATCCAGGAGGGTGTATGAGGGAGTCCAGTAAAACCTGACTTAACATTATGTTAGTGCTATTAACAATATTTATATGTGTGTCATTCCGTAGGAGGTTAAAACTGGTAAATTATGAGGAAAGTGGGGAGGGAGTGGTTAAGGAGGGGGAGGCCAGTGCGCATAAATGTGTTTGGCCTTTGCAATACAGGTGATCCCTTCCCCCGCCCCGCACGCCCCAAAAAAGAATAATCCCAGTGGGATGAAAGATGGAAAATGAAAGGTGAAAAATGGGGGTGGTGCTACTTAGCTAGAAGGCCCAAGGTTTGATCCTCAGCATCTCCAGTGAGGGCTGGAAGAGGGACTCCCTGTCTGAAAACCATCAAACCACTGCCATTTGTTGTAAATGAGTTAAATGGACCGATGTCCTGGCTTGAAATAAAGCTGCTTCCCACTTTCCCCGTTTAATTCAGCCCCTGCATTCAGAACCATGGGGACCAGAATCCTGCTTTCTTTTCAAGTGAATTGCAGCAACAGAGCACCTGCCTTGTATGCAATAGGTACCCAGGTTCAATCCCTGGCGCCTCCAGGAAGGGCTGAGAGAGACTCCCTGCCTGAAACTTGGCTCTTCCCTTTCCTGCCTCCTTCTAAGATATTGGAGGGGTGGGGTGGGGAGAATGGATGTAGCTTTTGCTCCATAGTCAACACACACACACACACACACACACACACACACACACACACACAGAGAGAGAGAGAGAGAGAGAGAGAGAGAGAGAGAGAGTAAAGAAGAAAAATCAATACTCTTTTCAATAAAGCATTTTAGCCAGAGAAAGAGGGGGGAGGGGGGTAGAACATCCCATGAAAAAATCTTACACACAGCAAAAAAAAAGAGCAAAAAGTTCAGAAGGGGGTGTAAAATATGTTAGCAAGCTATGGAGTGGTGGTGGGGAGGCAAAGATCCATAAGGAAATTACCAAATGGAGGTGGCTTGTGGTACACAGGAATGAGCCCTTGCGTGGATGGTGGGGAGCTTTATTGATGAGTTTTCATTGATTTCCCATCATTCCCGGTTTGGGCATTTTCTGGTCTATTATACCAGAGTCACCGCATATTCCCCTTGCAACCCTAAAAAGGAAATATGGACAGCCGAACCTTGACAATATGGAGATAATGAATTCTCCTGGTGATTCTTCCAAGAGGATTCTGCAAGCTAACTCTGGATTCCATCCATCCATTTTCAGGGCTAGAGCTAACATGGATGTACCCTCCTGCCCACCCCCACTCCTATTTTGTTTTGTTCTTGCAAGCTCCCAGAAGTTTGTTGGTCATTTTAAGGCTCCATTAAGATCTGGTGCTAGATTAGGCCATCATCCTAATTTCAAAGGTCCTCTGAAATAAATGAGAAATGAAAAAGAAATGGGATCAGATTTCTGCCGTTTCTCTGTGGCTGAGCGGGGGGGGGGGGGGAGAGAGCCAGTGTGTGGCTTTAGTGAAAGACAGAGAGACAGGAGGGGTGTCCCAAAGAGAGAAAATGAGACAGGTAGAAAGGCGTGTCAGAGAGACAGAGAAGGGCTGAGAGGTTGAGAGAAAGGGGGCAACTGCATCTCCTCTCCACCTGCTATTTTGCCCACTATTGCTTCCTTAAGCAAAATCTGATCCTTTAAAGATGAATCCCCAAGAACTCATCCATTGATCTGCTATGAGGGCCTTCACCAAACATTATTTAGAGGCACATTAATTTTCTGACTGCTCTGAAGGTGAATCTTGGAGCATTCAGGAAAGACGAAAGAAATTCAGTGCAAAGCTAAACTGTGGAACTCACACCCACCGGAGACAGAGGTGGCCACCACCAACCTAGATGGCTTCAAAAGAGAACTGGACAAATTTATAGAGCAGAGGGCCTTTGAATGCTACTAGCCATGATGTCAAATCTTATATTTTAAAACTGTCCAAGTTAGCATGACTGAGCTATGGCTATTCTGTAGAGCAGGCACGTCCAACAGGTAGATCGTGATCTACTGGTAGATCACTGGACGTCTGTGGTAGATCACTGGTAGATCACTGGCTTTCCTCTTTCCTAAAAAAAGCTACACAATTTAGACCTGAACCCCTAAAATATGGGCCTTCCTCTTCCCTAAAGAAAGCTCAACAAATTTGACCTGAAGCCCCCAAAAGGGGGTAGATCACTGCCAGTTTTTAACACTGAGAGTAGATCGCAGTCTCTTGGGAGTTGGCCACCCCTGCTGTAGAGGGACACTTAAGACAGTTGAGTGAGATATAGGCCAAGCTCTGATACAGAGGCCACAAACAAGGGTAGTTAACCAAGAGCTATTTGGGAAAGAACTGGGGTTCTGTCAGCTCCTGAAGACAACGTCCACTGTAAACCACTGCCTGCAGGACCTGGGTTTCTGAGACATTGCAACAACAGGAGCACTGGTTCCCAATTAGGGGTCCGTGGAGCACACCCAGGGGGTCCATGGCACCACCCCCTGCCAGGGACTCGCTTATCTTGCTAATTGCACAGTGAAGGCCCTCCATGGATCATCCAGCCTCTGCTCACAACCAGTGCCTGCTTGCATATGGAACACTTGCAAGTTATGGACACAGTTGCTTTTTTATTATTCAGTTGTAGTGGAGCAATGGAGACACATTTTTTCCTACTGTCTGGCGATAGGCAATTTATGGTAATATCACAAATTTTATGGTCTGCTTTTTTTAGTACACCTAAAATCCTTTATTAGGATTTTAATCCTTTATTAAATTTCTAAAGTAGGGGGTCCATGGCTTGGCTTTTGAAAAATAAGGGAGTCCTCAGTAATTAGCTAATTGGGAACCACTGTTCGAGTGTGAGACTCTTGAGGTCACATTGCAAGCACCCAGCTTTCCATCTCCAAATGCAGCAGTCTCTTCATGGAATCAGAGAATTGTAGAGTTGGAAGTGACCCAGAGGGTCATCTAGTCTAACCCCCCCTGCAAGGCAGTAATCCCAACTAAAGCATCCATGACAGATGACCATCCAACCTCTGCTTAAAAACTTCGAATGAAGGGTGTTTGTTCCACTGTCAAACTGCCAGAATCTCCTTTCTTGTAACTCGAAGTCATTGGTTCAAGTCCTACCCTCCAGAGCAGGAGAAAACAAGCTTGCTCCACACTCCAATTAACAGCCCTTAAGATACAGTATTTGGAGATGGCTATAATATCTCCTCTCAGTCTCTTCTTACACAGGCTAAACATGCTCAGCTCCTTCAACTGTTCAGTGCTGGACTTCTACTTCTAGCTCTTTTCTTGGAGGAGGTCCAACATCCTTTCACTCAAAAATCCAGATGTGTCTATGGACCTATAAAAATAGGTGACACCCCCTAATCTAGTCAATACATGCTTGCCTTGCATCCAGCATAGCACCTGCAGGTTCTCTTGAGACAAATTTTATTTTAAAACCTCAGAGTTTTTAAAACATATTAAGTCCAAGTAGGGAGCAAACTGACATCTAGGATCATGCAACTTTGAAGAAGTGTGCATGCACACGAAAGCTCATACCTATGACAAACTTAGTTGGTCTCTAAGGTGCTGCTGAAATGAATTTTTTAAATTTTGTTTCATCTAGTATCATGCAACTTTGAACACTTGAACCTTGAATCTGGGAGCACATCCCATTGAACAAGAGGCTTAATTTTGAGAAGACATGCGTAGGCAACGAATATGGACAATGAAAGATTTTTTGCTCCAGATACTAGGATGTTGCGGGGAGGGGGGGGGGATTATTAAGTCCGTAACAATAGCATTAAATCAGGCCCAGAACTGGGAGAAGCACAAGTCAAAGCCAGGAGTTGTTAATACCTTTATTATGGGCTCAAATGTATTCATGATATTAAAGACATCACATTTTCTGCCCCGGTGTCACATTTTAGATGTAGCGTAGATAAATGATATATCACTGGAAGAGATCTACAAAAACCATTAGTAACTGTGACATTTTGACGTCAGATTTTTAAAAATTCCTAAGTAATCTTTTTGATTTATGAAATGGTGTCCAGGTTCATAGAGAATGATCTCAGATTTATCACAGCCTGGTTAGAATTATTAATGATTTTCAATTTGTAAATCCAATGCCAGCATAGCCAAAAGAGGCTCACAGCAAAATCAGTGGGGTAGATGACGAGAGAGAGAGATTTTCTTCTTCTTTTTCTGTTTGGGTAAATTTATAGCATGTGTATGTAGGGTGGGGGGGGGCTCCTGTCCTTCATCTGTTGGGCAGGGTCTGTTTCTTGTTCCATAACCAGCCCTCACTTTGGCTTAACTCTTTCTCACCCTCATAGCAAAAGAGCTCATTTTAAAAGGGCATGTAATCATTCCGTTGCTAGCCACTGGGCCATACATCCCAAGCAATGACAGAGCAAAACTCTTAACAGCTCAATCACAAAGCATATGCCATCAAACAGCACACAAGATCAAGAGTTTTACAAGCTGAGGCCTTTGGGGGTCTTTAAAAGACAATGAAAAAGAATGCTGAGCTAAGAGAGAGGTGTATTTCTCTCTGTTCCAGTCCAAAGTAGCAAATGCAGGACTCTGTTGGAAAGAAGACTTAGCCCAGACCACCAGCATGCCCTCCTTTGAATGCATGATACGGATTTGTGTGGCAATGTCCCTCCTTCTCCGTGAAAATAAGACACAAATGAATAGATTTTAAGTGGGCGAAAAGGCCACAACTTTATTGGTTACGGGTGTTGAGCAGTATTGGCTTGGACATTGGAACCTAACCGACTATATCCGACTCCAACCCATGTGTTGGAGTCTGGGAGAAGTTAGCCACCAGTAAGGAGCCCAATGATGTACATCTACCGGAACTCCTCCTGTGGCCACCGTTAGGGGCGTGCCTTACGGCCCTGACCTCACCAGGCTCTGGACCAAGCCCCGCCCCCGGAAACCTTTAACGGAATACTTCTCCATTTTCTGGGCAGTTGATGACGCAACCTGCCCCCCCATGATATCTTTATGCAAATTTCCAATGCCTAACCGCCACTCGAGCCCCCTAAAGCTCGCCGCCAATACCCTCACACCCGCAACCAATGTCTTATCCCCTTAATTATGTCGTCTAACCAAATATCATTTCCTACTATTGAGAGATGTACGTCATCATTGCGATAAAGGGATGCTTCACTGCGTTTCAATTCTGGGTGCGGAACCACCTGGCCGTTCAGTGATAGCACCCTGCGAATCACAGGATGCGAGAAAGGAGGCAAAGAGGCAGACTTCCCGCCTCTGGGCTGCTTAAAAGACTGCAAGTCCCGCCCCTGGCCGACCTTATTGGTCGGCCTTGAACTAACAGAGGTGGGAACAGCCAATCGCGAAGGGGCTGAGCTCTCAGCCCCATCGCAAGAATTCAGTCGAGATGCCCACAACACCACCTCTGTCGCAGGCGCGGAAGTGGTTTTCTGAACTAGATAATTTTCCCTCGCCAAAGAGCATAATAATAGGGCTGAATGGGAAGTGTTGGAGCTAAGTGGTACAGCATCTGCTTTGCCAGATTTAATTCTGGGCATCTCCAGATAAGACTGGGAAAGAGTCCCTGCCTGAAACCCTGGAGAGCCTCTGCCAGTCACTATAAAGAATACTGTGCTAGGTGGGCCAATCGGTCTGACTTAGGATAAGGCAGCTAGATAAATAGATGGACCCAATGGATCTGGCTCAGTAAAAGGCAGCTTTCTGTGTTCCTATATTCCTAAAGCTTGGCAGGGCAACTTGGACCAATTTTTGAAGGGACCTTCAAACTGGCAGTTCCTGGAGGATTCCATGTCTGAGCACATCTTATAGAAAACTTAACTCACCAGGAGAAAGTTGCTACCTGCTTCCTACAATATCACACACACACCCCTTAATTGAACAGGTGAATCCATATAATTAGCGACCTTAGCAGTTGGGCTTTCTTTCCCCAGTCTCCAATCCATCATATCTGCTCCATTATTCAAATTCTATCAAATCAGAGCGGGCAAGGAGACTCTGGACATCCTTCACAACACTGTCAATATTAACGTCTTTCCAATTAAGGAGCATTATAATGGCAATCTAATGAGGAACTATGACATACCGGTTCCTTTCTCTTAACTTGTGATTAAAGACTCATTCAAGCTACTCCCCATTCATTTATGGCCAAAGGGGGCTGGGAAACCCAGAAAAGGATAGTGGGGCTGCAGGCAGAGAATAATGGGGAGACAATATGTCCCCCAATTTTCAAATGGTCCACCTGGGTTCCCACCAGCCTCTATAAGATATTCATCAGATCTCCACATAATTAACTCAAGTTGGGAGACAGGTGAGGGTCCTTACCAAGGTGGTGAAGAGGTAGTGAAAATCTGGCAGAAGAGACCAATGATCAGGCAGGCTCTATCGTTAGGAAGAGTGAGCCACTACTTCAGGTAGCAGGTATTAGCGAGTGGCAGTGAGGACAGAGATAGGTGGACCACATGACTTGCCCTGCACCCCCTAAGCAAGCCTCATTCCTTAAGGCAGCGTTTCTCAACCGCTGTTCCGCGGCACACTAGTGTGCCGCGAGACGCTGGCTGGTGTGCCGCGACGTGCGCCGACGAGAAGGGCAATTTTGCAGCTGCAAACTCCACCTCCCTGGGCGTCCTATTTCTTCACCCCTTCTAGTTTCCACAGACCAATCAGCTTTCATTATTTCCATTTTCCCCATGCCTCACGTGACAGGATCATCCCAGAATCCTTTAGCCAAGATGGCAGCCCCCAGCAGCTAATAGTGCCGCACGTGTGTCTCTTTTTTGGAAAATCGAGCGGACTTCAAGTAGCTACTTTTAAAATATTCAATCTCCATCATTCAAAAGGTAGTTTGTTGCTAATTCACAGAGGCATGAAGACCAAATCATCCTCTCACAAGTCCGAGAACACACACAGGGTAAGATACGGGACGGCGGGGTCGGGTGGGGTGGATCAGAAACCCGGATCTTTTAAGAACTCGGCAGCGCTGACCCGCCGGAAAGCAATATTTGGCAAGTACAGTCATAATTATAATATAGGGCGGCACAGAGTTAATTTTTTTAACTTTTTTAATGGTGGTGTGCCTCGTGATTTTTTTCACGGAACAAGTGTGCCGTGGCCCCAAAAAGGTTGAGAAACACTGCCTTAAGGTGCAGTGGAGGGCAATGCCCCATTTCCAGTGTCAAAGTAAGGCCTCTCCCAGACCACCCATTTATTGAGCTCCCATCCTGATTTGGTTGCACAAAGTTTATGGGCAGTGTTCAAAATTTCCCAGGCATGTGGAATTTGCTACTGACGTGGGTCCAATTGCGACTATGTAGGCACCAGGTTGCTGACCACAATTTAAAAACCTCTGCATTAGTCCATAGTTTAATACCATTTCCATTTCTACTGTGTTTCTCCTTCTTGCATGCTGCGACAAATGAATTGTTGTAAAAGCAAGCTACAGTCAAGCAATGTAACTGAGATCATAGAATCATAAAATCATATAATTGTAGCATTGGAAGTGATCCCAAGGGTCATCTACTCCAACCCCCTGGCAAACAGACATTTCGTCGTGGCAACCATAACCTAGGTTTAAGTTGCCGTTTGGTGCCTAGCTTATATATCTGAGTTCCTAACACTGCTTATGGGGTGGTAAGAATCCACACCACACATTTAAAGCACATGGCTTCCCCCAATGAACCCTGGGAACTGTAGATTGTTAAGGATGCTGGGAATTGTAAATGAAATTTCCCAGGCCCAGGCCAGCCTATCAAAAAAGCACAGAACTATGAGCACAGTGCTTTTCCATGTTAACATCCTGGCAAACTGATGCCAAGAACAGCCTGATTGCAGTCCCTAGTACATGGACAGAATTATTTAGCTCTATTAAGGCCACTGGTGTTGCATCTCAAGATGTCCCACTATGCAACAAACGCTCAAATTCAGCAGTTCCTCCACAGGTGCCGTTTCAGATAGAAGGAACATCTCCTCCATCTGTGACAGTGACTGACAATCTGGCCATGTCTCTGGTGCTGTTGGGATACAGAGAAACCTCTTCATGTATCCCTCAACACTGACACCCCAAGAAAGGAATTCCCAGGAGATTAAAACACCTTGTTTGTACATAGCAGATCTCTAGAAACAGGAGGAGTGAGAGGAGGTAAAAGGGGAGGTGGTAAGGCGAATATCTACATCCAGGAAGACAGGATGTAATTCTTTCCCCTAATGTTTTTCCTGAATCACATTGGCCTTAAGAAATAACATTCACACAATCTCAAATTTTTGTTCAATGAGGATGGTGTTGTCAAGGTCTTGTACACAGGGGCGTAGCAAGGCGCCGCGACACCCGGGGCGGCAAATTGCCATGCACCTGGGGGGGGCGGTGTCACTACGTAATGCTGAGCGGGCTTTCTACGTGGAGTTTTGTAGCTGGAGGCGTGCAGCTTTGGAGGCGCGGGGGCAGCGGTACCCTGCTACGTAACACGCATGCACTGACTTTTAACTGGGAGGCTGGAGGCTCGGTTTGGGAGTCGCGGGGGTGGAACCCGGGGTGAACCGCCCCCATCTCGCCCCCCATTGTGATGCCCCTGCTTATATAGCCTGGTGTTTTCCTACCCTAAAGGCATGGAAGGGAGGGGAAACCTCAAGCACAGGGGCCAAATGTGGAGGGAAACATCTGGAGGGCTACAGAGTTCCCAGTCCAATTCTATAGCAAACCCAGCCATCAGAGCCAGCCACAAATGAACCCATCAGATCCCCCCCCAACAACAACCACTTTTCATGCAGCACATCTCACGAGGAGCTGAGTAATTACCCATTTACTATCTCTGTCTGCTGGTGCCACGGTTCTCCAGTTCCCCCTCAGAAGCTTTCCGTCTCCGCAAGACCGACGGGTCTGTTTCAGAGGCCCCTTTTCACAAATTGCTGCCACATTATACATTTCATTTAATGCCTTCTTTCTCAATGGGTTTCCCCCTTTTTCCTTGAAAGCTTGAGTGTCAGGTACTTAGAAGCAATGCGAGTGACTGGGGGGAGGGCAGTTTTATGAAGAGAACTCCAGACAGGCAGTATGACAGAACAGAGCAAGATATTAGTGGTGGGGCTGGAGGAATGTAACAGTCCCTGGGATAAAAGGGATTGCCTGCATCCCATTACAACCTCAACCCTTACCAGCTCTCCATACTTCCGGCAGGCCTCTGCCATACCCTCCAACATTTCTCCCATGAAAAGAGGGACGTCCCATTCATAATGATAATCATAATGATAATTTTACTATTTATATCCCACAGATCTTACTGGGTTGCCCCAGCCACTCTGGGTGGCTTCCAACATATCTAAAAACATAATAAATCATTTTTAAACATTAAAAATAAACTTCCCTATATGGAATTGCCTTCAGACAGCTCAGGAGTCGAATAACTCCATACCCTCCAACATTTCTCCAATGAAAATAGAGGCGTCCTAAGGAAAAGCGGGACATTCTGGGATCAAATCTGGGGTGGCTTCTCTAAATCAGGGACGTCACTGGGAAATAGGGACATTTGGAGGGGCTGCTCTGCAAATTTCAGACTCCAAGAAATTTGGCTGCAGGTGATTTCTGGGTCGGAAGGCTGGTACATGATCCAAAAGAGGCCAAGGCCAAGATCCAAGTGAAGTAACCAAGCAAGGAAGGCTTGTACATTTGGGGAAATGGGCCCCCAAGCTCAGTCTGTCCATGGTCAGTCCCCACCTGCTTGCCTTCTTTCTTAACCACCAGGCCAGAGGACTGGACCGCCTGGCAGCTTCCTCCTTCTTGACCTCTGCATTGTCATTGTAGAACTCAAAAGGGAGGACGATGGGGACAAAACTAAAACAACTCAGCTCCACCTGTCATTAGCTCTGGTGCCACAATAAGCAGCATTGTAAGCAAGGGTTTATGGTGAGTCTTAACACCAAAGACAGGTTGCTCAGATTCAGGGATGCCAACTTGAATAAATTGTGGGGGCTGCCACACCATTTGAGTGGCAATGCCCATCAGGGCTGTCTTAAGCATATCCGGCGCTGCGGTGCAAAGTTCCCTCCGGCGCCCCTGCTGTTTCCCAGATTTGTTGACCTTCTTTAAGGGAGGGAACACCAGCAGAGGTGGAGGAAGCCTCTTGAGATGAGACGGCGCTGCCAGCAATGCGCCCAGCTTTGCGGGGTTGGAGGAGGCAGGCAGCGGCTGGAGGGCACCTCCTCTGGCGGGGAACAGGAAGAGGCTGGACGCGGCGCCTCCTGGCTCAGCTGGATGCTTCATGCTGTGGTGGCCATGGCAGGCAGAGGCTCCAGGTGCAGCACTGCTTCAGCGTGGCATGGCGGAGGTGGGTGAGGGCAGCAAGTGGGCAAGGGGACCGGCCCCATGGAGATCCGTGGCACCTGGTGCCTGGCTCGAAGACGAAGATGGCTAGCAGGAGGGGCACTGTGCACGCCTGCTCCTCAACCTGTTGGACGAGCGAGCACACCAAGCGAGTGGGCCTGCGCCGAGTGAGTGAAGTTGCATGCGCCGCTCCCGCTGAGCGTCGGCTCAGTTTTTTCCCTGGCACCCTGCAGAATTCAATGCCTGCAGGCTAAAAGGGAAAAAACTGAGCCGACGCTCAGTGGGAGAGGCACACGCACCCTCTCTCATTCAGCGCGCTCATTCAGTGTTCCCTGGACTCTCGCCTGGCGCACTCCAGAACTTGGTGCCCTGGCACCCAGCACCACTAGCGTTTATGGGTAAGATGGCCCTGGTGCCCATCAACTTGGGGAGAGGAGCTAGCCCCCTCAAATATTTTATTGGGGGCCTGAAGGGACCTCAGCCCCTATGAGTTGGCTCCTATGGTCAGACTGAAGAATAAGCTCAGAGGCGACACTTTATAGCAGGGTGTAGAGATCTTGCTTCAAACCACAGCCCTCAGCTCCTTCTGGGCAACTTTCTACAGGCCTAATTTGATGGTGGGTTTGACTAGGGAGAAAAGAGGAGAGAGCAATGAATGCAACTCTTACCTCTTGTACAGTAGGCTAGCCTCTACCCACAAGCAAGCATACACCCTCTATCAGGGCAAGCAAGAGCCATTATCAGACTTCAATGACACATTCCAGGCTGGCAAAGAACACTCAAGGAGAATTCAAAGCAGGGGCGTAGGAAGAGGAGGCTATAGGGGCACTCTGCCCCGGGCAGCGCGATCCTGAGGGTGCCATCATGGCTGCCCCCCCCGCCCGCGCTGGGCGCCGCACCCCCAGAACATGTGCCACGCCCCTACGGGCAGTGCACCACGCCCCCAGAATGCGCACTAGCCCCACCCCTGCCTGCTCTCCGCCCCCCGGTGCCGGAGCATGAAGCTCCGCCACTGATTAAAAGTATGGGTGCAACCTGGGTAGAGGTTCAGATTTCTAGATGATGATGATTAAGCCATGATTAATTTTTTACCTTGTCACCCTTTGCTTGCATTTTCTCTACATGAAAAAGCCTCAAATATTGAAACCTTTCAACTTAGGGGTGTTGCTCTCCAACCTCTTGATCACTGATATAAACTGGTGCTGTTAATCTGCATCTTCCCACAGCATAACTTTCAAGACTTCAAGAGCAATGGGCAGACTGGATGATTTCAGTTTCTCTCAGTTTCTCAGTCTTAAATTCAGCTTACCATATTCCACATCAGTTTGCAAGGGTTCCCTTCCCCCTCTTAAAACCCCTACAAAAATTCATCAACATTTTAGCACACATTTCTCCACAATATGCACAATTTTGCAAGCCATTTCTTCTGATATACTACTTTATTTTCCCCTAATACCCACATATTGGAGAACTGCATTGCAAAATTCAGAAAAGTAAGGATTTTGAATGATAGCATTGTTGCCATTTGTGAATTATTTCAGGAAGTGTAAATTATGTAGATTCTCATTAAAATGCAAACTGAACTAAATTTCCTCCTCTTTCCTAGACTTCAGTAGGTTTTACCCACTTACCTTCAGCCACAGGGACTAAAAACCTATGAGGTAGAAGAGTTCTACATACAATTTAGAATACTCCATGTGCATTGTGTGATTGCAGATTTTTTGTGACTCTAACACTACCTGTTAGTTGTTCATTCCTGCGTAATAAGAGCATAGCAACAATTGAGACAATATCTGATTTACACAGTCAGAAGAATGAAGTGGTAGCTTGGGCTGTCAGAGTGTAGTGTGTATTATGGGGGAGGTAACATTTTGAATGCTGCTTCATTTGGAAAATAGAAATCCCTGAAAGTAGAAAGGAAGCACACCAATTAAAAAAAAGGCTGAGTTCAACCCTGCCCTTGCTCTACTATCTATCTACTTGCAGTGAGTTTTCCTTTCTTTATGAAGGGACAGTGAAAAATCCAAGCCTTTCTCTGAAGTCTGAAATGGCAAATCCAGCTACTGTACTAAGGACAGGCCTCTATCACTTCTATCGCTGTGTGTGTGTAAAACCTCCTCCTATTCATGAGACACTATAGTAAAGTTGGTGCACCTCTTAAGCCCCCGTTTCTGCTAAAGAGCCAAAAATACCGCCCTCCCATCCCTGAAAATAAATGCCACTCCAATTTAAAGCTAACATGACAACCAGCACGGACCGTAATAACCCCTGCTGGCAGATGTGGTTCTTGGAACTTCTACAAACTCCAGATGAAATGAAATGTTGACAGAGAAAAATATGTATTGGCAACATCTCTTGATCCCCAATTCAAAGGGAAAATTGAAACAACATTTCCATATGATTCAGACGTTTGAAAAGAGGTCTTAATAAACAAAAAGAGACAGGTCCTGCAATTCCATGCCCCCCCCCCCACGACCAGTTACTGTTTGGCATCCAGAGAAGGTGGAGCTGGTGCTTGCTTCTGACAAAGAAAAGCAACTAAAAGGTAGGGAGGGTTGCAAATGGAAGGCAGCTGGAGAAGCTTGATGCGATGCTCTGCCTCCACGATTGGAGGCAGTGACACTTCTGAATATCAGTAGCTGGAAACCACAGGGGAGGAAAATGCTTTTGTGCCCAGGTCTTGCTTGAAGGTCTTGCTCTCCCACAATAGCCATCTGGAAGCTGGACCAGATGTGTCATTTGCCTGATCCAGCAAGGCTCTCTTCCTGTGACCTTAATTTATAATCCAAGATCAAGAGCATTCCTATTTTTTTTCTTTTTGGTTTTGCAATCGACTCTGCTTATAAGCAAAGAAGGACGTGTGGACTAACACTCAAAATAACACACACGTTCAAGGCCCCTCACACTCGGAAGGTCACTGACGAACATAAGAGAAGCAAGATGCCTGAGTAGAGACGTCCTTGGTGAATCTCAGAGAAGCCTTCCTTAAGAAGAGCCAATCTGCATCAAACTACAGGTTAACTGAAAAACACAAAGTTTTATGCTTAGGCTTGCTACCCAGATATGCCATCTTAACATGTCATTTTAATCTAATACTGTATTGTATATTTTTTAAAAAATAAACGTCAGAATTTGTTCATATTTCGATCAAGGTTAGGTCAACTTGTTTTTGATATGTGATTTTTATTGGTATTTTTTTAAAAAAATAATATTTTATATTGATTTATGTACCCTGCTTAGAGCATGTTGGCAATTAAGTGGTTTATAAATCCTATTAAACAATATTTTTTTATTTTAAAAAACCAATTAGTCCAGGATCCCTTTCCACGTTGGACAACCATTTACCTCAAGAAAGCCCACAAACAGTACATAAAGGTAACAGTCTCCCCTGCTCTGCCGCTCCCCTAAAATTAAAAAAAAAAGTGGAGGAATTTTCCCTAGTTACTGCTAGAGGCTACTTTTAGTTCTGAAAAGTTCTCAGAAATAATTTCTTGGCTGAATTTGATGTCAGGTACTGTCAGGGACAAAAGGGACGCAGGTGGCGCTGTGGGTTAAACCACAGAGCCTAGGGCTTGCCAATCAGAAGGTCGGCGGTTCGAACCCGCGCGACGGGGTGAGCTCCTATTGCTCGGTCCCAGCTCCTGCCAACCTAGCAGTTCGAAAGCACATCAAAGTGCAAGTAGATAAATAGGTACCGCTCCGGCGGGAAGGTAAACGGCAGGACATCTGTTTTGGCACTTGCCTTAGATGAGGGGAGGCAGTTCCACACAAACACGTACAAACAGAAAGCAGGATAGTAGCAATGCAAAAGGCTTTAAAAGGTATAGTGGCATTTGCGTGGAATAAAAAACATCAAAGCAGCTGCTATACAAGTCAATATTATTTCCAGCCAGTGCTGCCCCCCCCTTTCCTTTTTTTTTTTAAAAAAGGTGCCGGTACTCACCAAAGTGCAAGTAGATAAATAGGTACCACTCCGGCAGGAAGGTAAACGGCATTTCTGTGCACTGCTCTGGTTCGCCAGAAGCGGCTTTGTCATGCTGGCCACATGACCTGGAAGCTGTACGCCGGCTCCCTCGGGCAATAACGTGAGATGAGCGCCGCAACCCCAGAGTTGTTCACGACTGGACCAAATGGTCAGGGGTCCCTTTACCTTTACCTTACTGTCAGGGACTGGGCAGAGGAGGAATGGTGGAGACCGCCTTCCCGGCCTGACCCTTCCAGAGAAGATGAAGACAGTTCAGAATTACAACCGGGGTTTGAGGGAGGTCACAACTCAGAGGTCGATGTGGGGGAAAGTTGGGAAATAATGGGCAAAGAGGGGGAGGAAATGGAAGAGGAAGAGGAAGCACCAGGAGGGCAGCAGCTGATGGACACTGTGTCTTTAGAAAGCATTCCAGACCCCTCCCGCTCCCAGAACCTGGCAAGCCTTGAAAGTAGCAAGGCAAAGGGCTCGGAAGCAAAGGGCCTTCAGCACCACCTGTAGAAAAGATGATGAATGAGGAAGTGGGAGGAAAAGGGGGTGGAGAGTTACTCAGGACAACGCCATTATTCCAAGAGGCTGCATTCCAAACCTCTCTCTGTAAATATTGAATAAAAAGCAGATGATAAGGACTTTTCCCTGTCTTATCCATTGCTGGCAACCTGCCGTGGGGGTTGGTTCCACTGCCGCCTGACAGGTACGGATCGCAACGGAGTGTTCTTTGGTAACCACATAGAAGTTAAATACATTTTGTGGTGATGGTGATGATGGTGACGGTAGATCCAGGACAGACAATAGGAAGTACTTCTTTGCATATTGCTTAGTTAACCTGTGGGATTTACTACCACTGACTTGGAGCGCTTTAAAGGAAGATTTCACAAGTTCCTGCTGGGTGAGGCGATCAATGCCTCCCAGACACAATGGCTCTGTTCTGCCTCCACTGTTGGAGGCAGAATACCTCTGGATACCAGTTTCTGCGAACCGCCAGTGGGAAGAGTACAGTTACAGTCAGGTCTTGCTTGTGGGCTTCTCACCGGCATCTGGTTGGTCACTGGAAGAACAGGATGCTGGACTAGACGGGCCTTTGGCCTGATACCAGGGGGCTGCACAGGCCTGTGGTGTACGTCCCTGAATATTTTCTCCACTGGTGAATCCAACCATCGCTAGGAACTAGAATTGCCATACATCCAGGATTTCCCAGACATAGCCAGAAATACGGCAGTCGGAAACAGTGTCCGGACTGAATTCACTGCAACGTCTGGGAAAATCCAGACGTATAGCAACCCATGTCTGGGGAAGCGGGGGAAATGCAAGAACTTTTGTGTCTGGATTTTCACTTTTTGAAATATGGCAGCCCTAGCTGGAACTTCATGCTGAAAGAGACTCATAGCAGTCACTGCAAGAGGGGATCATGTCCTTTGCCCTGTTGCAAACAACCCCCCGTTTCAGAACAGTGCTGTTCCTTGACAATGGCCTTTCTCTTGCTTCCTCTCTGCTGACATCCATCGAAGAGGGATCTATCATCTTTACACAGGCCGTTTGCTTCATCACAGTAGCATAATAATAATATGCTTGGGAAGTGCTCACAGTGGTGAATTAATGCTTAAAAGCAGTCAGTTTTGGGTTGTTGAAACCCACGTTAATTTGACAAACGGCTGCCATTGGAAGCAAAGCAGCATTAACATGGAAATAAGAGTTAACCTCCAGGAGGGCAGAGGGAAGGTGAGATGCAGGGAAAAGGAGCAGGAGGCAGAAAGCTGGCGTTTCTAACCCTCCTGTAAATATTGTTGGTGTCGGGTCTATTTATAGAATAGTAATTTAGAGGGTGGTCCAGGAGAAATCTGAATGGCATCTCCCACGATGGCTTCTCTTAAGGAGATGCCATGAAGCTCTCCTCCACACACTCACAAAAAGATTGGCCTAGCTACTAAATCAATTCTCTTTCTTCTGGCTGTTGCATTTACTGGACTCACCCCACCCGCATTTTCCCATCAGCGTCACCCATCCCTGTGGGAGGGAGGGGCTGCAGAACTGGTAGAAACGAGACAGTTACCCAGTCAGGTACAAAGTACTGGCCTATTATGTGACAGTGGTACCAGCAGTACTGCTGTAAATCCTGCTCCTCACAACCACACCACCCCCATGGCTCAGTTTTGGGGGCTGAATGCACCAAAGACAGCTAGCTAACATTTATTTCATTCAAGGTATTTTTAAAAGGCAAAGGGAACCCTGACCATTAGGTCAAGTCGCGGACGACTCTGGGGTTGCAGCACTCATCTCGCTTTACAGGCCAAGGGAGCAGGTGTTTGTCCGCTTCCACAGACAGTTTTTCCAGGTCATGTGGCCAGCATGACTAAGCTGCTTCTGGCGAACCAGAGCAGCGCACAGAAACGTCGTTTACCTTCCCGCCGCAGCGGTACCTATTTATCTACTTGGACTTTAACGTGCTTTCGAACTGCTATGTGGGCAGAAGCTGGGACCGAGCAACGGGAGCTCATCCATGGGCATAGGCAGGGGGGCAGGAGGGGGCAATTCCCGCCCCTAGAAGCAAAAGGCTGAG
Organism: Zootoca vivipara; assembly: GCF_965207765.1. Taxonomy (NCBI): domain Eukaryota; kingdom Metazoa; phylum Chordata; class Lepidosauria; order Squamata; family Lacertidae; genus Zootoca; species Zootoca vivipara. The sequence continues at coordinate 38,791,287 of NC_142585.1, read as the reverse complement.
GGGCGCAGGCGTAGCAGCCCCAGGCTCCCGCTCTCGGCGCGAAGCTCCAGAGGCGCGCGGGGAGCGTAAGCGGAGGAGCACTAAGCAGGAGCGGGGAGCATAAGCGGAGGAGGCAGCCACAAGCTCGTGTTCCCCGCGCGCCTCTGGAGCTTCGCGCTGGAAGCGGGAGCCTGGGGCCGCCTCCTCGGAAGAGCTGGGCGGCGCAGGCAACGTAGCCCCGCCCACATTCCCACTGTGGCCCCTCCCATCCCGCCCCTTGCCCCCGCCCCTTGCCCCCCCTAATTTTTATCCTGGGTATGCCCCTGAGCTCATCCCATCGTGGGGATTCGAACCACCGACCTTCTGATCAGCAAGCCCTAGGCTCTGTGGTTTAGACCACAGCGCCACCTACCTTTAATCAAAGAAAAGGCTTCCAGAGTGGCTTACAGTAGCCTGTAGGAAGGCATCCCCTGCCCTGAGATGTACAATATAAGAGACACATCACAAAAGGAACATGGGCTGTGGGAGGGAGGAAAAAATGAAACCCATTCACCAAGTCTTAGTTACAAAGTTCTTATTAGTTCTTTCCGTCTGAGATTCGGGGTGGGTGGGGAGTAATCTCCTTGCTGCTGCTGCTGCTGCTGCTGCTGCTGTTCTTCTTCTAGCCCAGGGTCTCCCAAACTTGGGTCTCCAGTTGTTGTTGTTTTAATTTTGATGATGTATTTTGTGGTTTTCTATTTTGATTTTATTCTGTGAACCACCCTGAGACCTCTGGATATAGGGCGGTATATACATTCAATAAACAAATAAGGTTACTAGTGGCTACCAGTCATGAGGGAGGCCACGATCTGTTTCCACAGTTGAAGGCAGTAATGTTTCTGAATATCAGTTCCTAAAGAGGGCTCTTGTGCTTGGGTCCTGTTAGTGGGTTCCCCACAAGCATCTTGGTGGCCACAGAACAGGATGCTGGAGTTGATGGGCCATTGGCCTGAATTCAGCAGGTTGAGCTTATGTTCTTAGGTTCAGCCATGGTAGACAATCTCGTACCACTCAACCGTCCTGCTTTAAGCAGGACAACCTGGAATTACAGAAGCCACCCCAGCTCTTGATTCCATCCTGTGATGTCCTGTTTTGGCTTTTGCAGGGCACAGGACCAAAAGGTGTGCATTTTTTGGTGTCACAGTCTCACCTTGGGCCCCCATTTTGCCCTCTCTTCCTTATAACGTGGCCCGTGAGTGACTTCTGAAGTTCCATGCAAGCAGAAGTTTGGCTGGAAAGAGGTGGGAGTCATCTACAGCCCTTGTGTGCTGTGGGGTCGGGTGAGGGAGGGGGCAGGTGAGAGACTGCTGGGGCAAAAACCCCAAAGTGGCTGTGGTGGGCCAAAGTGCACAAGGGCTCATCAGTGTGCGGCGTGTGTGTGGGGGGGTGAGTAGTGAGACCTGAGGGAGGAGGGAGCTGAGTGAGAAGGGACGGGGCCTCTGTTGTGGTGTCCGGTGAGAAGTGGGGGTCACTGAAGGGATGGATATATCTGCAGAGGGGGGAGGGAGATGTTGGAAGGTGGGCAATTTTAAGTGTGTTGAGGTTCCAGGTTGTGTCCTGATTTGCCTCACCAAGGTGTTGGAGGATATGCAATTTTAGAACAGATTGGGGAGTATTTGAACCTGAACTAAGGCTGTACCCAATATTCCCACCACTTAAAGTTTTCTGTTCACAACAGTGGCTGACCGGATACTTCCAGGAAAGGCAAAAAAAAAAAAAATCCCACCAACATTGCCACACATGCTCTTGTTTGTCCCCAGCAATGCTTTCTGCTTCAGAATGGCCCTAAAAGAAGGGAGATTAACAATTGTGCTTGTCCAAAATCTGTGTTATTTTGGGTTGACGGTTCTTCCCATTTAGACATGGCTGTCTCCGATCACTAAGACAGATGGGAGGAAGGGCATTTCTCCAACAATGCTCTTGAAGGGAAGTACCTCCTGGAAACTTCTGCTATTTAGAGATGGGATGCAAAAACAGGAAGAGGACCTCGAGTTCAACCATAGTCTCTTGCCTTCTTAAGCAAGAGTCCAACTTTGAGTTCCCCTAGCATGAAATAGTTATGCCTTCACTATTGTGAGAGCCTGAACATTTGTTCTTGCTTGGTAAATTCAAATCACAACAGCACTGATGCTATGCTGTGTTGATCTTGGTGGATGGGTTTCTTGGTGGGTGGGTTGACCGTGTGTTCTGTGTCAAACTGTGGGGTGGGTGTGACATTGGACTCTTGCTTGTTTTCCAACAAATGAACCCATTTGCACAAACAACTTGCCAGCGAGAGATATCTCTTTGCAGCAGACCCAGGTGAGAAGGAAATCTGGTTTCTTTCAGCATCATGCAGTTCATAAATTTTAATTGTTTTTCCATTAAGGTTGATTGTAAAAGCAGCAGCAGCAGCAGCAGAGGAATGGAAGATGGACAACTTTGATGGTACTCAGTAATGAAAATATGAAATCCTAGGCAACTGCAGACAACACGGGCCATCTCTGCTATCAGAATATAATGGCAGCTGATACTATCATTATCATTCCTTCTAATAGTGAACTCAAGCAGTGGGTGCCAACAGGATTGTAGCCAAAATGGGGCAAGTGAGAAACAAAAGGAAGTTACCAGCCTGCTCAGAGTTGTTAGCTGAATGGCTTGAATAAAGCAGAGTCCAGATTGAAAATAAACTGATAATACTTTAAACTGCACAAAAAACAGTATATAATATGAGGAGAAATTATAGGGTTTTCTCTTTCGTAGTAGTCGAGGCCTTGTCCATAGCAGGAAGATACTCAGCTAAAACATACAAGCAGAAATTCCCTCAGAACGACACACCCTATCAAAGCACAAGTTACTTCAGCAAGGATCATGCCATTCTGAATAGTTACTAGGCAATACCCCACTCTTGGTTGGCTGACTAATTGCAAAATTAACCCTTAGGGTACTAAATGAATGATCCTTTCTGTGCTTCCAAAAAGAGGGATCTTATGGTAGGTACTTACAGAAGTATTTTTTTAAAAAAACACCCTAAGGAGTCACACACCCATACCTAGGGTTGCCATATTTCAAAAAGTGAAAATCTGGACACAAAAGTTGTTGAGTTTTGGAGCTAATTTTAAGTAAATCACCAAAATCTACACTTCTGACACAGGTTGCCATTTCCCCCGATATTTATGAAATTTCTGCCCTGAAATTCCGGACATATGGCAACCCATACCCCCCCCAAAACCCAGCTCAGTAAAGGTTGGGCATGCTCAGCAGCCATGGAATGCAGGGTAATCATAGAAAAAGAAAGGATTGAGGGAACAAGTAGAATGTTCTGCTTAGAGGGAATGGCTGGCTGGAATCCTAGAGGTGAAATATATAATCACAGGTCGCACTTGTTACTATTTCTAAAGCCTGACCTATTTTCTAGGGATGTGGAACCTGTGGACTTCCAGATGTTTTTCGACTACATCTCCCATCACCCCTGACAGCTGGCTATGTTGAATGGAGCTGCTGCTCACCTTGCATGTTACTGCTTCTGCTGAGCCTGGAAGGGCTCTGAGACCTAGCTGGCCAGGTGGCAGCACCAGACCTCAATGCCCAGTGGTGAGTATGCTTGGGGGATACTCGGGGCCTGGAGCCACTGCCATTACAGATTGTTTATTTACCCAGCACAGAATTTCATACATTGATGGTTCTGTTCTGTTCATAGTTCTGTATGTTTGCCTCAGGGGGGAAAAAGTCTAGGAAGACCTCAGGCAGCCAGCCACTGATTTTCCAAATGGATGCATTGCAATTGCCCGCTCCCATTAATTAGAATAATGCTAATTGTAATCAGTAGAAGGATAACAGTTATATACTCTAATGCATATTTATAGAGCCTGGATATATTTAAAATAAAGGTTGCAACTGGAGATGGGATAGGGGGAGAAGAAAAATAAATGTTTTTGAGATACACAGTTCATCTACTGTGTAAGTAGATCTATGAAACTCTCCTTACACATAGGAAATAGGCATTTGGTCCATAATGATGGCTGAAGAATTGCACACACACAGAGAGAGAGGGGGGGGGACTGCTTTATAGGGGAGAAAGTTCAATAAATGTCAAACAGAAAAATGGAAAGTTATAAGGACAGGCATTAATGCAGAGCTGAAATATCCACCCAGATTTAACCAATCTGTTGTTTGGATAAAATATTAATGGAAATTTCAACAATCTGGGCAGGCAAGAGCATTGCCCTCACTCTGATCGCTTAATGGTGACACCATATAGCACAATTGCAAAGCCAAATCAGAGTGAGGGCAAGTAATCCCCACTCTCACTCGGAAGCTCGCAGCTGGGACAAATGGTGCCTGCTAGCAACAAGGAGGACTCCCCAGGGGCATGATGACTGCCTAGACCACGGCAGGGGACGGGACGGGACGATGGAGCAGAGAGAAAAGAAGTGTGTGGAATTGTTTTGTCAAATCTCCACCCACAACCAGACCCCCTGCTTTTGGGCACTACCATGTACTGATATCCAAAGCTACCCCCAGCTTCTCTCTGCCCTATGTAAAGTTTTGTCCTGAATGGATAAGTCGATCAATCTGGACTTCTCAGATGGCTTCTCATTTGAACCCTGTGACCTTCACAGTATATTCCCCTTACAATGCAGCTTCACTGTAATCCAGGAGATGAAGCCTATATTATTGATGGTGTATAAGATCAGGTATTCACAGACGAGAACTTAGTTTATTAATCCATGGGGAGACTTTATGAAAAAACAACTCCGGGTAAGCAGCATATATTTCCTGAGCTTTTCTCTCCCCCCCCCCACCTGCATCTCAGACTCCGAAACCATGGATCTCGTTCTTTGAATTTCACGTTGATGTATTTCCAGTGCCATATGATATTACCCTCTTCCCAAAAGAGAAATTGCTTTAAAAAACAGAGAGGCACAACCCCCAAAATAAAAAATAAAATACAAAACCTATCCTCACACATCTTCCCAAAAAGAGAGAGAGAAATCTAATTAAATTTTCTGCCCATATATGCAGAAACTCATCTACTCACATGTTATGGATGTTCCTGGAAAGTTACTAAAACATATGCTTGAATGTGTTGCAAAGGAAATTTCCATTTGAGAAGGGCTTCACATTTTGGTGCTGAATCATTTTCATCCTGGATTGCCAACAGCCTATTACCAATATCCTGACAAGGTTGTTGGGTTTCTGCTCTGCTTCAGACTCCTGCTAAACAGCCCTAAATAAAGACTTGAGGGCTTTCCTAGTAAATTATTAAAACTTGGTGACAGGAACAAGCTGAATAAACCAGTTCAGACCACTGCTCCACTCAGGGCAGTCTCGAGCAGGTCGCGCGCCCTGGCGCTGAGGGGCGGAGATCGCTCCAGCACCCTCGTCCTCGCAGGGCGCAGCATGGCTTCTGCGCGGCTACCTAGAGCCGGCCCTGGCTCCACTTAGCGAAAGTGTGGGGAACCTTTTGCCATCTAGATGTTGCTGAACTACAACTCCCATCATCCCTGGCCATTGGCCTTGCTTGCTGGGGCTATTGGGAGTTGTAGTTTGGCAACATTCTGGAGGCTAGAGGTTCCCCACAGCTGCTGTAGATGTTGTGCAATACAGCTCACATTACCCTTGACAACGCTGGCTGGGGCTGATGGGAATTGAAGCCTGCAACATCTGAAGGGCACCATGTTGTCAACCCCTGTCCTAAAACTGAACACAAGGCGCTGTCTGTAGTGGTGGTCCACTCACCTCTCTCCCACAAAAGCAAGGCAGCTTCCTATAGGGGGAGGGTCATAGCTCAGTGGTAGAGCATTTGCCTCCTGCCTCTCCAGATAGGGCCAGGAGAGACCCCTCCCTGACACCTGGAGAGAATCACTGCTCATTAGTGCCTAAGTCAGTATAAAGGCAGTTTCTTATGTTACTTTCATTGGACCACCATGCATTACTGTTGGTCTGCCCTTGGCTGAGTTCTGCAAGCCTACCCAGTTGTTCTCAAACGGACCGGTACTTCCGGTTTGAGAAACACCAGCATGCCTACACCCTTTAATAGGTTTTTTTGGGGGGGAAAGAAATCCACCTCACTGTCGTCATAATGTGCCCTAGTGAGAAACAGACAAAGGTTTGTTGATGTATCTATTTCTGCCTCCCCGTGAAATCAGTTGTCTATGGCAGAAACTATATAAGCATAATGAGAAGCAGTTGGGATTGTCCCCAGCCTTGATAATGGTGCTGATTTAAGCCACAGAAAGAGGTAATAACCAAGGGAGCCAGGGATCGTTTTGGTTTCATTCCTTTGCGCAAGAAAATATTTTCAGCCTCATTTAGAATGTCAGCCTCTATAAAGGCGATCCATACCTTAAGCGGGCGAGTGCTCAAGCAGGTAGACCCAGCACTGTGGACATTTTAATGTCATATGCTTCAGTGATCCTCACTTACAAGGTAGGGTCCCATTTTTTCGACACCTCTCCTGGGTAAATCACTGTTCCTTTTATACCCCCTTTTTGTTTGTGTGTGTGTGGGGGGGGAGTTTGTTAGTGAGAGATGCTGTTCTTCAGCTTTCAGGCCCCCACCCCTGGCCTGTGGTCTCTTAGGTGTTAAATTTCTGATTCCTGGGAGGCAGATGGATGCATCTAATGTCTAGTCCAGGTTGGTGTCAAAGTAGAGAAGGTTTTAGAAAAAGGCAAGTGAAATGATCTGGTTTTTATCTTTCTCTCATCACACCAGAACTCAGATTCATTCATAATGAAATTGATTAGTTTCCAGGCAGACAAAAGAAAATGCTTCTTCTTAGAGCATACAGAACTGGACACTACAAGATCTCATCGTCTTTTTATATTCTGCTTGATGCCAAAACAAGCTTCTGAACCATTTTCAGAGTATAAAAAGCTATTGTAAAGCATCCACAATTAAAATGCACAATAAAAACCATCCCATTGAAACATTAAAACATTGAACTATCTGTCAGTAAAATCATGGCCACTGGTTTAAGCTCTTTTTCAGGTGGGGGGGGAGGGGCTTTGCCCCTCCAAATGTTGCTGAAGTACAGCTCCCATCATCCTTGATAAAGGAAGTACTTCTTCACACAGAACTTAGTTATACTTTGGAACTCTCCCCCACAAGAGACAGTGGTGGTTACCAACTCAGATGGTTTAACAGAGGATGAGACAAATGCATGGAGGAAGACAAGGTTATCATCATCTACTAAGCCACTGTGGCTCTGCTCTGCCTCCCCAGCTGACTGCAGTAACACTTCTGAATACCAGTTGCTGAGAATCCCAGGCTGGCAAGTGCTATTGCATCCATGTCCTGCTTTTGGGCTTCCCACAGGCATCTGGTTGGCCACTGTGAAAAAAATGATGCAGGATTAAGTGGGCCATTGGCCTGAACCAGCAGGGTTTTTTCTTATGCTCTTATATTACTGGCCATTGGCCATGCTCTCTGGGGCTGGTAGGAGTTGAGGTTCAACAAAATCTGGAGGGCCAATATGGACTTATGGAGGGCCAATATGGACTCTAAGGCAGCTTCCTATGTTCCTATGATGGTGATAAGGAAGGTGATATGTAGGAAAGCAGCAGCTAAGAGACTGAGTGACCAGCCAGGAGGTCCCTGCTCGCTTCTACCATGAAATTACTAGGTGCTTTTAGGCTGGCTCCTCTGTCACAGCCTCAGCCCCCCACCAGCAGTATGGCGATAACAACACTGAAGTACACAGGCTGGTTGTTTTGCAGGGGTGGTTAAAGTGGGGCCCTCTGACTGTTTTTGGACCACAACTTGCATGGTGCCATATCTGTTGGTCACACTGTGCTGGACATTGTATGGTGCCACATTAGTGACCTTTGCTGCAAGGCTTGCACATGGAACACTGCCTGAAAACACTACACATATTACAAGCATTTATTGTGGGGAACATTTGGCCCTCCAGATGTCACCGGAAGCCACCTCACCTTGTCATCCCTGGCTCTTGGCCATGCTTGCTAGGACTGATGAGAGTTGTACTTCAGAAACCTCTGGAGAGTTGGAGGTTGTCCTGCATAATCACAAGAACGGAAGGGACCTGGTAGGCCATCTAATGCAGGAAATCCCTCTGCAGAAAAAAGCTCAATAAGACTTTTCTCAAAGGAGAGTTCTCCACCTTCTGTGGCAGTTTGTCCATTGCTGAAAGAATGTGCCATCAGGAAACCCTTCTTTCTCACCATTTGAATCTGCCGGTTCACATCCTGCTCTCTGGATCAAGGGGAGACACATTTGCTCCTTAATGTACATGACAGATAATAGAAGACAACCCCTTAATCGTTTTCTCCCCAGCTCACTCATAGGACTTCCACAAGGAAGACCAGTGGTGAGCAGGACTCATTGGAGCTGGTAGGCTGGAATGCAGGGATCCCAACAGTAGGCGGTTCCAGAGCTGAAGACAGGCAGAGGCAACCCATTCAAATTTGTCTCCAATCTCCTCCTCCCTGCTGAGTTCTACAAGGATGACACTGAGCCGGAGGAGGAGGTAATTGACAGGTAGTGCTGCCACCTCCGTGCACTGGTTACAAGGAAGAAAGGCTGGCTGAGAGCATGGATACACAGTCAAGGGACACAGGCTACAACAGCAGGAAGGGGGGTTGGTGCCCCTTGGGATTTGTAGGGCAGAGGGTAGGGAATCCAATAGTAGCTGAGGTCAGAGGGCAACCCATATGATTAGGGAGACAGAGCAACTGCTCTGATGAAAGGCTGCAGCATAAGGGACATTTCTTTTAGAGAAAAAGCAAGTAAGAGGTGACATGATAAAATTATGCAAAGCATGGAAAGAGTGGAGAGATAAAAGTTCTTCTTCCTCTCTCATAATGCTAGACATCATAGACATCCAGTGAAACTGAATGTTGGAAGATTCAGGGCAGATTTTTATTTTTTAAAAGAACTTCTTCACACAGTGCAGAGTTAAACTATAGAACTCTGTCCCACAAGAGGCAGTGGCGGCCACCAACTAGGATGATGTTAAAAGAGGACTGGACAAATTCATGAATAAGTTTATCAATGGCTGCTAGGTACGATGGCTACACTCTGCCTCCACAGACAGAGGCCGTACTGCTTCTGAGTACCAGTTGCTGGAAACTGCAGGAGGGCAGAGTTTGCTCTTGAGCTTGGGTCTTGCTTGTGGGTTTCCCAAAGGCATCAGGTCAGACACAATGAGAACAGGATGCTGAGTTCTACAAGGCACAACACCAAGACTAAGCAGGTGGAAGCTGACAGGCAGGGTCACCCCTTGAGCTAGTTGTAAGAAGGGAGGGAGGGAGGGGGTGGGAATCAGCTGAGGGCAGACTGTGGCTGGTGGGGCAGTGCCCCTCTTGCCCCAATGGGCACTGGGTCTGCTGGAGAAATGGTGTAGGAAGCTGAAATACCAAATTCTGCTCTTCTGAATGAGTCTGGGGAGGTTGCAGAAATTGTCCCAGAATGTCCCTTTCATTTGTGAAAGGCTGGAGATTATATACTGTCTGTCCAACATTCTGCAGAGAGGGAAGTGGAATCTGTGCATCAGGAACAATAGAGGATGCGTCATGAAGCAAAAATACACACACACACACACACACACACACACACACACACACACACACATATATATATATAGTATGAATAATATAAAGTACAAACATAGAAAAGCCATATTATGCCGACACGGTGACTGATTTTCCCTCCCAGCATCTATTATTGCTTTGGCTTCATCTTTACCTGAAATTAGTCATTTAGAATCCACACCTTCCCACCCCCCTTTCTTTTTTATATGAGGAAGGGTGGAGGGAAGAAAATCATTGCACCAGCGGAATTATAAAAATTTAATATGCTCCCGGTAAAATGAAAAACGAGCGCTTACGATATTGTCTAACACTTTCAAATGTGTTTATTAATTCATGTTTTAAATCATAAGTTTCACTCGGCAACAGGAGCCGGCAATAAGCAAGTTTTAAAATATTAATGAATAAACAATAATTTCTCTATTGAAATATATAACATGCTTCTTTGAACAATGCAACACTGAGTAATAAATCAACGGCGGCAGAAAATTGCATTTCACATTTAATACAACTTGAACTCTGCCTCTCTCTCTCTCTTTCTCTCTCTCTCTCTCTCTTAAAAAAGATATAAATGATATCTTTTTTGTTTAATTGGCGTCAGCTCAGATCTAGCAGATTGCTAATAAAATTCTGGATTTCCATATTTAATGATGCATGTTCCCGTGACACTGGGTTTTATCAAGGGAGGGAAAAAGGAGGGCAGCTTTTTAGTATCCTAATAGATAGCATTAATGGGTGATCGTCCATTGTGGAAAAACTCTGTCTTGTTTAGCTGGATCGTCATTTAGATGCCTGGATCGAGAGAGGCAAGAGGCCCCTGAGTTAGGAGAGCCCAAAACTCTCTAAGGGCAGAATGCACATTTAAAGCACATGGCTTCCCCCCCCCCCAAAAAAAAAATAATTATGAGAACCATAGTCTCCCCTCTTACAGGGCTACCATTTTCAGCACCCTTAACAAACTACAGTTCCCAAGATTCTTTGAGGAGAATCCGTGTGTTTTAAATCTGCCTTGAATATGCTTTGAAACTACAGTATTGATCTGTCCTATATTACAGGCCTGTGCATAATTATCTGCAGGAAAAGCCCACTTGATACTTAGCTGAACTCACTACCAACTAAACATCTGTCAGATTGCACTGTTAGTGCCCCCCCTCTCTCTCTTAAAAAAGGAAACACAGGATGTATTGGGAAGACTTTTCAGTGTGGGGAAGGAGGAAAGAGACCCAGTTTCTCTCTCTAAGACCCCTAAAGCCTTCTTATCAAGTGCTACAAGGTTTAGAGCAGGCAGAGGCAAACTTGGCTCTCCAGATGTTTTGGAACTACAACTCCCATGATCCCCAGCTAACAGTGCCAGTGGTCAGGGATCATGGGAGTTGTAGTTCCAAAACATCTGGAGAGCCAAGGTTGCCTATGCCTGGTTTAGAGGGACGTGGGTGGCGCTGTGGTCTAAACCACTGAGCCTCTTGGGCTTGCCGACCAGCGGTTCGAATCTCCGTGACGGGGTGAGCTCCAGTTGCTCTGTCCCAGCTCGTGCCAACCAAACAGTTCGAAAGCACGCCAATGCAAGTAGATAAATAGGAAGGTAAATGACATTCCCATGTGCTCTGGTTTCTGTCATGGTGTCCCGTTGTGGCAGAAGTGGTTTAGTCATGCTGGGCACATGACCCGGAAAGCTGTCTGTGGACAAACGCCGGCTCCCTCGGCCTGAAAGCGAGATGAGTGCCACAACCCCATAGTTGCCTTTGGCTGGACTTAACTGTCCAGGGGTCCTTTACCTTTACCTTTACAAGGTTTGGGTTTAGTGCTAGCTACCAGCAGAGTATTCCATAGGAACACATGAAGCTGTATTGAGTTAGACCATTGGCCTATCAAGCTCAGTACTGTTTACTCTGATTGGTAGCAACTTTCTAGAGTTTCAGGCATGGGACATTCCCAGCCCTACCTGGAGATGTCAGGGATTGAACCCGGGACCTTCTGCATGCAAAGCTGATGTTCTGCCACTGAGCTAAGGCCCTTTTCAAGAACAAATGGGACTGGTTTTTTCTGACATCTTCCTGCTTTTATGTTGATCTGTTTTGATGTTGTTTGTAAGCCACTTAGAAATTTATAAAATACTAAGTGGCATAGAAAATTTTAAAAGAATATGATTTCAACTTACAGGGAAAGGGGTTGTTTGTTTTTATATATGGGAGCCCTTTGAAATGTGACCCCTGGCCCCTGCCTGAAATTCCACTATCTCAGGACAGTTACATCTCACAATCCAGTTTGAATTTAGAAACACCCACCACCACCACTCCGTCCAAAAAATTCCTTTTGGGGAAGAGGCAAACATGGAAGCTTCAGAGGCACAGCAAATAGTGATGCATGTATCTTTTAAGAACATGAGAAGCACCTGCTGTATCAGGCCAATCCCGTTCAGGGCCCAACAACTGGCATTCAGAAGCATTGCTGCCTTTGACTGTGAAAGCAGCCTTCTCCTCCATGAATTTGTACAATCCTATTTTAAAGACGCGGGTGGCATTGGGGGTTAAACTACAGAGCCTAGGGCTTGCCGATCAGAAGGTCAGCGGTTCGAATCCCCGCGACTGGGTGAGCTCCCGTTGCTCAGTCCCAGCTCCTGCCAACCTAGCAGTTCGAAAGCATGAAGTGCAAGTAGATAAATAGGTACCACTCTCGCGGGAAGGTAAACAGCGTTTCCGTGTGCTGCTCTGGTTCGCCAGAAGCGGCTTTGTCATGCTGGCCACATGACCTGGAAGCTGTATGCCGGCTCCCTCGGCCAATAACGCGAGATGAGCGCCTCAACCCCAGAGTCGGTCACGACTGGACCTAATGGTCAGGGGTCCCTTTACTTTTACTTATTTTAAAGCCATGCAAGTCAGTGGCCATCACTGCCTCCTTCATGCCATGCATAATTTTATAAACTTCTATCATGTTATCTCTCACTCACCTTTTCACTAAACTAAAAAGTTCCCAATGCAGCAACCTTTCCTCATAAGGGATTTGCTCCATCCTCTTCAAGACCTCTGAACAACAACAAAAACTGCACCAGCACGATTTCCAAATGAGCTTGTGAGTTGACTTAGCAGGATCATCTGCCACCAGAGAGGACCTTTACACCAGGAGAAGGAAGAGGGTGCAGCAGATCATGCAGAGAGACACAGACACACGATCAAACGGACACACACACACACATGCATTTACACCCCAACCAGCCCCAACTGACGAATGAAATTAATTGCTTTTAATTGCTCACGTAAAGCAGGCATGCTTAAATTTGTTGCCATGGGAGGGTTTTGTCAGCCTCAAATAAATTAATCCTTTTTATTATGTTACCGACAGGCTGATGATCAAAATAGGCTTTGATACCAAAATCTTTTTGGAGGGGGAGGGTATCACCTAGGAGGAAGCTGAGAAGCTTGAACTTTTGCGTTGTTCTGTCCCTCTCCTGCCCCCGCTGGTGCTGCTGGAGGCAAGAACTTCATCTACAAATGGCATTCACTTCAGAACCTGCTCAAGAGCGAGGCTGGGGAATTTGACGAGGATGTGAAAAGGAGAGACTTTGTTTTTTCGAAGAGAAGTTTCACTACGAAACTTTTGGCCCAAACTCAAGTTCCCAAAGCAAAATAGAGAGAAGAGAGACTTTCACTACATTGTACTACATTGTATATTTAAAGTACATGGCTTCCCCAAAGAATTCTGGGAACTGCAGTTTGTTGAGGGCATTGGGAACTGTAGTTCTGTGGGAGACAGTAAATTATGGTTCCCGTGATTATTTGAGCAGGGAGCCATGTGTCTTAAATGTGCTGAAGTGCATGGCAGGTCTGGGGAACATTTGGCCCTGCCAGTGTTACAGAACTGCAAGTCCTATCATCCCTGATCATTGGTGATGTTTGCTGGGGATGATGGGAGTTGTAGTTCAGCAATATCTGGACGGCCAAAGGTTCCCCACAGCTGGTGAAACAGAAATATCTTATTGCAGAAGATATTAAGGGAGAAGCAAGCCAATGCAGCAAGGGACATAGCTCAGTGGTAGAGGATTTGTCTACCATGCAAAAGATCCCTGGTTCAATATCTGACATCTTTCAGTGAGGCTCAAAAAGAGTCCTGCCTGAAACCCTGGGGACAGACTGCGAGTCAGGTAGACCAATTGGCCTGACTCAGTGTAAGGCTGTGTACATACTACACATTTAAAGCACCTTTAAAGTACATCCTCCTAAAGAATCTTGGGAACTGAAGTTTATCCCTTGCAGTTCTACATTGCCTAGCACCATTAAGAAATTACAGTTCTCAGGATTTTTGGGAGTGGGGAAATGTGCATTCAATGTCCTTTAAATGCATGCTGAGTTCACAGCCTTAGGCAAGTTCCCGCATCATGGGGAAATGCATACATTCAGGTATCCCACTGGTGCTGGTTCATTTATGCTATCTCCTCCTCCTTTGTCTAGGCTGTGCTTTATTCTGATTGGCTGCGATGGCCCGCATGATTTCATTTACCAGCACCTGTCATATATTAATATCGGGCATAGTATAATGATGTCACTGATAAAGTCACACACTGCCACAGCATGAAGGAATGGTGCCATGGACAGAAGTTGAAGAAGGAAAGTGGCAAAGTAAATCTGTTCACAAGTGGAAAAAGAGGCTCAGAACAGGTAGGAACTTTCTGGTGTCCCTCAAAAAATGTGCAGGATGAGGTAGAGCAGGTGTGTGGGGGGGGGAGAGTCAAAAAATGGCAATGAAAGTGATCAGTGGGTTGGAGCAACTCCCCTATAAAGGTTATGACATTTGGGGCTTTGTAGTTCAGGAAAAAAGGCAAGTAGGGGATGAAGGAACATGACAGAGCTGTATAAAATTATGCAGAATGTAGAGACAGCAGATAGGAAGACGTCCCCCCCCCCCTCCTAATACTAGGATCAGGGGCCATCCAAGGGAGATGAATGGTGAGAGATCCAGAACATCCCAAAGTAGGTACTTCACTCCCGTAAGACATAGTGACAGTCACCAACTTGGATGGCCTTCAAAGAGGATTGGACAAATTCATGAAGGGGAAGGCTATCAATGGCTACCAGTCAAAATGACTCACTCAGCTTGCAAGCAGGACGTGCTCATCTACAGCTTCCTGGGACTCAGAGATGCTACCTCTGAACAATTGCTGCTGGCAACAATGGCTATGTTCCCCCTCTGCAGTGGAGGCAATGTATCTCTGAATACCAGGCGCTGGAATCACAAATGGGAAGAGTGCTGTTGTGCTCAGGTGCTGCTTACAGGCTTCCTATTGGCACATCTGGTTGGCCTGAATGAGAATCAGATGCTGCACTGGATTACCTTTTGGGTCTGCTTCAGCAGGGCTGTTAGGTTCTTAAAGCATTTCAGGCAAGTCCTAACCCACAGCCGTTCTCCTTAAGCAGACTCATCACTTATGCATACAAGGTCCCTTTAATAGATCGGAGGTTTCCTTTCTTTCTCATAATACATTCTATTTCTCTCTTGAATTGAACCAAAAACAAAACATAAACCCCAGCAGTCCAATGCAGAAACAGGAAGCAGATCACAACTCCCTTGAGACTACTACAGCACACCCTTCCCCTCGCTTGCCGAGTTTATCCTTAACCATTGTTATCAGTGCTCTGTATGGCATGGAGATAGATAAAGCCCCTGAGAACTAATGGCTCCTTTTCCTTCACAGTCCATGGAACAGAAACATTAAAGTTAATGAAATAAAATAAAATAGGCTGATCTGTGAATGATTCTCTTCCTTTTAAAATAAAATAAAAAAATTATATCCCTCATCAAAATCTAGAAACCTCTTCAGTTACATAGGTCCAAGCCTGAATTCTATTATTTCGTTTTTAAAAAATCTCATGCTTTCCCCCAAAACTTATATAGTTCTCCTCCTATCATAGAACTGTGGAGTTAGGACACCAAGGGCCATCTAGTCCAACCCTCTGCAAAGCAGGAATCACAGCTAAAGAATCACTGAGCTATGGCCACCCATCCTCTGTTTAAAAGCTTCCACTGCAGGGAAGTCCAGCACCTTCCTTTTATCCTCAAAACAATCTTGTGTGGTAGGTTAATAAATTGCCCAAGATCACCCAATGAGATTCTTCTCCAGCATCCTGTTCTCACATTGACCAACCAATCACGGGAAGCCTGCAAGCAGCAGCTGAACACAACACTTGTGATACCCAGCAACTGGCATCCAGAGGCACAGCGGAAGGAGAACATAGCTGTTCAAGGTATGGTGTGTATGAGGACTAATCCACTCCCAAATAGAATTGGGTTTGTGACTAACCTTAGTCGTATTCAGTGTAGACCCAATTAAATTAATGGACATGACTAACTTATGTCTATCTGTTTCAATGGGTTTAATCTGGGTAGGATTTCAGTTGCAGGCAACCCTTGTAATTAGCACAGTATTGGATATTAGAATCACTGCTATTAAAAGTCTTGGGCTGGAGGAAAAACTTGTTCTGTGTGGTGATGCATGGTTTCATAATATTCAAATAAAAGTTTAAAAAACACAGGCACACAGAGAAGTATGTGGGATAGTTTCTCCTGCAAGTTCCAAAGATTTCAGAAGCCCAAGCTGTAGTAACTCAAAGCAGGGCCTTTAGTGTGGCTGCCCCTGTTCTGTGAATATCATTCCTGTCAAGATAAGCACCTCCTATCTGCACTTTCCAGAAACAATTTAAGACATTTTTGTCCTGTTATAAAATAATATTGGGGGGGTTGCAGGGCACCATTACTAATGAACAGAGAGGGGTGACCGAACCTGACAGCTGTAGTTACCCAGAATCCCTCGCAACACCACCTTCTTCGCATCTGCTCCACTCCAGAGACCCGCACCCCTCCCGCTTGGACTCAACCCTGCCTTAAGGAAGGCTTAAGGATCAGCATATGCGCACATTTCCACATGACTAGCAACTTGGGAGCCATAATTCGCTGTCAGTGGTATCTCATTCACAATGGAAGACTCCTATGAACAAAAGACAGTGATCAACTCTTATAAAAATGTTAATTTCTCTTTGTGTTTAGGAATTCACACCTGGGAGGGGTGATAGGAGGACTAGGAGAGGTGTCAAAAGTGCTCAGATTTCTACCTTGAACCCTCCTTTTTTGTGAGGTATTGATTACATACCTGTGATGTAGGAATGATGTATTGGGGGCGTTTCTTGGTGATGGGGAAACTGATAAAAGTGGAGGTTCTCTTTTGTTCTGGGTTCCTTCCTTGTTCTCCTGTGTGAGGGGAAGGACCCTGTTGCAACAGCAAATAAAGGCTTTGCTTCTCAAACTTCTCTGGTTGGCCTCTGTTATATATTCTCCGACCGATGGAGAACCCAATAAGGCTCTTGTGTACCCCATAAGGGAATAAGAGCAGATTTTTGCTTAGAACAGTCCCCACAGGCTTTCTCAACTGTATAAATGCAATGAGTGCCCCACTTGTCAGGGTAGTAGTCTTGTTTTAAATGTATTCGTTGTATTTGTGTTTTAAAACTGTTTTTGACTGTCTTGTGTGTAAATTGTCTTGAGATGGCGGCTTAGAGGGTGATAATAATAATAATAATAATAATAATAATAATAATAATAATAATAATAATAATTCTGTTTCTAAATGGTAGAGAACTAAACATGGCCAGCAATCCTAGACAACTACAGACTTGAGCATGGGGCTTCATGGGGATCCATGGATGAAAATCCCTTCCTAAAACCAGAAATTGCTTTTGATGCAGACTGCACAATGTTCCTACTCCCTTTCACAGACCTAGTCCTTACATAAGCCATTATCACTCAATTAGGGTAGGAGCCTGTCTCTGGCAGAGTACAGCTGGCGGCTAAGGATGCACAAAGCCATCAGGAAGACTTACTCTAAATGCTGGTGCTTACAAGTAAACCTTTCTGATGTGTGACTGACCACTTTGTTATTATTATTACAGTACTATTATTATTTGCTGAATGCTGGGAGAACAGCAAGGAGAAAGAAGCAGCGCTTATCACTCACCAGACAGCAACCCCCACCCACCACCACCACCACCACCACCCCGCTTCATGTTATAAGGAAGCCCCTTAATTATGCCTACTGGGCAGAGGGGCCATGCCAAGGGCTGCCCAAAAGGTTGTTGATGGCCCTTCAGTGAACCTCATCACCGTGTGACAGGGTTTTGCCTGTGGCCAGGCAAGCTGTGATCAAGATGAGGGACATCTTTTGTGCCCGTTCAATTATGCCGCCCTCACTTCCCACTGACACGCTTTACATTGGAAACAGACTTCTGCAGAATTATAGTATTAAGCCAGGCACGTGCGGGGAGGCAAAGAGATCCATTAAGCCAGGCGAGGGTTGTCTCGGCGCATTTTTCCGGCACGCACAGGGGACTTATCCACGGACGGCGCTTTCTCCCTTCGGCCTGGGTTTTATTTATTAATTGGCAACAAGCATTTCACAGCAGAGCGAGCAAAAAGCAACGGTTACTTGCAGGAAATGTGGTGGTGGAGGAAGGAGACTGGTCCCTTTCTAAGGCTGATGGGGAAAGGTGCAAGTGGTGGCTTGTGATAAAAGATTGTTGTGATGAATGTAGGCTTGTTTTGGACATTGAAGAAGATGAATTGTGTTTGTTCGCTGTTTGGGTTGTGTTTTTCTTCTCCCTGGCTTAAAAGTGGGGGGGGGAGACACTTTACAAAATAACTTAGTACAAGGGTCATTGATAAGGGAAACTGACCCAAAAGCTAATTGAATCATGCAAATCATTAGTTACCTAGCACACCTCTGAGTTTATACAGCAGATCACAACAGGAATACAATTGTCTAGCTGTTCCCCTACAAGACATAAGGTGAATGATGGCAAGAGGTCTCTCTTTTTCTCTGCTTTAAAAATATATTAAAGGCTGGATTGTTTTCCTACTGAACAGTATGCAGGATTTATATGTTTACTAAAAGGCCACTGGCCACACGTGATCCTCTGTTAATTTGATTGCCCGAAAGGCTATTTCCTGAAGATATACCAAATAGGCTATTACCTGGCACTGACCTTTGGGTATTATTCATCAACATTTAAAAATTAGCGGTTTTACAAAGACGGAAATAAAGAGGTTTGCAAGAGAACAAAACACAACACGGTATGTCTTTTAAGAGAATTACCATTGTATTTGCGGAGAGAATATTCCAAGAGTTAATGTCAAGTGAAGGCAGTAATGAAAAGAATGGGCATCTTAAAAAGTCATTTTCTGAATTTGAGGTCAGCACCAATTTGGGAAAAGTGACACCATCAAGCTACATTGGATTGTATCCATCTAAGTTCTGCCTAATCAGAGTAGATCCACTGAAATCAATGGAGCCAAGTGAGTCATTTTCAATGGGTCTACTCTGAGTAGGACTAGCATTGGATACATATCAATACCGTGTTTCTCCGAAAATAAGACACCGTCTTATATTTATTTTTCCTCAAAAAAACCACTATGGCTTATTTTCAGGGGATGTCTTATTTTTAATTATGTATGGTACAGTTTAACCTACCAGTTGAAAATTGCTGAAGGCCTCGGTGGACCACTCAGTGCTTTCTCTGCCTGTTGTAGAAATTGTAACACACTGTGCTAGGTACTGTATCATTTTAATTGTATTTTGTTGCTTTTTTTATTTCCTTATATTGTGTTTTGTTGTATTACAATTTGCATTCCACATAATTCACACTGAAACACAATGTAAGAAATAAAAGCAACAAAACTGCATTTTAAAATCATTATAATGATTTAATGTTGCCATGTCATGAACCACCTGAATGAAGCTCGTAGACAGCTGATGGTCTGCAAACCACAGCCTGGGAACCCCTGTCCCAAGAGCAATGTGTCTGTAACATTAAGAAACAGTGATTAGTTGTACACAGCTCAGTTTCTATTGCCTTGAGAAAAATGAAAGGATGAAAGGATACACAAATCTTTTCCATTAAACTCCCATTAGCCCCAGCCAGCATGGCCAATGGTCAGGGATGACAGGAGTTAGGAGTCCAGCAAAATTTAGAGGGCTCTCCACCTGCCTGTCTTCAATAACTGTTTGGGCTCCGAGCACAATTCAAAGTGTTGGTGCTGACCTTTAAAGCCCTAAATGGCCTCGGTACAGTATGCCTGAAGGAATGTCTCCACCCCCATCATTCTGCCCGGACACTGAGGTCCAGCGGCAAGGGCCTTCTGGCGGTTCCCTCGTTGCGAGAAGCCAAGTTGCAGGGAACCAGGCAGAGGGCCTTCTCGGTAGTGGCGCCCGCCCTGTGGAACGCCCTCCCATCAGATGTCAAAGAGAAAAACAGCTACCAGATTTTTAGAAGACATCTGAAGGCAGCCCTGTTTAGAGAGGTCTTTAATCTTTAATCGATTGTTTTATTCTTCTGTTGGAAGCCACCCAGAGTGGCTGGGGAAACCCAACCAGATGGGCGGGGTTTAAATAATAAATAATAATAATTATTATTTATTTATTATTATCTATGCCAGTCCCTAACATTGCCAACTCCATCTTCCGCTGGCCAAATCAGGAAGAAAATGACGTCCACATTTTCAGTCATGAAAGCAAAAAGTTTATTCATGGTTCGAAACTACATAGAACTACCACAAGGAAGACTCTTCAATTCAGGGTGTAATCCAGTTAGAAAGTAACACGAAACGGTTTAATACATTAGAATCACTGCCACAAATTATTATTTTTTTCATTGAGTCGATCAGTTTCAGAATCGCATACCATACAAAAGAGAGAAGAAAAAGAAAAAGAAAAAGAGCACCCAACCCACCCACCCTTGCCCCCAATAATACAGGGTGAAATATACAGTACTGAATACTGAAACCTGTCTGCTTTACAATCCATTATTTGTTTTTTTTTTCTCTTTTTCTTTTGCGTGAATTAGTATAGTAACAAGATGAAGAACATTCAAAATGTTTCTCTGTATTTACAAACAGTTTTACTGTTCTGTGTCAAATGTAAAGACCCAATGTTTCCACTTCAAAGCTTTTTTCTTTCTTTTTTTAAATTGTTTTTTGAAAGTTGCCAATGCAACCTGGATTTTAAAAAATGTTGTTATTATTATTTAAAAGATTACAATGTACATTACATTTAATGAAGGGAAACAAAGAGTTAATTACAAGATGCAAGGGGGAAATTGATATAGGAAAAATCATTTTAAAAAAGGAGACGAACTACAGCGTGAGTATTGTTTAGAGGTAGTAGTGAGCACTCTAAGCTAAAGAACATGTTTCTATTGGTTCGTATGAGTTCGCATGAGGTAATAAAGCTGTGTTTTGATTGGTGAAATGTATAAATACTCTTTTGCTACACTATATACAACACTCAGGAGAATGGTGCCCGTTTGGCCTCTTTGCTGCCACTGAGGAACAGTGGCAAAACCCGGGGCAGATGCGCTCAGCACCCGGCTCATACTGTACAACCCAGTGGCTTGGCTTTTTGCAAAAAAAAAAAAAAAGAGCAGCGAGCATCTCCATCTCCTGTGGATCATCTGTGCCTGCTGATGACCAACATATGGAGAGGCTTTGCACCATAGTGGACGTTAAAGAAGGGTTAAGAAGAATCAGCATTCTAAGCTACTTTGCGAACAGTGGATCCCAACAAAAGCTAAGAAATGATGATGGAAGCTTCAAAAGCAAACAAAATAAAACCCTATAACACAACTGCCTTTGAAATAAGGGTGACTGAGCAAAACATATCTCCACTCTAAAAGAGATATGAAGAAAAAGAAAGGAAGATTGGACACAATCAGCATCTGAATTTCCACTCCAGCTCTCATTGGAAGTTCAGTTTAGGTGAGGTTACCCACAGCCTGGTTCTGCTGCTTGAGGTTAATCTTAAGAACAGTTCTTACTTATTACCCCTAAGGCCAAGAGGCTAGCGACTGGTAGGCCATCCTTTTTGGGGGGGGGGAGAAAGTTGATAATAAATTATTTTTGCAAAATAGTTACAGGGTTACAAACAATGCTAAATCTTGGCCTAGTTGGATAAAGTGCTTGGTGGTTGCTGCTGTTGTTTTTATTTTCATGGTGTGAATGTGCGCATCTTTGTGATATTTTAGGTACATATACAAATGATTTAAGATACCTTAAAAAAAAAAAACCCACACACAACACATTTATCGAGTTCTCTGGAAATGACAAGGTTTTACAGTAAAGCCAACAGTGGTTGGCTACAAAAAAACAATAACATTTCCTTGCTAGGTCTTCTTTTCCTTCTGGGATTCTGAATGCACCTACAGGAAGGCATCTCAGCTCAGGGTGAACGAAAAGTGTTGTGAGGAGATTAGTTAGAGGTATCAGAGTGCACACTGCCCGGGCCTTCTGTTGGGGAGGTCACAGAAGATGGAGTGGTTGCGTCCTGCCAGCCTCCATTTGCCTGCAGAGGGGGAGAAAGCATGTAATTGAAAAGACACCATCAGGCATATTAGCACTGCCACCGGCAAGCCTTGTGTTCCATGTGGGGCAGCCTTTGAATTGATCTGGATGCTTCAACAATGACAGGATGCCATAGTCAACAGTGTTGGACAGATTCCCTTGTATATTACCGGTTTTGGAACAGCTACACAGGTTGCCAGTTTGAGGCCCATTTTGAAGTGCTGTTTTTATCTATACAGCTTTGGTTCTGATAATCTCAGGCAATGAAATTACAGTGGTACCTCGGGTTACAAACACCTCGGGTTACAGACTCTGCTAACCTGGAAGTAGTACCTCGGGTTAAGAACTTTACCACAGAATGAGAACAGAAATTATGCAGCGGCGGCGCCGCGGCAGCAGGAAGCCCCATTAGCTAAAGTGGTACCTCAGGTTAAGAATGGTTTCAGGTTAAGAACGGACCTCCAGAATGAATTAAGTTCGTAACCAGAGGTACCACTGTATCTGCTCTGAGTGGGTGGGGCAACCCAGTCAAATGGGCAGGGTATAAGTAACAAATTATTATACATTATAACATATATGCTGCTGAATGACCCTCCCCCTACAATTTGAGCAATTCTGAGTAGACCTTATTCCATGTTCCAATGTAGAGGGCAGGTGGGCTTCTATGAAGAGCAAGGCTTTCTTTGCAGCAGCTCCTTCAATGTTTTGAAACCCTCTCCTGACAGAAGATTATACAGTGGTACCTCAGTTTAAGTACACAATTGGTTCTGGAAGTCCGTACTTAACCTGAAGCGTACTTAACCTGAAGCGAAGTTTCCCATTGAAAGTAACGGAAAGTGGATTAATCTGTTCCAGACGGGTCCACGGAGTACTTAAATTGAAAGTACTCAAACCGAAGCGTACTTAAACCGAGGTATGACTGTACAAACTCCTTCACCTGTCCTTTCAGAGTTCTCAAATAATAAGTAGTGCTTTTTAACTAGTTCAGTAACAATCTGGAGTTAGGGGGTGTGCAATGAGGTGGTCAAGTCTGCAAATGACACATTATTCAAGGTGTCAAAAACAAAACCAGGTCATCCAAAAGAACATACTCAAATGATGATGAATGACGAAATGTGCTTTAATTGTATAAGTGTAAAGTGATGCAAACAATGATGAAAAAAGTGATGCCCAGAAACAACAACCTCCTGACAGTGACTGACCAAGAAAAGGATTTTGGGATTATGGTGGACAGCACAATTCATATGTTGACCCAGTGTGCAATGGGTGTGGAAAATGTGACTTTTATGTTAGACAGTTTTAGAAAAGTGATAGAAAATAACACTGCCAATATCATACTGCCAACAAAGAAATTCATGGTTCTATTGTGTAGTTCTGATTGGCAGGAGATTCAGGACAGACAAAAGAAAGCAGTTATTCATACAGTGTATAGCTGAACTCTGGAATTTGCCCTTTGAAGATGTGGTGAAGGCTACAACCTAGGTGACTTTAAAGGGGGACTGGGCAAATTAATCACAGATATAGCTATCAATGGCTACTAGCTGGATGGCCATACAATACCTTCAAGCCTCTGAATACCAGCTGGCTAGGGAACAATGGCAGGAGACTGCTTTATGCTCATGTCCTGCTTGTGAGAATGGAAGGATGGACTGGGCCAGCCCAAGACATTATGGCATTTGAGGCAAATCACAAAATGGTGACCACCCCCACCAGGGAACAAGGGGTGAGTGAAGATCTACATAGGGAACAAGAGTGGGAGGAGACCAACAATGCCTCCTATTCACCAAAAGGCAGCTGCACAGCAGCAGCAGGTGTTGTGTTGTATTCATTGGAGGCTGGATCTGCTGCCCCTGTGGATCCTGCTATCTGAGGCAGTCACCTCACCTTGCCCTCATGGGTGGGCTGGCCTTGCTTCTAGCAAAGACCTTCTTCTGTTCACATGATCCTATGCACATGGTTTATTGAGATTGTTTTATATGGGTTTTGGGAGGGGATATGATTTGTCAATTGGTTGCTGTTTTTTATTGTTTTATCCTGTAAAACACTATGAAGTTTTATGAACAGCAACTCACCACCCAAGGGCTCCCCCTTGCTATGCACCAACCACCTGTCCCCCATTCCCAGGCAACACAAGGCCAAGAGAGCTCAACCCTTGACCTCAGATACTTCCATGTATGCACTAGACCAAGCACCCCCAAACTTCGGCCCTCCAGATGTTTTGGGCTACAATTCCCAACATCCCTGACCACTGGTCCTGTTAGCTAGGGATCATGGGAGTTGTAGGCCAAAACATCTGGAGGGCCGCAGTTTGGGGATGCCTGCACTAGACATTCTGGATTTCCACTTCTCAACATAAGGTCTCTTGCCAGATCCACACCTTCCCCAACATTTCAGATTTTCCAGAGGGACATGACTGCTACTAGGACTACTCACTGGGTGTTTTCTCCACCCATGGATAGTGGAGAAAAACATCACTGTGCCATGCTGGTGGGAGCAACAAGCAGAAGTGTTCGTTAGGTAAGAACAGGCCTGAGTTGGCACTGCAGAATGCGTACTGAGAAACACAGCACTGTAAGGCATATGGTCTACTATGGAAGTGATGATAGACCACTGCTCACTGGAACACAAAGGGATTGTGTTTATTACTAACAAGGTGTCCTATTGGGTTAAGGACCTGCCTGAGAGCTGTGAGCCAAATCGTTCCTGGGCTGGCTCCAGGCTGGGCAACCAAGCCTCCTACAATTACAGCCACGCTGTGCCAACCAAAGGCTAATGAACAAGTTCTTACAGTAAAAGCTTTTGTTCAATTTCTTTTAAAATGAGGGACCAAATCAGAATTAGATAAGATTTTGAATCTTACAAATGGTTATTGTTGTTTTCTGCAAAAAGGAATTTGTGTCTGAAACTAAAGATTCCTGTCTCTTCTCTCACCCCCACAGCCACAATTGCTTCAGTCAAACTAGGAGGCAGAATTGAGTCTTTTGTGTTTTTAACTCTGGCCTGCGGAATTCAGAAGGTGTTTAGGAACATTCTCTTTAAGAAAATTCTCCCCTTTCCCTGCTCTAGGCTTGTTTCCCCACCCCACCCCACTAGGCCCAGTTTCTGGCTCCCTGCCTATTCCAGATGTTGAGCAATGGGTGTGTGCACAGTGTCCAATTCAACAAGGCCCTGGGCTTAGCCAGTGACCCAAGGCTTTTCTAGCAATGTAACTATCTAAAGGGGGGGCGGGTGAGAGAGAGAATAGAGAAGGGGAGAAACTCTAACACAGTTGGATCTTAATTTCATTTTTAAAAGTCTTCCTTCTGGGCACATGTCAGAGCCATTTACAAGGCCAGTTGAGACAAGTCCCGAGCTTCCCTCCAACCGCAATAATCTTTGAGCAAAAGCCAGGAGGGCGGGAGGAGAAGCAGAAGCAAGCACCCTATTCTGATCTATTTTCCAATTACCCACAAACAGAATTCCTCCCCGCTCTCCCTTTCAGATGCTGCTTCCTGTCTTGGGCTGCTACTGGCCCCCCAACGCATTAGACCTGCATCAGCAATAACAGTGCTCAGAAACAAATTCGCCTTCTGTCTCGGCCCATCGAGGCAATTGCTGAAATCAATGTCTGATCAGATTTCTGCTGTGGCAGACAGCTTGTCGCTACATATTTTTATGTCAGTCAAGAAGAGGGAGGCGCAGGCCTCGTGAGTTGGGGGGACACTGAGTGGAAGTGACGGGCGCAGGCCTTACTGGCGCTTGCTGGAGCAAGGCAGGCTGACTCCGAGCGCTCCCGGCACATGATAGCCTTTGCAGGGATCTCTTCCTATGCCCAATACACCTCCCCACCAAACAGGAAAGGTTAGAGCATGGGTATGTTGTTGGCAATATGGCCTTCCACCAAAGCAAGTGGAAGAAAAACCATTGCTCCACTCTGTCAATAATACCTTACTGTGCAGAACATGGAGAAAAGAGCAGTAGCAAAAACCCACCCACAGATCATAAGCCTGATCATAAGTGTGTGAAGGTAAAAGGCACTCTCTGCTTACTCTTCCTGCCTCTCTTTTAGTGTGTTTAAATTTTCGTTTTTTTAATCTTCCCTTCCAACGTATGTAAATCTACTTAAGAGAAGAGAGAAAACTCTCATGCAGATACGAGTCTAAAGATATTCCATCTGAAGTAAACATCATTCCCTCTTTATCCAAATTTATAAACAACAAATGTACAATATTTTTACTCGCCTTGGCAGCTGGGGGAGAGGTTGTCAGCTAGCATTTATCCTCTCCCTCTCTCTCTCTCTCCCCCCCCCACCCCAAATAAATGAATCCTTACTCTGGTGGTTTGAGATTATGCACTGTATAATACAACAGTGCCTTATCAGACCTCATCAGTGAAGATGGAATTCATGTCTGTAAAATGCTGCAGGCAATCAGGGTTTCATATTTTATCATGTTGATAAGGATATCGCAAATTCTCTGAAGCATTTCAAAACACTTAAATGAAAAAGGGAGAAATGTGACTAAAAGGCTTTTTATATGGTTTGTTGTGGGTTATTATGAGTTATTTATAAACCCCCAAAAAGAAAGATTTGACATTTCAAATGGAAAAAGATTTGAGTATTTAATGGGACTTCTCCCCCCCCCCCCCCAATTGAATGTCTTCAATCACATTTTAAATCATTAATATTTACTCTTTTGGCAAGTGGAAGACTGGGGGGGAGGAGAGGAGAGTGTGGGGAGAGAAAAGGCCTCTGAATCTCTCTCAGGCTATATAGTATTTTATAGACATCACTTCCATCCCTTCATAGCCTGGCTTACTGTTTGCAGGTTCTGTTCCTGCCTCATCAACCATTCTTTCACAGCGCCAAGGTGTGTATTCACAACTGTGCACTGGTGCTGAAGATGTGAGAATGTGCTTGTTTACCATATGATTGCCAAAGGTAATGCTTGAATAATTCACAAAACCACCCAAAGGATGGCGAGTCATATTTATATAGTGCTTCACACATCCAGGGGTGTCCCAAAGCAATTATAGTAATAAAATACAAAAATAAATAAATAATAATATTTATATACTTATGGAAAAGAGGAACGTGAAAGTGGTCATTAAAGGAAAAGTAATCTAAAACAGTGTAAAATGTCCACACAGACCCTCCAGGCAGGATGAGCACCAGTAGCCACCAAAAGCCATAGAACAGACCCTCCTTCTCCCTACAGTGGTGTGTTCCCTTGTGTTCATTCTCCAGGTTGCCCTGGGAATTTGACCAAGATCTCCTTTGTGAGTTCTACACAATTGGTCCCACCTATGCATGTATGCTTAAGGCTTCTGACCATGTGGTTGGTTTTTGATGTAATCTACTTGTCATGCAAGTGACAAGTGGCCCAGGAGGCCAGAGATCACTTGTATGGTGAGCAAACATGAGAGTTAGGATGAAATCATGTAGGCAAGGAGCCATTGCACATACCCAGTGTGATGTGGGACCAAATCCACAACAGCGACATGCAGGTAAAAGGGAACTTCAATCTGCCTCTCAAGACTCAAAGGATATAATAATCTTGGCTTAAGAATTCTACCTCCATGAACTTGGTAGGACTGAATGCATCTGACCAAGTCCATCCAATCCTGCCTCTGTATGGGGACACACAGTCCATTCTGTTGATTCCCATGCAGACTTTTTATGATAATTCCATAAAATCTTTAAAACTTTTTATGCAGAAGTCCAAATTTTATGTTGCAAACCACCTGTGATCTTTGGATGAAGAGTGCTATATTGTGAGGGTGATTGGGGAGATGTCATGATGTCGATTACATGAGCATTGTGCCTCCCTCCCTAAGCCAGGCAGAAGCTTCCTTGGCTTTGGGAAGGAGGTGCCAGGGCTCTGACAGGATGTTAAACTCTCTTGTCTTGTCTCATTCCCGAAGTTGAATGAGCTTTGGGAAGGTGGCGGGAGGGCTACTGGACTTGTTGGAGCATTGTGCTTCCCAGGCTTTGAGAAAGAGGCACCAGGGCAATATTGAGGGGACTAGCCTAGTCCCCCTAGTCCACTGACTTTACATCACTGGCTGCAAGGAGTGGCCACATGTTGCTACCTGTGTCATTGTATGCACAATGGCATACTCAAAGGGAGCTTATGTAGTAGAAAAGATGGTCTGCCCTAGCGGCCTCACCCACACCCATGCAATGTTTCTTTGTATGTACAATTACATCAGAAATGATGTGCGGCTCCTAATGTAACAACAAATGTCTCACAACAAATGAAACTGATCTGTAGAAAACGTAACTTGAAAAAAGAAGTGATGTGCGTCTGCTCCCTATAGTATTTAAAAAGGCATTTTTACCCAGCCCAGTGGAGGTGCTGCAGTTAAGAAAAAAATTAAGGAATTCATAGACCATAGTAGAGCCTCAAGTTACAGATTGTAACAGTGCTTTGAAAGGTTCATAGAGCTGTGGGCTAAACCACAAAGCTATGCCCTACTCCCAGTATTGCTTGAAAGTTTGCGCCAAACTGTGAAGTGAATAAGACCCTCCCCCATCCCCAGAGCACAGGGTTTTGGACCTGTAGGGGGCTTTAGAACTCTACTCCTGCCATGGACTTTAACAAATAATTCATTCTTCCTCAACTTTGTGCCACATATGGAAGGTCACACTCTTGCATCCTGCAATAGTCTACAAGAACTGCAACTGCTGAGATTATCAACTTACACTTTAATGGGCTGCACCAATTCAGACTGATGGGAAGGCTTACATGACAGAATGCTCATTTATATCCCTCAAGTATTTGCTTTACATAGAAAACTAGAATGTTAGTGAGAAAGCTAGGCTATAACACCTCACTCTGACTTCTAGTTTTTTATGCGCAGAGAATGTACAGAGGAACATCAACCATGTAAGCCCCTACCTGTGACCTGAAGAGGTATGGCCCAGACCCAGGTTTTCCACCTTGGTGTCAACGAAGTTAAAGACTGCATGTTCTGTACTCACAGTCCAGGAAGGGGATTAGAACCCCCACCTCATCCAAAATCATGCCCTGAAAAGGTGAGGAAGTCCACCCTTTTACTCCATGAGAAATAAAGGGGGGGGGGGGTAAAAAAGAGAAAGAGATCAAATGATACAAAACGGAAACTATCTTTAGTAAGCAGCCCTTGGTTTTTTAACAGAAACATGGTATAATATGGACTTGACTGAACAGCACTTTTTATATCATACAAGATTAAAATTGCTATATAAATAATTAATAGCCATGACTCAGTGGTGCCACCCATAAGCCCTAGATTTAGCTTGATCCACAGTCACATCCTTTCTGTTAATGAATAACAAGGACAAATAACTTTTATGAAGAAAATTATAGCCTTCTAGGAAATTCTACAATGGATTCATTATCATCGAGTTGAAGGGCAGGCTGACCCCCTTGGGTGAGAGAAGTTGATCCATGGGAATTTTTCCCAGAGTGTATTAAGCCAAACTTGTCCTAGCTTCCCATTTGATTCTCCTATTTTGCCTGCTTTTCTACATGTATAAGAAAGCAGGGAAGGAACTCAGATGCACACCACCCACACGGTATCTCTACTTGTGTGCCTGATTTACATTTTGACGTCTTTCCCAAAGACTCCACAAAGGTGGAAGGGATAGATCACATGACAGCCTTACACACTTCAGGAATTGGCACTCTCCTAGAAAACAAACAGGAAATCTAGGAACACAGGGAGCTGCCTTACACCGAGTTGGTCCATTGGTCTGTCAGGCAGCTTTCCAGGTCTTCAGTCAGAAAAACTTCCTTAGCCCTCCCTACCTGGAGTTGCTCTGGCACTGGGTGTCGGCCCTTCCCCAATACCTAAGCTTCTAACAGAGTGACTTTTAACATCCCCACCCCTCAGAAGAGACACTGTCAGTCCATAAGAAAGTTGTTAGGGGTATGGACCAGTCACTACTTATTGATTTGGGTGAGGTGAGGTAGAGGACATACAGTGCATGAGAACAACTTAGAGGGAAAAGTCTCATCTCACAGTAGCAGCACTTTGTGAGTTTGTTTGTTGTGATATATGAAGGCCAGTGTGCCCTTGATATCTTTTAACTCGCAACACCACAAACATACTTAAAGCAATGGCTACAGGCTATAGCAGGCTTCCTCAACCTTGGCCCTCCAGATGTTTTTGGCCTACAACTCCCATGATCCCTAGATAGCAGGACCAGTGGTCAGGGATGATGATAATTTTAGTCTCAAAACATCTGGAGGCCCAAGGTTGAGGAAGCCTGGGCTATAGGCTATAGGCCTATACTTTTTACCCCGGGGTACCTTTCACCGCCTCTTACCAAATTCATATTGAAATTTCCATCTGTTGATTTTTTACATCCTCTCAGCTAAACACTGCTCTTGTGCCCAGCATGGTACTCAAACCCCAAACTCAGCCTTATAAGTTCAGATGTTGGTGGTACATAACAAATGGCTCATTGAAGATCTTTAACACCTGGGCAGGCTGTAATGGGGGAACACTATCTTCCAGAAAATGCAAGTAGCATAGGTTTGTAGGTCAGAGTCAGCACTTTGAATTGTGTCCCAGATACAGACTGGCAACCAGTGAAGCTCTTGGTACATGGGGTACATGTTCTGTAGGTTTCTCTAATGCTTCAAACCTGTAAATAAAATGTATGACCACAGAGAAGAGCATGACAAAAGAAAAGAGGAAGTTATGAGAGCTAGAGCCAGGTTTTTTTTGGGGGGGGAGGTCCTAGCAAACTGCCCTGGGGTGACTTTGTTTCAATTAGTCTACTCTTAATAAAACATAGTTGAATGCAATCAATTTTCTGTTACCTAGCATCATCTTACACAGGGTAGCATTCTTGTTTGCATCACCAAGAGGAGGCTTGGAAAGAACTTGGGACAAGGAGCTTCCTCTCCCAGAGAGCCCTTGTGTTCCGCACACTATGAAGCTCAAGTCCGCAGCATAGGAAAATAGTGTTAACAAGTGCTGCAATAAATATGTATCAGTGACTCCATTTGCCCAACATCATGCATGCCATTCTCCAAACAATTGTTGCCAATGGTACTCACATTTAAATTATGTGGACTGTACAGCGAATTTCCTCCCAAGCCATCACTGTATCCTCCCGTCTGATTGATAACATGACGCAGTGTATCCACCTGCAAGGGCAGATGAGCAAACAACAATAATCTCATCATTAAAAAAAAAATCTACCAGCACACTAACACTTAAAATCCAAAATTATTTCTAACATGGAAAAGAACGGGGTGGGGGTTGATGGTGATGTGTGTGAGAGAGTTTCACAGAAAGACAAGCCTATCAATCTAGGGCAAGTGGCACATGTTTGTAAGATAACTGAACGCACATGCTAGAAAAACCACACATAAGGAGGCACAACTTTCCTCAGAAGGATATGTAGTGTACCACAGATTTCCTTTGGGATCCGCTGTGCAAGCCCTGTGTCCCTACCATATCCAAAACAAGTTGCAGAGCCATCCTCAAAACTAAAATTGATGCCCTTCATAGGGCAAAGGCTTGGCTCAGGATGAGCTGCTACTGCATGTCTTGGCATTACTCTCTCTCTAAGGTGATTCTGGCAGCACAGTTCTGAGAATTATGGACAGTATAAGAGGGTGAAGTGCAGGGTACTGGAGCAGGGAATTTGCAACTTGCCCATATTTACTACTTCAGGGTGGTTTACAGAACTAGGGGGGCAGGCAGAATGTTCAGTTTGGTGAGATGGCAGGAGGAAGTTGCTTTGGCACATGACAAGATTTTTCAGGATAACAGCTGGGGGTTGCTAAGGCCCAACAAGAGAGGGGGAACTGGTGATTTACAGGCAACAGCAGTGCCAATGAAGGGATTTGGGGAGGAGAACTGCAAAATGAACAAGGTTATTCGTTTTAGACACCAAAGACTACCTCCCCCTCCCTGTCTTTGAAGCTCATGTGAATATACTCATATGGCACACATTATTTCTACAGTACTTCGGCTAGCCAAGTTAGAGGACCAGACACTATTCAGAACACTGAATCAGTACCCCTTAAACTAACAAAGACCTCTTAGTTCAGTAAGCATCTTGTGCTGCTTTTTATTGTCAGTGTCTTAAGGGCTAGATTAGCTTTCTGCTTTTTTTTCTTTACATTAAATGAATGCTGATATTATATCAAGGGATCTCATATCCAAATTTTTTACAGTGCCAGACTTTTGGCCATGCGCCATTGCAGAAAATTCACAGACCTGGAGGTCCTAGAGATGAACAGGTTAATCTTGTTTGAAAGAGACTAGAATGACAACTGAGAACACAATGCATTTAAACACACACACACACACACACACACACACACACACACACACACACCCCTCTGACCTATATCAGTTTTTGAAATTAACAAAGGGAGATTCCATAAACAAAGCAAAAAAAAGAAGAAGTCACAATAAATAAAAGCTTTAGCGTTGATAGCCAAACAACACACCCAACCCAACGCCATGAGCTCAAGCCAGAGCCGAACTGCATTCACAAAGCTTGAAAAGTTTCAGATTGGGGAGAGGGAGGAAGCCAGCTCTTTTCATTGGCAAGATTCAGTGCTGAGAGAAGCCAACATTGATTAATTTTTGTAATAAATAGGAAGGCCCAATTAAAAGGTGGAAATTGTTGTTGGATTGTTTTTGTTTGTTTACCTTTTATTTTTATCCTCTTTTAAAATAAAGCGCAAACCATACCCTGCTAAAGAGGCCTTAATCGGGGGGAGGGGCGTTTTTCTCCTACCTGTGATTGCACATTGGCTCCGACTTGGGACCCCTGGTAAGAATCCCCATTCAGACTCTGCATGTTCATGAACATGTCCCCAGAATTAGGGAGGTTAAAAGAACCTGAAGAACCTGGAAAGGAAAGAGTTAAGTAGCTGAATAAAAGAGAGTGGCAAACATCACATGTCTACCCCAAAAGACCTTCAAAAAGACAAGGGGAATAAGGAGGATGAGAGAGGAGAGGAGAGGAGAGGAGAGGAGAGGAGAGGAGAGGAGAAGGAAATCCTTTGCAGAGAATGACATCCCGTAAAATCAAAGAGGGCCACAGACTAAGAGAGATCAACACAAATGACTCAAATGAATTTCATGAAGCAGCATATCATGTACCCCAAGTATTTTTGGACACTTTAGATTAAAAACAACAACAAATGGGGCAAGATTTATGAAAGTCATAGAGCTGTTAAAATCTAAAGTTCTTGATGGTCCTTTAAAAAGAAACACTCAAGGATATCTTGAAGATTTTACATTCTTTACTTAAAATAATAGTACCTT
This sequence comes from Zootoca vivipara, assembly GCF_965207765.1. Taxonomy (NCBI): domain Eukaryota; kingdom Metazoa; phylum Chordata; class Lepidosauria; order Squamata; family Lacertidae; genus Zootoca; species Zootoca vivipara. The sequence goes on along the minus strand of NC_142585.1, from coordinate 38,758,105 downwards.
TCTTGAGCTACACCTACAGACTCTGCCTTCTACCATAATATATATCAGATATAAACATGCTCTAGTTTCCCAGATGCTTGGAATCTGAATGAGATAGAGAATTTAATTCATTATGTACCATGGGAAACAATGGGTGGAGATTTACTGTGAAAATCTGTTGGACTGGGAGTTGTCTCCAATGGTTGTCTCTGATTGGTCAAGGATTGTATCTCTCTGGAAAACATTGGTCATCATGACTAACTTAAGGTATACAGTCACACCTCCGTTTACGTAACCCTCTGGTTACGTAAACTTTGGGATGTGCGCGCGGCAAACCCGGAAGTATTTTACCGGGTTTCACTGCACACACATGCACAGAAGCATTCCTCAGGTTGCGGAAACCTCGGGATCTGACCAGACCTCCGGAATGGATCCTGGTTGCCACACAGCCCTGAATGTAATTCTCCTGGGGGCTTTCTGAAACCAAACTTGCTCAACATCTTCCAGAAGTGTTCTAAGATCTGGTTCATACATGCAGGCTTATCACTTGAGCTTAAGGCACAGACTTCCATGGACTAAGCAAGGCTTTCCCATGTGAGAATGGGCCATCCAGTATGTTACTACTACAGACAGAACTTTGGCAGCACCATCAACACAGCACTGCCTATGAATCCTCAAGTGACAGTAAGTAAAGGCAGATAAATCAAGCAACATCCCTCCATGTGTGATTTGGCTGTAGGACCTTCATTCCAGGATGGACTTTGGCAATTGGGTTCTTCATGCTGCTATGTGTTTACATGTAACATTTCACATTATAAGAACTGTTAATACTAGGGAAGCCATGTTTATCTGATTATACTGAATCAATGACCCCCATGAGTCAGGGAGGAGTTTTAAAACAATTTGAAAATATAAATGGCTATAAAAACCGGAAAATGGCAAAAATCACCTTAAAAGGAGCATCTTAAAAGCACTCTTTTCTCTCACACACAGACATAGCTGCCAAGTTATCCCTTTTTTAAAGGGATTTTCCCTTATGCTGAATAGGCTTCCTCGCGAGAAAAGGGAAAACTTGGCAGCTATGCACACAGAAGGGAATGTCTTTTCTAAGAGGATTCCTGCTATGGTGTCATCTAAAAGTAATTGTGTTTACCTGGATACTAATACATGCAAATTCATTTGATAGTTGATCAACTAAAACTCATACGGTTAACTGATTAACATTGATTTTAGCAGGCAGCAGCCCTAATAAATACTAATCTGGCTGTTTTATAATTCAGGCTCCCGTAAGCAAAGAAATGGGAGTTGGAGCCAATTTCCCAGGGCAGTGGAGAAACAGACTTAAGGTCTTATAGTGCAGTTTTGCTCTAGATGCAAAAGAGCTGCTTTGTGCAGAAGTTCTTAGAAGCTACATACACTGCCCCTTCCCAACCCCCAGGCAGTGGCTCCCTTTAGGTGCCATCACTAAATACCCAAGCAAAGCCTTATACTGAGCATGGGGGTTTAATGCCTCCTTAGGATGGAAATGGCTGCTAATTGCTAATTAAGTTGATTTGTTCTCATCAGAAGAAGCCACCTCTTATTGAGTTTGTCACTTAGCTTTGCTATTTCTAGTTTTAAGGATGCTTCTCTGGCTTACACTGCATCAAAACACAGCAGCATTTGCTTTGGTGCAAACATAAGAAGAGATGTTTCTTTGGACTACTGTTTTCTTGTTAGTACTATATGCAGCGGCACCACATTGCCAGGAAATCCTCCAAAAAGGAAATCACAACAACAGACAACCTAATATTTGCTCACACTTCTTTCTTACTATTCTTAGGACTCATCCAGACTTTCTAGGCAACTCGCTTTCCAGGCCCAGGCCCATGTTTTCTATTCCTGTCTCTGGGCATTTTTTTTTTTTTGGTTCCGTCACTTTGCCTGGGAAAACCCACTGCTTACCACTGCAACAGAACAAATGGAAATTGGGTTTTCCATGGACTGCCATTCGTACTGATTCAGTGGTAAACAGGGGGTTTTACCCAGGAAAGCAGTGGAACTACAACAAAAACCGCTTGTAGCTGGACCTAGAAAGCACAGACCTGTGCCTGGAAAGCATGGCACAAGAGGAAGTCTGGATTAGACCTAACACTTGATCAAGGAGAGCAATTTTCAAGCTTGCTACCCCCAGGGAAAAACTGTATACAGTGGTACCTCAACTTACGAATGACTCGACAACTGAATTTTTCGACTTACGAATGGGGGCAATGGTTGCGCGCTTATGAATGTCTCAACATAAAAAAAAAACACGGCGGTTTTAGATAGGGATTTTTCGACTTACGAATTTTTAGATAGGGTTGCTTCGACTTACAATTTTTTCTGTTTTCAATGCATTCCTATGGGAAATTTCTGCTCCTCTGAGAGAAATACCCACCTCCCACTTCCAGCTTTGCTTTTAACATGTGAACTAGGTCATGCCATGAAGAAGAGGCTGGTACATACCAGAATTTGGTGTGGTGGGTGAATTTGTCTGGTTGTTTTGGACAGCTGCCGCCACAGCATGCGCAGCTGTCACTGCTGTTTTTGCTGCATAAAGGTTGGCTTCTTCCTGAAATTTCCCTATGTTCTTCTTGTACCTGATTCTCTTGTTGCCAAACCAGTTGGATACCTGCCACAGAAAGGAGAGTACATTTTTAAATCAAAGAGAGACCGGAGGGGGAGGAGCCAAATCTCCCATGGTGTTTTGTGGCAACAAATGGGACACTTCAAGACATCTGTTCCCGCGCTTCCAAAACAAAAACCTCAGTCTTCACTCTAATAAAAGTGGCCACTTAAATCCAGAATGCAATAAATTAGGGCTGAATACAGTTTTGAAATCAGTAACTCAGATCAACTAAAACTTAAGGTGGAAGGAAATTTAAACTGAAGGCATGTTAAAGTACAGGCACACTTAGTACTTAACTTTGTGGTGTTTTTTAAATTCCATTTTAGTGCTTGAGTTGAAAAACATGGAAGACCACCTTTCTGTTCAGCATTCAGTGATAGCTTTCATTTATCAAGTTGTAGAGATGCTACATTTCCTACCTCGAAAAGTCACCATGGGGGTCTGTCACCACACCAGAACCCTCCCAGAATCATTACCAAGCCTTCGAGCATTGCTGGAATTATTAAAAGGAAGGGTTTGAGCTTGATAAAACCCATAAGCCCCACCCTATGGCTCCTTCAATTTTAGCAAAGTCATGGTCCTTGTAGCCTTATAAAGAGTGGACCCACCCCACCCACCCCCGGTAATTTGAGGACTGCCTCAGAGTACCCAGAGTACCCAGTTCTTGTCTGCCAATTGTGTTCAGAAGCCCAAATGTTAATCTACAGAAAGTGTTTCCTTCACCACTGGTCAAACTTGAGGCCAGGCCTTATATTCATCCCTCTAGCTTTCTGTGGTGGGGTGTGGGGGTGGAGTAACAAGAAGATGACTCCCTTCCACAATTCCATAATTTTTTATCCTCTTACGGAGCCAGCAAGTTCCTACCAGGAGTATAAGAAGCACTGGCTGCCCTTATTTTGTTGCTAAACATACTTAACAATTCCATGGTAGCAGTTGCCTTTGGACCTTACCAGGCATTCAAAGCAAAACCACTGTAAAAAAAAAACCATTATTAAGTGGAGCTGAGAGGGGGTGAGGGGGGAGGGGGAGGGAGGGAGGGAGAGAAATATATAAAAGTAGAACAGAGGGAAAGGAAGAGGGAATTTTAAGGGGGAATATGCAATTGTTATTTGTTATTTGGGCTGGAACAACCTTGGCAGGTTGGCAAACAGAAGTGAGCTCAGTCCAGTGCAACAATGAGGGTGGCTCAAATATAAATCAATAATGGATGAAATGTTGCTTTGTTATCTCCCTTTGAAGATGGCTTTGTTGTTGCCAAGCCAGCTTCTAAGACTCTACCTATTAACCCGCCCAAAGGTCATGGCCGGAGCAGCTGAAACAAAGCCGCTGGGAAAATGGCATGCAGAAACTATTTTCTGATCTTGGCCATTAGGGGAATGTTCATAATTAATAACTGTAGTAAATAACTATGAGAAACTCCCTCTCTCACTGGCAGACAAGGCTGTGTTCTCTTATGTCCATACCAGGGCATCAATATAACAGAAACAAAGTCCTCATCAAGCTGATGTACAACAGCTGAAATTTAGAGATGGTAACAATACAGTCTTCACTAATGGTGCCCTCCAAATATTTTGGACTACATCTCCCATTAACTACAGCTAGCACAGCTTGATGAATAGTGTAATAATAATTTACTCATAAATGACCAAGACTGTTATCAAGACAGGCTGCAGCTAAGAGGATACTTGTTTCTCCCCTCAGTATTCCCATATTCATTCTTGACCTCTTTCTTCTGGGCCTTGTAAGTAAGGTAGGTGCTGGTTGCTAGCTGTGCAAATACGTCTGAAGTGAGGGTGCGGATTGCTGATAGTATGGAGGCATTTATGGTTGCCCTATAGCAATGAATATTCTGGGGCAGGGTGGGGAACTCTGCTAGTTGAGATTTCCTAAACACAGTCTGTTACCTTCCCCTCCCTTTTAGCTTCCCAATGGGGAAGGCTCCATCACTCAGTAGGAAGAGCACATTCTTTGCTGGCAAGGGGTCCCAGGTTCAATCCCTGGCATCCCCAGCGAAAAGGATAGGGAAGATCCTTTCTCTGCCAGAAATCATGGAAAACCATTGCCCTTCAGAATAGAACGGCAAGCCTGCTCTAGTATAATGCAGATTTCCAGAGTCTTGTTGCGGGGTGGAGCTTGGTAAAACCAAACAATTAACGTATTTGTCTAGAGCTGCCACATCTTTTGGTACAGGCAATCATTAGCTGGACATTTTATAGCCTTCAATGGAAAGTAAGGACACAACATGTGCTGCTTACGGTACATTATACTTTGACGGGAAGAAAGGTTAGCAATCTGTCCTTGTACCCCACCCTGCTCAAATAATGTTGGGCTTTGTGATGCTAACCTTTTAACTGGTCAGAGTTGGTTGTTAAAAACACTGCTCAACTCTACAGCTAGGATCAGGCATTTTCACTGTGTGGGGGAAAAAGAGAATTCTTTCTTGGTTCCATAATGCTGGCATTTGCTTTAACATAAATTAATGAAAGGCCCCCAAGCTTTAAATGCAATAAGTGAAGGTGCATCTTTTTACATGCTGCATTCCCAGGACGACACACGGCTGTATTGTATATATTGCACTTAATATTACCTTGTCAGTCAGGAAGCAATAATACATTAATGAAAGCCAGCAAATAATTACTGTGGACAATCCAATTATGGCTTTATTAACAGTTTCATAATTGCAGAATCTCTATACGTCAACCATATTGTCCGTGGATATATAAGAATCTGGTGTTTATGCATACCTCTGGACCAATCAAACAACAGCCATCACTAATAAAGGCTTGTTTAATTCTCACAGTAAAATTTTAATATCCCTGCAGCCTGGGGAAGGCTCAGCGAGTGGATTTGTCGGATCGTTTCCACCCTGCTAGTCCCACTACTTCTTAATCTTTAATATCAAGGCAATTAAAATTAATGGCCACTCATCCAAAGCCACTGTGGGCAGTGTTGCCTTGACATCCGTTGTTTGATGGGATTACCTAGAGGTTAAACTAACAAGCAAGGTTTAATTGGAAGCAATGAAAGGAGCAGTGGATCATACGTTATGTTTAACCTGCATTCCACATCCAAATGAATACCTAAGCCAGAGCTAGTCCCCCACCCATCCACTTCCATCAAAAATTGTACACAGAATTTCTCAATTTATTATTTTACTTTCTCATTTAATGCAACCCATTTTCCTGGAGCTAAATTCCAGGAAAGCAGAAAGTGACTGCTGAAGCCAAGAAATCTTTGCCTTCTTGGCCTTTCATGAAACATGCTTGAGGAACAGCCACAAAAGCTCTGCCCACTGTCTGGAATGCAGAAAGGGTTGGCAGCCATCAAAGCCACAGTTATGCTAAGCATCCTGGTTCCTTCTGGAAACATCTGGGTGAATCCTTTGTAGCAATAGTAGGCATCTGGGGTTTCCCCATTTACTCTGAGATGGTTTGCCACTGACAAGACAGATGCACAGAGGCTAATCTCATCCCTCAAGCATACAGATACAGTGGACATTTAAACCAGCTCCCATATGAGCTTCTCTGGATGCCAAGAGTAATCAGAGGCCTTGCTCTGGGTCCTTCAATTTGCTTTAGAGCCCATTGATGTGAGAAAGGGAGTGAAGGCCAACTGCTACCATTGATGCATTGGGTATGTTCTAGTCTAGAACACTCTGTTTACAGCAGGGGTGGGGAACCTGTGGCCCTCCAGATGTTACAAGATTCCCAATAGCTCCTGCCAGCAAGGCCAAGCTTCAGGGATTTTGCTAGCTACAGTTCAGGAGTATCTGGAGCACCACAGATGCCCCCATTATTGGTTCCTATGGTTCCAAATTCTTCCTCAAACTTCTAGGAACTCTGTATCAGCTACAGAGCACACTGTATATGGCCTAATCTTATGACTGGGGAAATTCAGGGTCTAACATCTCTCCTTGAATCTGCTATTCTGTCACCAAAGAAAGGCATATTAGTGGGGTAGGAGAGCTGTGGAAAAATCACATTAGGCAACCAATGCATTTAGGAGGCTTAGTTTGATCAGAATCGAGTATACACTCGATAACACAAAATACATGACTTCTGGGAAATGAACCACTATATCTGCTAGAGGGCCATGAAAATTTGTGCCCTGAGTGTTTTAGGCTCATCTACCCATGTAGAATCTGAAACCAAAAGGGGCACCAAAGGGGCACATTGCCAGATGTGAAATATATTGGCATTATTTTCAGCTCTCTTATCCCACTATATATCCCCACCAGTTTCAGGTATATCCATCTGGGGAGAATGCAATAGGTCCTTCCCTTTCCCCGTGTTTTGTCCTTAAGGAACATTTTAAAGACCTGATGCTAACTTAGGAACATAATTCAAATTAGAATATTAAGAAGAGTGCAAAATTGCAGCCACAAGCAAAAGAGTCAAAAGTGACTTTTTTGGCAAAAAAATAAATAACGTAATGCAAGCTTAACCCATATTGGGTTATTATCTTGACCGTTTCTGCAGAAGTCAATAAAGAAATCCAAATCTAATCAAGAGAGGCTGCAGTCTCTCTTGACTAAGGTGCTGCTTGTGCCAATCTGGGAAGACATCACTCTCTGAAAATGGGATTTATGAAGACCTTTGGAGTAAGCAGAAAGACTTATGGGAAGCTTGGCTATAGGCTATCTAGCTGGCACTATACGCATATGGCCAGCTAGGCAGAGACAAGTTTGTAGTCTGAATATGTGGATGAGGCAATGGTGTCAGAAAGAGGGGTTTGGATTGGTTTGGCACAGGGGAACATTTTGGGACAAGCCTGGTATATACAAAAGAGATAGACTCCACTTGAACCAGGATAGGACCAGATTGTTGGTGCTTAAAATAAAAAAGGTAACAGAACAGCTTTTAAACTGATTGCAGTGGTCAGATCCAATTCAAAACAAGTGTCCCCTCTGGGATGATGATGAAAAAATAATGAAAATTTCAGTGGGGCAGACACAAAACCAGTTCAGGTGTCCATGATAGCAATTTATAGAGGCCAAAGCACCCCAGGCCAAAACACAAGTGCCAAAGATTCTTGGAGAGAGACACTGCATCTAAGTGTTTACATGCTAATGCCAGAATCCTCCAGGCCAAGACAGGTGAATTGGAGTGCTTGGTCTTAGAGGATAACATTAATATAGTGCAGTAACCGAAACCTGGTGGAATGGAGAGAACCATTTGGACTCTGATAAGGGTTACCAATGTTTAGGCTGACTCATGCTGGAGAATGTGGTCCTGCAGCTGATTGCAATTGTCATGCATTTTCCCATTCATGTTCGCTGCAGCTGATGTGGGCTTAATATCAGACTGCACTGTAGTCATGACAGAGTAAGAGTAACGAAACATTACAAGGTATTGGGGGGAAAGGAACTCAACAGTGGAAATGTTGTTTATGGAGCACTATTAAGCATCCCACTGGGGAGGCCAAGGGAAACTAAAGTGTTCTTAAATTTGTTCAGTAGCATGCAAAATGTTTGTATATTACATTGTAGCCTGCATTTCTCCCATCAAGGCACTGACCAGACAGCTATCTGTTTAGTTTTGGCAAGGAGGTTGTATCATGCACCCTCAAGACCTTTAGGGTAGCATTCTTAAAAATTGTGGCCAGGGAATAGATTCCACATCAGCTTCTTCATGGAGAAGCATCTGCACATAAGAAGAGTCCAGCATCCTGCTTCTCACAGTGGCCATTCAGGTGCCGCTAGGATGCCCATAGGTGGGGCTTGAAGAAAATTAGCCTCTTAGCCCTGCTGTTGCCACCCCATAAGCATTTGTTACTGAGTGCATACTGCCTCTGAACCTGGAAATTCCATACAGTCACTGGAACTAGTAGCTATTTATAGGTCTATCCTCAGTGAATTTGACTAATCCTCTTTTAGAGCTGTCTAAGCTAGTGGCTGTCACCACATCTTGTGGTAGCAAATTCCATCAATTAATTAACAGCTCTGTCCATCCTGGATCTCCTGCTCATCCATTTCACTGGATGATTCCTACTCCTGGCATTATGAAATAAGAAAAGCTTCTCCCTGTCCACAGTGCATAATTTTATAAACCTCTATTAGATCCCCTAACCCAGTCTATTTTTCTAAGATAAAGGTAAAGGGACCCCTGACCATTAGGTCCAGTCGTGACCGACTCTGGGGTTGCGCGCTCATTATTGGCCGAGGGAGCCGGTGTATAGCTTCCAGGTCATGTGGCCAGCATGACAAAGCCGCTTCTGGCAAACCAGAGCAGCACATGGAAACGCCATTTACCTTCCCACTATATCGGTTCCTATTTATCTACTTGCATTTTGATGTGCTTTCGAACTGCTAGGTTGGCAGGAGCTTGGACCAAGCAACGGGAGCTCACCCCGTCACAGGGATTTGAACCGCCGACCTTCCGATCAGCAAGCCCTAGGCTCAGTGGTTTAGCCCACAGCGCCACCTGAGTCCCATATTTTTTTTTCATAATGCATATTTTTCTAAGATAAAAAGCCCCAAATACTTAAGACTTTCCTTTTAGGGAATGAGCTCAAATCCCTTCGTCATTCTGGATGCCCTTTCCTAGCTCCATAGTACCCCTTTTTGAGGCAAGGCAACCAGGGCAGTACAACGTGTTCTAAATGTGATAGCCCCATGGATTTATATAAAGGTATTACAATACTAACAGTTTGTTTTCAACCCCTTACCTAATCATCCCTAACATGGAATCTGCCAACATTTTCATTTTGTTATACAGAGATTTCTGGGACAAACTCCTAGGGCATGCCCTCCATTACTTCATACACCTGGAATGGGGAATCTGTGGCTTTCCAAATGTTGCTGGACTACAACTCTGACCATCCTTGACTACTGGCCATGCTTGCTGGGGCTGATGAGAGTTGGGAGTCAAACAACATCTGGGAGTGCCACAGGTTCCTCATCACTGCCGTAAACTAAAGAATATGTCTTGGAACACATCCAAGGCTCCATAATGCAGGGAGAGACAGGTGGCAGTTGTCAGCTGTCCTTAAGAAAACTTATCTGCCATTACACATGTTACCAATGAGGAATCCTTGAACAGCATCCAAAGAATTGTAGAAAACATTTTGAAAGCTACTGCTTTAAGAAAACAAACAGAAGATAAAATAATTCCAGAAGTAACATTTTATAGAAAGCCAAACCATTCTAAACGTTTGACTCATCTACAAATCATTCTGGGAACTATTATCTTCACATCTCTCTCAGTTCCTTCATGTGTTAAAAGTTAGTTTAGTTTGTGTGTGTGTGTGTGTGTGTGTGTGTGTGTGTGTGTGTGTGTGAGCACAAGCCAGTGTGTACAAGATAAACCTATTTAGTAGCACATTTTTCATTAAAACAAACTATCCCCACATTAAAAAAGAACATCATTCGGCTCCCAATCACTGAAGGCCAATTAATTAATTGGGCTTAACTGTATATTACATTTCAAACAATACCCTTGCACTTATTTATCATGTTAATTACAATGTTAAATAAAAAAGGCAATAAATTATTACTTAAATCATCAAGATGCACAACTGTAGGGAGGTTGTGGCTCCGATTCTCCTCCCTGACAAGGACTATTACTTGCAGGAAAGAAAAACATTTGATCTGAGACAGCGATGGGGATCACTGAAGCATCATTATTAAAAATAAAAAAGCAGGGGAAGACTGCAAATTTATGGACCACAAACTGCAGGCAAAATTTCTTGTTCCACTTCTCCTTGTTTATCTGTAGTGCATGCTTTATGCCCTGCTCCTAGTTAAATGTTAACAGATTATGAAATTTGGAAAGGTGGAGTTGCATTTCTGGTCTTTTTAAAGTGTTTTTTAAGTTGGGGTCCATTTCCATGATACTGTTTTATTGCTTTTATGTTGTGCTTTTGTAGAGCACTCAAAAGACTTTTAAATATTAAGTGGTTTTTAAACAAACAAACAAAAAAGAATGCCCAGGTCCTGGAAGGGTGCAAGGAGAAGAGGAACAGCTGCAATCCTTTGCTCCCTGGTCTGCTCTCATCACCTGAAGGCTTACTGGTCTCCACAAATGCCTGCCTGCATACTAAGATTTTCAATAGAGGCCCTTTTTAAAGTGCCTTCGGTAGCCGAAGCATGGAGGGTGGTTACAAGGGAAAGGTCCTTCTTTGTGACAGTGCACTTGCTTGTAAATTCTCCCCAGGACAGGTGGCCTGGCACCTACCTTGATGTAATTTCTGCCCCTTTCTGCTTTTTCCTGTTTTGTTTGCTTTGTTTTTTTAATATGAGTTGTTTTGTCTCTGCAGTTTTGTTTGTTTTATTTTTCTTTAATTTTGTTTATTGTTAATTAAATAATTAATTGCATAATCTCAAAACAGACACACACACACACACACACACACACACACACACACACACACACACACACAACGCCAGCTCCCTCTTTATAAAAGTTTCAAATATATAGACTTAACATATCTGCCTAACCCCTCTCCCCCTCCTCACCCATACTTGTGCTTGAAGCCATGTTACATTACCATATTAGCAAAGAAGTGCTCTGCTCTTTCATAGGGGGTCTGCCAGACACTGCTAGAGAGACTAGACACACTTGCAGCCACAATAACTAGACACCTCCTCCTCTCTCACAAACACATGCAGAGCAGAAAGATCATGGACAACAATGCTCTGTGTGGAAGAAATTCCCTCCTCCCTAATACTGCATCTCCCATGCTATTAAAATGAAATTGTGTTTGATACTCATTTTAATAAATACGTTTGGCTTAATATGGTCCTTGAAAAATCTGATCTGTGTATTATTTTATATGTGTGTATCCAAACAGATCTCATCCATCTGCTCTCTGCAGCTTAATGCTAAGTGAAACCACAAACGCTTCCTGAACTCAGGAAAACTGGGAGCAGCAGAAAGAGGAAGAAGTAGGCCATGGAAACCACAAACGGTAAATAGGCTCTCCCCAGTATGTATTTTTAGCATGAATCTTCGTATTCCTCAGAGATGCTAAGCAAATAGCACAATTCTGAAAGAATAGAGCAACTGTGTGCTTTCTGTAACGTAGTAAGATAACTTGGACCAGATTTATTTTTAAGCTCAGCCCCGACTGGCAGCAGCCTGCCAGAGTCTCCAAAGTAAGGTGTGGGTGTGGGTGTCTGATTCGTATGAATCACCAAACACTCAACCTTTCTGTTCAATAAATAAGTAGTCCCATCTACGATTACAAAGGAGCATTGGCTCTTACAGAGTTTAATCAGGCTTGAATAGTTTGTTCCTTTGTAGCATGTAACTCTTGTTTCATTTGAGAAGGCCTTTTTCTTTTTTAAAAAAATAAAAAAATCATATCATACATGAATCACGCTTTTAAATTCTAATTAGTGTCTATCGGCACAAGTTCTCCCATCAGCCAGAAGGCCTGAGACTCAGAGAAAGCTTTAGGAGCGCAAAGTAAGTGGAGTGGAAACAACACACCCTGGGGCTGTTTAGCTTGTCCAATTGAGCCAAGACAGGAGGCTCCTGTTTGTGCAGGGAGAGGGGGGTTTCTTCAGCACACACACCCCAACACACTCCCAGTTCTACAGAGGACTCTGGGCCTGACTATTTCAGTTCTGTGATTGTATGAATGAAACAGCCAAAGGGCAAATTGCAGCATACACTGCTAAGCAAGGCTTCCCAAGTTTCTGCTGAGAGACAAGAATGAGGATTGGGGTGGGGGAGTGAGGAGAAGCGTGCATCCATCTCTTGCCCCCAGGACAACAAAACTTGGTGGTGCAGCAGCAGGCGGCAGCTGTGGAGTGGTGCGGAAAAGAGGATATAATGACTGAGTGTGAAACGAGAAGAGATGAACATTTAAAGAAGAACAAAAAGCTTTCTGCAGGGCAATGTTTCTTTCCTGGAAACTTTCTTAATTACTGCGTTTGGGGGCAGGGAAAACAAGGAGGTGAAGGTTAATTTTATGTCTGCTGTTGAAGGAAGTTGTAAAAGGTAGAACGCCTGTACCACAGGCACCTTGTCTGCTTCATAGCTGTTACCAATAGTAACAACAAATATTAATAAAAAGCAAACAGCAACAACACACTGAGCAATTATATACCTGTATCTGAAGAAGTGTGCATGCACACGAAAGCTCAGACCAATGACAAACTTAGTTGGTCTCTAAGGTGCTACTGGAAGGAATTATATACCACTTTAGGATGCATGCATTTACTTCCATTGCCTTTGTTTATGAGGTCAATAGTTTTATACTAGAATTTTTCATTTGGTGCATGGGTCAAAGCCAAGACTGACTACCTCATGAAGGGCAATTTGTTTCTCCAAGGACAATGCCACAAGCACTACTGCTTGAACCTGCCACAATTGCACCAGAGATTTATTAGCCCAGCCTTTGTCAACCTAGTGCCCTCCTGATCTTCTGGAATGCAACAGCTGTGCTGGCTGAGACTAATGGGAGTTGTAGTCCAAAACATCTGGAGTGCACCAGATTGGCAAGAGCTGCAATAGCCAAATCCCACATCGTCTCTTATTTCAACAAGCTAAAGTTGGGCTGCTAATCAATCTGAAAGAACAGAACTTGCAAACCTTAGTGGCTTATGCTCAGACACTGCTTGAAACACTGATGGGAAGGATTATCTGCAGTAGAAAATTACACCACCTCCCAGTTTGGCTCCAGTTTGGCTTTGCCCTCGGAAAACATTTGGGAACATTTTCCTATAAACCAGGCTTCCTCAACCTCGGCCCTCCAGATGTTTTGAGACTACAATTCCAATCATCCCCGACCACTGGTCCTGCTAGCTAGGGATCATGGGAGTTGTAGGCCAAAAACATCTGGAGGGCCGAGGTTGAGGAAGCCTGCTATAAACTGAAGAACAGCCATGTTTGGTCAGACCAAAAATCTAGGCAGCCCAGTACTGGTCAGATTCCCTCAAGCAAGTTCACAAGCTGAGTAATATGGTGAATGCCTTGGGAGTGCCCATGAACATGTAGCACAATGCATGTTTCTCATGCACAAAGCTCTTGGACATATCTCTGGCATCTCCATTTTAAAAGGATCAAGTAGTAGGAAAACCTCAAACCTCCAGTGGAGACCCTAGAGAGTCATTGTTAGCCAAAGTGCACAGTATTTTTTTAGCTGGACCAAAGGTCTGATTTGGTATAATGCAGCTTCTTATATTTCACAACATTCATTTAAAGGAGCCATATTGAAAATTAGAGTATGTGGACTGTTAACAGATCTCCACACTAGAACTACCAATTGATTTTTTTTTATATTATTATTAACAAGCAATAACTGTAGCTATGTTTTTCTTCTTCAAATGAAATGTGACATACCATTATTATAAATACTAACAATGAAAAGCAAAAATAGTTACTTCATATTCATGTGGCTTTTTGCAACTATGGACTGGCCCCTAACTGCCCTCTGGGAGAATGTCACAAGGGCAAATTCTGACTGAGTCGGAAAGACAGAGACAGTAAAAGACTAAAAGAGAGTCCAGAGGAGTAGTGAAAATAGTACCAATACTCTGACACTTCTAAACTGAAATGTCAGTACATTTCCTCTCTTTTTTGTTAAAATTAAATATCATGAACCAATAGTGATAAATTAGAGTGTGTAAGTATTTATTTTTGTTTCTCAGCATGGTGCATTTGTAAATTTGTTAAAGCTGAAAACATCAACATTAGAAATGCATCCTTCACAGCTTTATGCTCTATTTCCATACACAACCACCAGAAAGATGCAAAATCAAAGTTCCATGTTTGTGTTGCTGGGAGATTTGCTTTTTTTCTTTCTTTCCAAACATTGCTGGTGCTGCCTGCAGTTCACATTAAAGACAACTGTGATGCCTTTAGAGCCTTTAGACGTTAAGCTATATGTTTGGGCATGAATAGAAATCTAAAACTCTCCCCACAGCTAAGTCATCTCATCTGAGACAGGAGACACAGATCCCGCTGCAGTATTTTAAGCCTGTGACACTTCTAATGTACCAAGTGCCTCAGTCGTTTTGTCTACTAGACTTTTATTGCTACAGCACAAACAGCTGTCATTGAACTGTTACCAAAGGGCTGCATTCTGATTGGCTATGAGTAAGAGGCTTTGTGTAGGCTTTGGCCAATTGCAGGAAAATTGACCCAAAAATACATTTTGCCATACTGATTCAATGTTTAATGTATAATACTGTAATCTGATTGATGAGTAATTATTTATTTATTTATTATTATTATTTATTAAATGTCTTAGTTGCCTTCTACAAACAGTCTCAAGGCAACTTACAAACAATATGAAATATAATAGATAGTACCAGGTAAAGATTTTGTATTATAGAACTGTGAAGAGTAGTTAGAGTGTCGGATTAGGACATGGGAGACCAGGGTTCAAATCCCCACTAGGGCATGAAATGCACTGGGTGACCCTAGAGCGGTCACTGCTTCTCAGCCTAACAGGGTTGTTGTGGAGATTAAACAGAGGGGGAAGGAACATGTATGCCACTTTAATTTTAAGCTGCTTGGAGAAAAAGGTGGGATGTAAATGAAATGAAATAAATACATAAATAGGATAACTGAAAACTCGATCTTTTGTGTGCCTGCGACTGCACCATCCCAAAGTGCACTGAAACTGCTTGCACAGGCCACAACAGGGCCCAAGGCTTGGCCTTCTCAGTGGTGGCACTGCAGCTTTGAGACTAACTACACAGCAAGGCCCGGCTACCCTACCCTACTGAGAAAATGAATACATAGAGTGAATATTTTTTATTCTCTCGGGCATTAAAAGATTGATCTATAGGTACTTGGGTAGTTGATTTTTGTTGGTGGTTTTTTAAAGCTGCTATTTTCAAACAACTATATGTCTTTTTGGGTGCTTTTGCTGCAGAAAGACAATCAAGAGTGCTTATAAATCAGAGACAGGTAACCTGTAGCCTTCCAGGTGTTGCCAGACTTCAACTCCCATCACCCCAGCCAGCATGACCATTGGCCAAGAAATGATGGGAAATAGAAGACAGCAACATCTGGCAAGGCACAAGTTTACTAACCCTGTTCTGAACTAAAAGCCAAGAGACTCGCTCATTCCACCTGCAAAGGTTTAGCAAAACCTCCAAAAAATGGGCAATATTCACCCATGATGAAGTGACTTCCACCAGGTGACCATGAAGCCTGTAAATACACCCCACTCCAACCCGCTCAAGGATCTCATTGTGCTGGCTACAATGTGACTCCTGGAAGTTAAAAACCAGAAGCTGACAGATCTCACTTCCACCATTAATTCCCACACCCAGAGGAAGAAGAGGAGGAGGAGTTTGGATTTGATATCCTGCTTTATCACTACCCGAAGGAGTCTCAAAGCGGCTAACATTCTCCTTTCCCTTCCTCCCCCACAACAAACACTCTGTGAGGTGAGTGAGGCTGAGAGACTTCACAGAAGTGTGACTAGCCCAAGGTCACCCAGCAGCTGCATGTGGAGGAGCGGAGACGCGAACCCGGTTCCCCAGATTACAAGTCCACCGCTCTTAACTACTATACCACACTGACTCTGAAAGAAGAGGGACTGCAATAGATGGCTTCCAATTTAATCCCTGATCTCCAGAATGGCATCTCCAGAATCAGTGGGAAAGAATAACAGCTCAGCTCAGTAAGAAGCAGTTACTAATGTCTTGAGGTCTAAATACACAAAGGGGCACAACTCTCTACACTAGTCCTGACTGTGCATTAAGAGCTGCAGCAGAAACCCTCCTCATGCTCCTGCCAAGAGCTTCATTGTGATACGGGGTGTGAGTGGAATTCCCTCCCTCCAGTGTTATGATTGGCATCATCACTTGCCACGTATCAATGCTAGTTAAATATTTTTTTTCCCTTTTGTTGGGAACTGTTTTGATGCTGCTTATGCAATTTCTGCTGAGGTCTAACTTGATAATCGAGTTCTAGATTATTCACTGTAAATGTTTTTGATTGCATTTCTATGCATTTTATTGTGGTGTAACCCACCCTGGAATCATGCAATTGATGAAGGGTGGGATGTAAGTGCAATAAATCAATCACTTAAGCATCACTTTTTAGTTTTCCAAAACACTTTTCAATGGACTTGTCATTCATTTGTAGTTAATTGACACCACTTGGGGGATAGACAGGCCAATTTCAAGAATTCCTCCTTAATGGTACTCAGCTCTACCAGTCTCTGGAAGGAAGGCTCTTGTTATTTTAGGAAGCGAAGAGAGACAAAGGCTCTTCCCATAGTAAAAAACCTGCTTTCAAGCAGCTTGGTGAAAACTTCAGCCTACCTGTGATACTGTAATGCTGCATTTCTTTGCCAGCTCTTCTTTGGCTTCTTCACTGGGGTAGGGGTTGCTGAGGTGAGAGTAAAAATACTCGTTCAAGATTTCTGTGGCTTGTTTACTGAAGTTGCGCCTTTTCCGCCTGCAAAAAGAGGAAAGAAAGCAAGGAAAAAAAGAAATTACAGCTGTGAGACTTGATTACTGAAAGTTAGCTAGGATATAAATATGGAAAGCAGACTTCTCTCTAACCTTTGCTAGTTGAAATTGATGCTTCACCACTTGGCCCTTATCAGGGCCGATGTGAGAGGCTAGTAACTGATAGAAGAGGAGCAATTGCTTATCTGTGGAAGAACCTATTCGCCCATCTCTCTCCATCAAAGGTCCAGATCCCACTTACCTGTTGTTCTTAGAAGTTTAAAGATGCGCAAACCAAGATTTCAGGTTACCGATGAACTTATTTATATTATTTATATATTAATGAGACACACATTTTGGGTGGTGTGGGAAATCCTGACATTGTACAAGGTACTCTGACTTCATCTGCATCTCCACCTGTCTCTTTCCCTCCGAGGCAAGGGTGAGGCAACCTGTGGCCCTCCAGGTGCTATTAGACAAGCACTGCCACAACACCTGATCATTGGCTATTCTGGCTGGGCTGTTCCCATGAGAAGGGAGCAGATGAAGACAGAAGCTGGTATCCACCGGCATAGCAATCCCCGGCAGCACCTGGGGTGTGTGTGTGTGTTATGTGCGTGCACCCCACACACCAGGAGGGAAGAAGCTGGTTTGTGCCATCCCAGCACTGTCAGAAAGAACATTGTGGGGTGCACTGCTGGGAGACTGTCCAGGACTCGGGAGGGAAACCTGCAGGCCAGCACATGCCAGCCACGCCCATCACAGGTGTCCCTTCCAGGTGCCCACTTGGTGAAGTGCTCCATGCTGCTTTTTCCGGCAGCACTGGACCCACTTGTGGCTGGGAGGGATGCAGCAGCTGCAACGCTCAGCAGGCTGGCTTATGCCGCATAAGCGGTGTGCCCAGTGCTGCTTTTTGGGGCAGTACTGCGCCTGCTGGAGGGCAGCTGAGGCTGGGAGGGAGGCGGCTGAGGATGCCCCCCACACCGTGGCGCACCCCATGCTGCGTTTGCAGGCTGTGCTGGGTCCACCTGCTGGAGGGCGCCCTGCAGCCTGTGGTGCCCCTCCCCTACTACTACTACTACTGCTGGTATCTCAATGATGCATCAACTTCGTTGGACTGGTCATGTTGTGCGGATGCCTGATGATTGTCTTCCAAAGCAACTACTCTATTCCGAACTTATAAATGGAAAATGTAATGTTGGTGGTCAACAAAAGAGGTTTAAAGACTGTCTCAAGGCAAATCTTTAAAAATGTAGTATAAACACTGACAACTGGGAAACATTGGCCTGCAAGCACTCCAGTTGGAGTTGCAAGCACTCAATCTCATGATGCAAGGGAGAAACATGCTAAGAGGAACGTATGCTTGGCAAATCCACACCATGATCAACTCCTGCCTGGAAACCAATCTCCCCACTGTGGAAGGATGTGTGGATCCAGAAATCCAGAATTGGCCTCCACAGTCACTTACGGACCCACTGCTAAAACCGTGTTTATGGAAGACAATCTTACTCGGCTACGAGTGATAGAAGAAGAAGAAGAAGAAGAAGAAGAAGAAGAAGAAGAAGAAGAAGAAGAAGAAGAAGAAGAAGAAGAAAGAACCCTAGTTAGGGGTAGGGACAAACATTTGAGCTCTGGTTCAGGCAGCAAAATGCCTTGGGCCAACACTGAAACTGACCCACATCAGACACCTATGAAAAGAGAAAATATCAATCCAAGTTACTCTCTTGGAGCAACAGAGACAAATTTATTTCAGTTTGGAATAGATGTGAACCAGAAGGAAGTGTTGGGCAAGAAGTATTGAGCATAGTTTAATTGTTCAGTTTACTGGTGTGATACTGAAGACAGAGTTGTTATGCATATTTATTTCCTACCCATAATTATCATTACAGATCTCTTCAATAAAACTCAGTTCTTAAAAAGAAAATTCCATGAAGTCTTTTCTCCCCCTCCCTTTAGAAAACTCCCTTTAAGTGTTTTCCCTCCAAGCTCCATTCCCCCTCCAGGCTTGCCACAATCAAACTACCACAATAGGACGGCTACTCCATAGGGAGCTTCCATCTGGCATGCTACAGCCCATCAGTATCATGGTGTGCTTATCCCCCGGCATTCTACCGCTCTCCCTGGAGCCGTGTTTCTCTCATTACTCCACTTCCACTTATTTTGTCTAGGCTTTCTGTTCTTTGAGAGGAACTGTTTGCAAAATATGCTTCTGAAAGGTGCAGCTGTTCCCTTTCCAAGTGCCAGCAACCTCTTTCATTTGCACACCGATTAGGGGTGCACCCATTTGGTAACCAAAATGTCATTGCTGAGTTCTTAAAGTGCTGTCAGGCATGCTGTATAAGGAGGGGGTTGGCAATAAGCTTTACTACCAAAAAGGCCTTGCAACCAACCAGCAGCCCATGCAAAACATGAGAGGACGGGTAAGACTTGGTGATTGGCTGGTATGCGTCAGCCCGTGTAAGGCAAGCTGAGAAGGTAGGATCACACCATGACTGAAGAACCAACAGCGACTAGTGTTAAACTGTTACATCTGTCTGCACCCAGTCAGCATGGAAGTTTGCCTCCTCCGAGTACTAAATATTGGCCATGAACTTCTGCCCCTCCTAGAATAACCACGTCCTTTCTGTCCTTTCATTTGGAAATTCCTGTACGCAGCAAGGATTCATATATAAATTCCTGTCCTGCCAGGAGCTGTTCAGCTGGTCAGAAAAGTTGGCTCTTGCAGCCAACGGATGTCAGGGCACACACAGTTCATCCAGGGGGCTTAACTGAGGGTTCACTAATTTCAGTGGGTCCACTCTGAGTAAGACTAACATTAGCTACACCCCACTGGCTGTAAAGAAAAGTCAAATTCTGTAGTGTTGGACAAATCACCAACAAATCAAAAACAAAACATAAGTCTTGTGACCTACCTGGCATCAAGGAACCGTGATCTCAATATCATGACGGCTTCACAAGTGCTTTGCTTAAGCTGCATCTGGATGGAGCTGAACTTCCGATGGATGATGCCTACCATCCTCTCTATTTCCTTTGGAGAAATGGGGCGTGTCCGACTTTGCTCTCGAAGAAGGTTCATCACGTGTGTGGTAAATTCATTACAAGCCTAAGAAGGAAGGGACAGTTACAGGGGCAAAGTTATAGGGACAGTTACAGGTTTTGGCAAAGTCATATCACATCCTGATCTCAACAAGAAGAAAATGTTTACAAATTTTCTATGTACCCAGCCTTAAGAGAGCTGGTTGTTTTTATTTATTATCAATTAACTCCATTAGCATTTATTATTATTATTAGTTTTAACTCTTGGTAAAGCACTGACAATTGTCTAAGCACTGAACAGAGATTAAAAACAAGACAATTATTGCCCAGAGGCTCACAATCTGATAGACACAATATAAAATGAAAAAGAAATTGGGAGGGAAGAGGAAAGCAAGCATTGGAGCAGCTGCACTTTCAGTGACCAATGCATTGATGGGTTCAGGTTCTTCCCCTTGCCATGATGTTCTTCCTGGGAGACAGGGTGTGCAGTCTCCTAGTGACCTTTGGTTCCCTGGTGGATTATAGGATGGAATAGTCTGAGCAGATTTATAAGTCCCCTGGTTCTGGGAAACCATCAAGCTTTGGCTAGTAATATCTGTTCAGAGACATTATCATCAGTAGTAATGGGGAAGTGACAAAGCTGAGGTTGGTGGTGATTTTACTAGAGGAAAAAGGGAGAAACAAAACAGGTATTTGATGGTAGGATTTAGCTAAGACTATGAGACTTTGGAATAGAGAAGGGCATTCAGAATGAGAGAGGGATATATCCCAGGGAATCCTTCCCCAACCTGGTGCTCTCCAGATGTTTTGGACTACAACTCCCATCAGCCTCAGCGATAATGGCAAATGATTGGTGATTATGGGGGTTGTAGTGCAAAACACATGGAGGGCACAGAGGCTGGGAGACATGTTCTGAGGTGTTGGCAAAAAAATGCAGCAACCTGAAGAAGATAAGCAGGTTGGGGGGGCCGGTCAGGGCCTGGTTGGGAGATATCTGTGAACCCTATGTATGCTGCCCTGAGTTCTATGATAGAAGATAGAGGATATAAATGTGCCAAATATATAAATATGTGGATTTGGCTTCACCTGCCAAACTGATCAACTTAACAGCTAGCATAGCACAAGCTCTTCTCTGGCACATCGGCACCGTCCCCTCTCACAACCTATTCTCCCCCCATTTTTAATTTTAACGCATCAGTTGAAGAAAGTGCTGAGATGAAATCTCCCCCTCCCATTTTATGACCTGAAAATAAATTGGAGTTCAGGGGAACTTCAGCAGTTTGGTGGGTACACAATTTTCAAGGGGAAGCTCACTGGAGCTCCATTGCATTTGCTGAAGTAGGGAATTCAGGGTGTTGTTGGTACCTGTCTGTCTCAAGAGACTATGAAGTGCACCTCCAGGGGTGAAGTAAAACCGCTGGAGAAATCACAGTGTTTGCTGTGGCTCTGCTGTGGCAGAGACCGGTAACTCTAACTGCTGCCTCCCGTGTTGTTTTCACTGTGTTATCAGCACTAAAGTAACCTCACTGGGGAGCAAGCCAGGGCAGTGTGTATGAGGGTCCTGGGCTTCCCAAATGACAAGACCTCCCTTCTCAGCTTCACTGATGTGGTCCAAAGGAAAGCAGAGCAATACATTTGGCCCCAGCTTGGCTGCAGGAGTTGCTGGAAGGAGGCATACAAGACACCATCCAACTGCCTTAGGGACTTCACTCTGGATTTGTGTAGGGTTTACTCCTTAGCCTTTTCTTCTCCCAAAGATGGCCCACAAGGCAGCAGGGACAGATCTTTCATCGGGGTTTACTCTCAAAGCCTTTCTTACAAATGACTATAGTCACAAGGTAGCAGAGGTTCAGGATCAGAGTTTTCCTTCTCTTATATGGGCTGCCTTCCCAGGTTGACATACCCCATCAGCCCCTCACTTCCCTCTACAGCACATGCAGAAACCACCGCTGTTAAACCCACTATTGGTCTCATCTGCTCAATCTGCTGGAGCCTGTCTTTGCATGCAGGGAAGTCTCTAACTCACTGAAGGTTTGAGACCCCTCGGCTGCCCTTAGCTGGCCAGTCAAAGCCATTCTGGGAGTGTGCCTGCTGTCACATGCTGACAGCTTCTAGGGGACACAGGTGAGAAGTGAGTGCAGGGGGAACCAAAGGTGGACAAACTACCCAGAAGGAGCATGACATGTCCCCTGCCTGAGGTACTACCTCTCCCCTAACACTCCATACACAGACAGGGAGCAAATGGCAGCCACCAGCTGCTCAGAGCTGCAAAGGAGCTCCTTTTAAGTCCTGGCCCCCAGTAAATGTGCAAAAGGGGGGCAATCTCATCCACAACCTGCTGCCTCCGAATTCAGGTAGTTTCCCTTCACATCTCTGATCAGTTGGTGACTATTATTTTCTTTCCCCCAGAATTCCCTGAATAAAAAAGATGTTTGTCCTAGTCCTATGTTCTATGTAACTTGAAAGCCCTTATATTATGCTTAACACTCTTGCCCTTCAGCCAACCCTAATAAAAGGGATGGGTTTACGGTCTCTGTAAAGTTCTCTCCACAGTGTGCATCAGGAGCTCTGTGATCAGCTCTTAAGCTTCCACCAACAAGGTGTCCTGATGAAAGGGATCACCACTACATAATCTCCAGTCTCTTTATTCTTTGTATACAAACCAAACATTTTTGCTCCTTGGACCCAACAGAAATCTGTCCTGTTGATATAATCTTTCACATATCTGAAAGCTACAGAACTACCACCTCATTCTCCATTTTCCTTCCTCAAGATTTAACAAGCCTTTCAGGATCAAACTAAGCAATATTTTAATTGCATGATTGCCATTAATCTGTTTTTATAATTTACATAGCAGCTATGGATGTGTGGAAACAGGATAGGGACTGGACTGGAACCATTTCTTCCTTAATAGTCCTGATAAAAAGATTCCTTTCCTCTGGAAGCTGTTACTCACCCAGAAAATAAGCTACTATTAGTGCCAATGGAAGTTCCCCTAATAGCAGCTTCCAGGTGGGGGGGCATTGGTTATAGTGGGAGGGTTAAACCATGGTCCCAAATAATGCTGCCACACACACCCAACAGCTGTTATTTAAAATTTAAAAGTAATACATAATTGTAATCATGCAATTAATGTCAGGCAGTCTTTACGAGAAGAGTTGCTATCCCCATCCCTCTTGTTACTATCCTTTTATCTTATTTGGACCAAATAAGTTATTTGCAGAGCTTATACCAAAATATTTGCTACAAAACAAAAAACAAAACAAAACAAAACCATACCATACATTATAGAAAGCTCCTGTAACCCCAAAGTATGCACCCACAGAAGACCAGTTGCCTGCAGCATCTCTTTACGATTCCCTGCTCAGGCCCTGCTGTCTTCCAATCAGCCTCCATTGGTTTGTGAGTAAATTTTATTCCTACTGCATCTCTACACCCAGCATGATAAATGTTAATTCAATTGTGGCTAGTCCACAAATGCAGCAGGTTTACCTGTCCCAGGAGGAGGCTGTTTGGCTACTCCAGCCTTGCTTCTTTCCACTGAGCCACTGATAAGGGGGTGTTATGAGGTTTTGTAATCACTCCTGATGCAATGACCCCACAGAATGGCCCATTCTTAGAGGTGGTCTGTTGCATTTCTTTACAAGTAACTGTCCTTAGCTTCCTTTCTTCCTATCCATCTTCCAAACAGCAGTTAACATAGACAACAAAGGACAGTGTAATGATCACTCCTACACACTTTAAAAAGCAAACTTTTTCAGGTGCAAGAGTGAAGTTTGCATCCAGTTTTAATCTGGAGAAAAAGTGAGCTTCAGTTGTGAGATGCTTGGGAAACAATAACAGACTAGCTACTTTCTGGGAAGTGGAAGCTGGGGGGTGCTGTTGCATTGATATCCTGTTTATGGGCCTTGTGGAGGCACTTGGTTAGTCACTGTGGGAAACACAGGATGCTGGACTGGATGGACTGTTGGTCTAATCCAGAAGAGCTCTTGTTATAATCCTTAATCACTCTAAAGTTAAGAAAGTGGATAAAGTCACTCTGTTGCTTTTGGACTGCAGGGGGAAGGACAGAGAATTAAGGGCCAGTAGGTAGCTTCACCACTTCTACCCAAGCAAGAACATCAGCAGGGGAAGATCACCCTGGCCCCAACTGGGTATAAATGCCCCATTTACATCTCATAGTTTCATTCTGGCCTTGTCATACTGATTGGATCTCCCTCTTCTATATTTTCATTCCACTCCCTTTGTGCTTCTTCTGCTTTTAGATTGGAATTATTATTTTTTCATTGGCATGCGCCACTTTGGGAGACAATATATGTCTGAAAAGGAGGATAACATTAAAATAAAAGCCACCCACACTCACCTCACCAATTAACCTGGAGGTTAAAAGTTTACAAGCTCAGGTAATGTCTGCCTGTTCAGAGAAGAGAAAATACACCACCACCCTCATCTTCGTTTCCTCCAAACATCTCTCGTAACTTATTAAAGCGAAGACGCCTATGAATGCAAACGCTGATTAGCAATTTGGCAGCAGACCAGCATATCCATGGGATTCACAGAGCTTCCCTTTAAACCAGTAGTTCATACATGATTAATTAGAACATCTCATTTATGTAGTGTGCACTTTAGCTCATTACTCTAAGTAAAATTTGTTAAGTATTTACATTTAGATAATTAAAATCTGGGTACACCCTTAAGAAAGATGCATATGCTTCTGGCACAGTTACTCTCTTTTGCCTTTACACATCTGAAAGTAAAAAATTACAGGTTGTAACCCTCCACCAAGTCTGTAGCGCTTTGAATGCAATGCCTGGCGGAGCACTTGGACCTCACTCCAAGGACTCTTGGGGAGGAAGAAGAAGAACACACATCACTGCTGCATGAAAATAGGAGGGCGAGACTCTTAAGGCCTTGGAGATTTTAACTGCTTTGAGGGCTGGGTTTTTTTTAATACAATCAAGCAATATATAATTTTTATCAGCTAAAATAAATCAAATTAATGGCAGTGGCATCATTCCTGGTTCCTTGAACTACAACTATGTTTCTTACCCCTGAAGAACTAGCATGCACCATGATTCCCAATGTTGCCAGAAATATACAAGTGTACTAAGACCATGGACATATTTTATTTGCTACTATTCCAACAAGAATAATGGAAGCTGGAAGAACAAGCAGGCAAAGTGACCTTAGCTCAGTGGGAGAGCACATACTTTGCATTCAGAAAGTCCTAAGTTCAGTCCCAACCATCTCCAGGTGAAAACTTGGGGAGCTGATGCCAGTACAGTAAGGGTTTACTGAGATGAACCCTAAGGCACTATATGATAGCTTCTTATGTTTCTGGCTTGGAAAAGCTACTCTGGCCTTCACAAAATTAAGCTAATTCAAATGTATGTCTTTGTTTTCCTATCTATACATTAGTCAAACGTGTGAGGGGAAATGAGCTATGCAAATGAAGCTACAACCCCTGCAAATCCTGCCAAGTCCCCACTCCGATTTAAGAGATTTAATAGGTATCGTCCACAGAGAAGCAACTCTTGCTATCATGAGAATTAGAAACATTTTTAATGCAGGGATGGGGGAACCTGTGGCCCTCCACAACTGTTGTGCTCCCAACTCCCAGCAGTCTTAGTGGGTCAGAAATGATAATAGTTGTAATCCACCAACATCTGGGGAGGCACAAGCACCCAATTCCTTCTGCTGAGTGTTTGCCCTTCTCCAGATGTATCCTTGAGTATAAAGGTCTGATGGATCAGACCAAAGGTTTGTGTAATCCAATGTATTGCTTTCCACAGTGACCAACCAGGTTAAGCCTTTCTTGCAGGGAAAATACTTCACCCCATAGATAATATCTTTGGTTGCCCTTTTCTGCAGCTTTCCTAACTCTGCAAACATCCTTTCTGAGATGGGGTAACAAGGAGAGATCCATGAAGGTGATGGCAGCAGGCTCCCAGCTGCTCCGGGAGGTTTGGGACATTTCCAATACTTTTGCCTACAGCAAAAATGTATTTCAATGTAATTATAGAAGATAGCTTTCAATATGCCATCTCTATTACAGTAGCTGTAAATTATGAAGAGAAGCATTTCTCCTGGCACTGAGAAAGTGGGTGAGAAGCTGATGGTGTGACACACTTTCTGGAGAGCTCCCCCGCCCCCGGGCTTTCCTGCTGCTTTTAAGTGCATTTCCTTAACTGGCAACAAATGTCAAAATCAAACTCTGGGCAGGGGGGAGGAAGGAGGGTGGGAGAAAAACACAGCAATAATGACAACATTGGCCTTTGCTTCTAGGTTCAAAGAAGGCAATGAGAACAAAAAAGGCAATGAGACTTGATGGTGCTTTAAAGACTGTGGGGGCAGCACTACAGCTGAATAGGAAGTCCAAATGGAGCAACTCACACTTCCTGTTTCCAGGGCTGGGTACAGCATTCACAATTAGGGCTCTTGGGTTTAACTGAGGCTTTGTGAAACTCTTTTGTGAAACCTTAAGATCATCTGAATTCCTGATAAGCCATCCAGAACTGCTAGAACCAAAGTAGTCCCTGCCCTATTGTACCACACCAGATGTTTTAGAGTAAGTGGGATGTGGTTAGGCACCATCCAGGATCAGCTCTAGGTTTGAGGGGGACCTCAGCAAAGTGCCTTCTGATGGCATTGAAGCCCTTTGCCACTGTGGGCTTAACACAGCAGCATTGGCAAGCAGACAGCTTTAAATGGTGCCTTTAAGACCTTCACATGGATGGTGCGCCATTTTGTCCTAAAGGAAAAGTATATGGAGTGGGTGGGACTGTGGAAAGTTAAATTGGCAGCTCCACAACCTAGTTGTTTCTCCCCTGATTACAGTACCAGTTTAATGAGGGAGATCTAATAGTTGCCCAAAGATGCCACATGCTCAAGCCAGCTCTGGCAGCATCTCTTCCTAAAGGCCAATACTTGCACCACTCCCTCCATTTTAGTAGGGAGTGAATTTCATTTGCTCACCACCCACCTCTTGTTTTGCTTTCATCTTAATTCTACCTGTATCTCGACATGCACTAATTGTGACCTAGCCAAAATGAACACAACAACCAATCATGAACTGTGGTCTGCTAGGGATCTTTTCAAAGCACTGGAAGCTGCCAACTGACACAGGATCTGGTTGCTACCAAATCAGGCCAATGGTCTACCTGGTCCAAGAGTGCCAACACCATGGCAACAGCTCTCCAAGGTAAGGGGATGTTTTCCCAAGTCCTAATACTTGAAAATTGTTTATTTATATGGTGCCATTGGCATGGCATTGATAGGCTCCTGCCCTGAGAAGTTAACATTCCAATTTTTGACAGCACAGAATATGACAGAGAGGGGATGGAAGAGCGGCAGGCCAAGTTAACTACAAACTGGTCCAGCAGCCTGTTGCTCAGCATTCCTTGCATCCTGCTACTAAGCTACAGTTGCAATGAGTTTCTCAGATCAACCATACTTTCTGCTACAGGTTCCTCTTGACCCTTTCCCTATGTTTATGGGTGGATTTAACCAATAATGTATAAATGGCTAGGGACTAGGTTACCAGAAAGATTGCTGTCTCCCACAGATATCTATCTTCAGATGTCTTGCTCTGTGTGTCGCTGTCAAATGAGGTGAAGTGGATCGTTACAAAGGACAGAGCCTTTTCAGTAGTGGCTCCCCAGAACCTATTATTTTAGGTTCCACAGAGAGGCTTGTCTGACACCTTTTTTACAGTCTTTTTGGTGAGGACTTCTTTTTAAAAAAATCTTGAACTTTTAAACTTGTGCTTTAAAATAGACCCTCTGCCTTTGCTGCTTTAATAGCTATTCTAATGGCGCTTTAGAAAACTCTTTTTTAGTATAACTGTAAGCTGAGCTAGAATTTGTATCATTCTGTCTGGAATAGATAAAAGTTTTCTGTTGCTGTGCTTACTGTGTTTTCATTATTGCATGTTTTAATATTGTATTACTACTGTATTTCAATTGTATTATTTATTTATTACTGTATTTTACTGTATTTTGTAAGTCATCTAGGGAACTTTACTAATGTGTGACCGTATCAAATTTAATACTGATTATATTGAGCTAAATGTGGATCTGAAAAGGCTGAAGGTCTACTAGTCTGGATATCTCTCTCTCTCTCTCTCTCTCTCTCTCTCTCTCTCTCTCTCTCTCTCTCACACACACACACACACACACACACACACACATGTTTATTTTAAATTGCCCCAAGTATTCTCTCTCCCTTCCCAGATGAAATCTAGACTGATCTACCTGCTTTCTCTTCACAAACATCTCATGGCCCCTCCACCAGTCTACCCTCCCCTGCTCCCACGTGTAGAAACCTTTCAGAAAACCTGGAGCCAATCAAGACAGAGGAGCGGTCCCATTTGCCCCTCAGCTGCAGAGACAGGCACAGTTCGAGACAAACTAGTACGAGACAGTTTGCTACAAGGCATGAAAAAAATTATCATATTTCTGTACAGTAGACACTGCTGAGTGTCAGGACTAACAGGGGAAAACTTGCGTGTTCACATCCGCTCTGTCTCTCCCTCTCCCAGCAGCGTTTCTCTCCCCCTCCCTCCCCACCTCAGTTTCCTGGGGTTTGGACGGATGGATCTGACATTTCAGTTGAAACCTTTGCAAATGGAGCTACGGGGCTTGAACGCTGGGCTCCTTCCAAATGCTTACATTTATTACAGTCAGAGGCTACAAGGCCAGGGAAATGACGGCCCACAACAATCAGAATTTATTTCTGCTCCCGTTCTGTCTGTTGAGGTTTTCCATGCACCATTTTCATTTAAAGTGTGGTCGATGTTCCTTTGTCTCTACTACAGTTACAACAAGAGGTCTAGAAATCTGCACCTAAAAAGACCAATATTCTGGGACTTGAAGAAATAATGGAGGTCAGCCCTTCTTGACTTCAAAGTATCTGCAGAAAATTGAGGGGGGGTGGATTAGTAGAATTTTTTTTTCAGGATGACCAAGCCAAAAGGCATGCATAAAGAAAAGCAGGGGCATTCAATGGGGGGAAATCAGAAGCCAACATTCCATACAAGAAATGCCACATTCTTGGTACACAATATAAATAAGAGTAATTGCAAAAGAAGATACATTATTTCACCCTAGTGAACAAATCATTAGACTCAATTTGCTTTATCACAGACATGAAATATGCTCAGCAATTGTAGAAGTTGCTTCTTATTTGTTATTATTTTCAGAGGTGTAGTCATGCTACTCTCTTGCAAAAACCAATCAGAGTCACCTTAAAATACAAACTAATTCATTACGGCAGAAGTGGACCTGAATCCATGGAAGCTTATTCCAAAGTAAGTAAACTTATACCCCACCTTCCTGTTTCTGGAAAAACCACTCAAGGTGGATTATAGCATAATTATGAAAATAACAAACTGTTTAAACAATAAAATATAATCAAAATAGTTTTCAAACAAAATTAGGTTTATTAGTAACAGTCCAACATACTTAGGTTGGAGACAGTAGCTTTTTAAAAAGGAGGTATAGCAAGCATTGCTGCCCAGAGAATATAAATTCATCTCACTGTTGCTTCTGGTGAACTAGAATGTTTTTTTGTTTTTGTGGGGGGAGGATAGCCACCTGCAAATTCTGTATGACAAGCTACAGAAAGACTGAAGGAAAATGCAGGCATGCACTAAGGAAAATACCCCTTCTAACTCTCTTAGAAACCAGCTTCCATTTGCTTCCTGTTAGTTAAACTACTACTCCAGGTAATCTGCAAATTAGTGCAGAAATAGAAATGCAGAAGTGGAGACAATAAAAAAAATTATACCCAACATTAATGTGTAGGTCCTGTCCTTGTTTGGATAACTGAGCCGAACTCACCCCATGCAGAAGCCTGCAGATGCACCATCCAGAGAAACTTTCTGCACAGACATAGGTTTTATTTCTAACACCTCCTCCAGCTGCAGCAACCAGTTCTTGGATTCAGTAATTTTTGTAGGTGGCTTTTTGAAGACAATAATAATTGGTCCTCAGGGTTATGAGAAATATCATGAAAGCATGGCTGTGATTAATCTTGTACACACACAAACACACAGCCAATCCACAATCTTCTGCTGAATTAGAACTAAACCAGCTGAACGGGTTGATTCATACTGCCATCATAAATGAACAAACATTTTATTTCTGAGGTGTTAACCTTTCAAACCCAAGACTGTTTCCAGACTGGCTTTAGAAAGGGCATTTTATATTAAGCTACAAGAAAACAAAAAGTAGGGGGGAAATGAAATTTTTAAGCAAACACTTCAAATGCAATTGATTTTTTCTCCATCCCCCCAAATGTCAATTGTACTTGGGTAGTAAGGAAGCTGTTTTTATTATAACATGAAATAAATTCATAATGGCCTTATAATATTCATTCTGAGATGCATTTTTTTAAAAGTCAAAGGTGCATTTAAATGCTTTTTGTTGTAATGTTTTCTGCTAGTCACTGCAATTTGTAACCAAAATACCGAAACTAGCTAGGAACCTCCAGAAAGGAAAACTTTCCTCACATTGGTGGTGTACACTCTTGTAACAAAGATGCTGAGATAGGCAAAAACCACACCAAGCTGCATGTTTTCTGGTAGGACTGCAGCCTCTGATTAACCCCCATTTAGCAACTGGATTTTGTGGTTTCACTTCAAGTTGTTTCAGCTGACACACTCCCAGGGAAGTGCCAGAGCCAAGCCATAGAAGCCAGGACTTCCTTATAAAGTTCTGCTCAGAAAACCAGCCACAAGTTCCTATGGTTCATTGAGCTGATATGGTTCAAGCTTCAGAAGCTTTATAAGGCACCTCAGGGAAACAAAATGACATTGCCAGTGGTACAGCAACAAAGCCAGAGTCTCTGGTCTTCCCTTTCTAAATCTGTGAAAAATTATGTGAACATGGATGGACAATCTCTCCATCATTTGTTGACAAAAGGCTACTGAGTAACTGAACCCCTCAAGAGAAAAGTACGGGGTAGAGGGGTATATGTGGTTTCATTGGGGGAGGGCAGTTATTAACACTTTTAATAAAAATCAAACCATAGGTCATATTGAAAATAACCTACAGCAAGCACAGAATCATCTACAAAAAAAAAAAAAGTTGAGAGCAAAGTAAAATAAGTAAAGCACTTCTGACTGATTTGTCCTAGAAGTAGAATCCTAACTCACAGTAAATGACTAATCTCTCTAATGCAGTCATCTGGATTTTTCAAAGCACTTACAGACACTTACAGAGTGGCACTAGCCCACAGGTTGGGAACCTTTTTCAGCCTAAGTTCCCAGTTCCCTTCTGGGCAACTTTCAAGAGGCCGTGCATCTGTGGTAGGTGAGGCCAAAAGCACAAGTGGGTGAAACAACAAATGTAAATTTTACCTTTGTACAGCAGTGTGCTTTCTACCAGACACTCATTCACAATTCTTTATCCTCCATCCAGGGAAGCAAGAGGCATTGTCAGAGTTTAAGGACACTTTCCAGCCATGCAAAAACACTCAAGAAGGGTGTGATATGGGGCTGGGGAGAGGTGTGGGAGGAGTATCGAGGGCCAGACAGAGAGGGTTGGAGGGCATGACGTTCCCTACTTTTGTTCTAGCCAAACCACATTTATCTCAACCCTCTAGCTACAATATGGTGATAATCACATCAGCCTACCTTCCAGGGCCATTGGTGAGGATTAATGCAATAAAAAATCTGAAGCACTTGGAGGACTTGAAATATGCTATGTAATTGACTACCTATTATTGTTTCTGACAGCAGTTTAAAATTTGACAGGATCTAGTATGGCTGCTCCTCCAAGTTTCAAGTTGTGGGCTTATTGAACCTTACTTACTTGAAGTTACTTGTTGATGTTGCTAATCTTTAAGCTATTGATTTTTGAAAGCATGGCATAAACAAACAGTACTTTGCAGGTTGGGCTCTAGCAAAACAGAGGACAATGGAGCCACATATATTCAAGGGAGATGATTGTCATTCTAACCTGTTCATATTTCTCCAGCTCTGTGTGATAGATCTGTCTGATCTGGGTCAATTTGGCCCTGTAATCTGAATGTTCAATAGAGTTATCCGAAGATCCACCAGAAGCTGCTGCTGCTGCTGCTGCTGCCGCTGATCCTCCACCTTTCTCAGGACCTGAAACCCCTTCTGCCAGAAGCATATTGTCCAATCTCATTAGCTGGGGGTCAGGAGGGTCTTCCTCTTGAGCTCCTCGGATGCTGAGACCTTTAGGTGAAGGAAATAACAAGAAGAAAAATTACCTAAGTTAATATAACCTGTTTCCAGTAAATCTTCTAACTATTCCACTGGCTCAGAGAATGGAAAGCAGCAGGAGTCACACACACACACACACACACACACACACACACACACACACACACACACACACACACACATACATTGCTGGGAGCCATTTTCATATGGATTTGTGAAGGCTTCCAATCCTAGCAGTTGTCGTTTAAGGAGGAAGGTATTACTAAGCACTCCGTACACACTATGCTAAAAAGTAATGATCTTTCAAGATTTTGAACCAAAATAACCCAAATTCTGCATCAAGAAGAGAAGAATTCTGTGAATTGAATAAGTTAATCAATGCATTCACTGTTATAAAATGTAAGCAAATGGCTCAAAGTACTCAAAGGATCACAGAAAGCAGAAATATTAAACAAGGACACTGTTCCTACAATAATATGTTTAGGTCACACCAATTGCTAAAGTCAGCCTTTTACAGTTGATGCAATAATATGAGCAGCAGTCAAGGACCAGCAGATTCTTCTAAAGAGTTGGCAGTGGACTGAGCCACTGTTATCATGGGCTGCTTTATAAGCTTTTGGATCTTTACCTGAGGATAAAAATGTTTACTGTATTATAATTAAATATAATAAATAATTTGCATAAAATAAATGTGCATTTATTTACTTATTTTGTACCACATCCATTAGTAACAAAACGGTGTGCAACAAGAAAGTTAAGAGGGTTAGTAACCTGCTTACAATTTTTAACTGGAATACCAAACTGTCTAGTCAGCAAAATATTCCACACATGTATTTTGCACAAATACGATGGCTTGGGGTTATTTCTGGTTCAAGGAAAAGCAGGGGAGGGTTCCACTTCACTGATAGGTCAAGGGATATACTGTAGTACTGGTACTTTATATCCTTCCAGAGGATCACCCTTCCTGAGGAGATAATCATTAGGTCTTAGATCTACTGAATGCAATATGCATAGTCTGCAGTGCCCAGCTCTGCTGTAAAGAATGCTGTGATGTATGCAGCCTCAAAACCACTGGTTCTTTTTGTTTTTTAACCACCCAGAAAGTTTAAATTGCCATTCCATGCTAAAACGTGTTCAAAATTGCCAGCATTGTTATCAGCAGCTAGCAGAGAAGCACCAGCGTTTATTTTAAAATAATAATAATAATAAATAAAGTTTCCACCTCTAACCAGAGGATCCCAAAATGGCATCCAATCACCAGTCTCATCTGACTATTATAGATCAAGGCTGACAATTTGTAGGTTTAATCAGGTCAAATGGGCTTGCTGCCAAGATGCTCTCAACACCACTGAAAAACAAAGTTGAGATATAATTACAGTTGGGGGTGGGAATCACTAGAGCCATGGCTCCTTGGATCGGCATTTCTATTTAAGATGCAATACAACCCAAAAATATCCCAGCTCAATTAACCTCTTCAAATCGGTTTAAAAGCAGGTATTCCTGACAGATCCCCTGAGGGGGAGGAGCTGGCACCTACTGAGTCTGCATGCCGATTCTGCCTTCTGTGGTGTTCATGTTGTTGTTTATACACAGCGGCACACAAGCTCTGCATCAGGTGCAGCTGACATGACAGTAACATCCATAAACTGCCAAGTGTTCAGCTCAGAAGTGGCAGTTAAATTTGACTCACTTGCATGAATCTAGCCCAATTCCTCATAGGTGTGGAGGTGGAGAATGAGACAGATTTGTGACCGGTCTGCCCTGCACAAACATCAGCCAATCCCTTGTCATATATTTGACACATGTATTAAAACAAACAAACAAACAAACAAACAAACAAAAAACTTTGAAATCAACCACCTTTGTAGCAAGCACCAGTTGCCTGCAATATTGTTAAGACAAGTGAAATGACTGAAAAATTGCTTATATTTATCATTGATAGATGGTCAAGATTTGAAGTGGGCTATACCTATGCATGCCCCACTAAAACCAAAGGATGAATGCATCCCTCATTAATATGCAGAATGGCAACTGTAATGCCCTATTGTCCAAGAATGCACAAACAGAGCAAGATCTGGGCAAAAAGCAGTAAGCGGGTGTTAGGGAAGCACAATTCTATAGTGCATGTTTGGTATACAGAAGATCCCTGGTCACTGGCATTGCTGGGTAATAAAGACCCTTAATAATATGATATCCACAAGCTCCACCCCATCTCTAATTTTTGCCAAACCATGTCCCACCATGGAGTGCAGTACCACAGGTTAGGAGCATCCCATCTTGTACTTAGAAGCTGCTTTGGAGTGTTACAAGTGCCTCACACCTTTAATGAGGTAGGACAGTATTATGACCTCCAAATTGCAGGTGGGGGACTGAGTTAAAGAAGGAATGTGGCTTGCCTACGTGAGTTCTTGGCAGAGGTGACTTTCAGTCCAGGGACTTACCAATTCATACGGTAATTCATCCCCTTAGCCACTATGTTACATAAACCTTGTTTCCACCCATCTGTAATAAGTATAAAGTTGGTTGATTATATGGAGCGATTGATTGTAGATACTGAGGACTTATTGAGAATTTTAAGTGCTGCCCCAACTTCTCATATTTTTTATTTCTCCATCCACCATCTTTATTATTATATACATGTTGAAAACCATGGGTGTTAAAAAGGGGGTTGCATTTTCTCCTTTTATCAGTGAATCTTATTTTAATTTCATCAACCTACTTCAACACCCCACACACAAAGCACACTAAATAATTTGGATGCCACACACATTGTTCTTCCTTCCCCCTTTTCAACCTGGCTTCTGCTTCATCTTACCCAGATCTGAACACTCACTGCAAAAGTTGGTGAGCGATATTCTGTCTGATATGTTGCTTTTCTTGTCCCCACCCCATAAAACAAGCTTCTTCTTGACATGATAAGAATCTCACCATTCCACATTAAGCTCTCAGAATTGTGTGTGTGGATCCTAAAACGTTTGGAAGGCAGAAAGCCAACTTGATAAATTATCACATGTTTCTTCTTCTCCCACGTCTTCAGTACACCCCAATTACCTTCAAATTCTAAATTTGTTTTTGGGATACTGACACTGGAGTTTGTTCACTGCTTGGACTTGACAATGCACATTTGCTTCCTTGTTATAAAATGTTTCATCTTTGCTATTTCATCTTATCAGGTTCTCATTAAAGCATTAAGCAATATTCTACATGGTTAGCCTATTCCTGCTAAGGGCTTCAATTCCTCTCCTAAGGAAAAACAAACAGGCTTTTGCTAATTTATATACGTTACTTCATTAACTCTATGAGAATTTTTAAATGGCTGCTCACTGAGCTAGGCAGCTGAGTGCATGCTTTGCATGGAAGCAGCCTCAGCTCTAGCCTCCAATATTTCCACTTAAAAGATTCTGGAAGAAAAAAACTCTGTTCAAGACACTGGATAGACAAGGATAATATGGACAGTATTGGGCTAGATGCACCATTAGTCTGATTTGAAGAAAAGACTTTTGAGAGAGGAGGGCAGGTATCCTTATAACACTAAGATGGGCAAAAGGTAGATTGGAATCTACAGGTAAGTCTCTGGGTGATTTTCAGTAGATAACAAGGATTTCAACCCCCAATAACTTGACAATTGTTTAACCCCCAGTGAGGTCAGCTTGGCACCTTTGATGACATATTTTCGGCACAAAGTAAAAACCTACTGTTTTCTCAAGCTTTTGGTGATTTATTATAGTTTTGTTTTTGCTGTCAGTATGCTGATAGTATGCTGACAAACCTTCTGTGGCTGCATGGGGGTATTTTGTATTTTTTTTAATGAACTGCATGGAAGCTTTAACAATGTGCTGATATTATAATGTATTCTATTTATGCTTATGTATTTAATTAGTACGCGGGTGGCGCTGTGGCTTAAACCACTGAGCCTAGGGCTTGCCGATCAGAAGGTCGGTGGTTCAAATCCCCGCGATGGGGTGAGCTCCCGTTGCTGCCAATCTAACAGTTTGAAAGCACATCAAAGTGCAAGTAGATAAATAGGTACAGCGGGAAGGTAAATGGCATTTCCGTGTGCTGCTCTGGTTTGCTAGAAGCAGCTTTGACATGCTGGCCACATGACCTGGAAGCTGAACGCTGGCTCCCGCGGCCAATAATGTGATATGAGCGCTGCAACCCCAGAGTCGGTCACGACTGGACCTAATGATCAGGGGTCCCTTTACCTTTAATTTTAATTTTTTAATTAAATTTAAGTATTTAATTATGCTATGTCACTGTGGTGTATGGGGTGTTAGGGGAGGGGTAGTACCTCTGGTGGAGGACACATCATGCGTGGCTCCTAGAAGTTGTCAGCATGTGACAGCAGCCACACCCCAGGAATGGCTTTAGCCAGCTAAACCTGGTGAAGGTAGCTGATGCGTCTCAAACCCTTGGTGAGTTAGGGACTTCCCTGAAGGCAAAGACAGGCTCTGGTGGATTGAGGGGATGAGACCAATAGGGGTCCAATGGTTAAGAAGGCGGTTTCTGCATGTGCTGTAGAGGGAAGTGAGGGGCAGATGGAACTTGTCAACCTGGGAAGGCAGTCCATATAGGACAAGCAACTCCTGCAGCCAAGCTGGTGCCAAATGTATTATTCTGCATTCCTTTGGCCTACATCAGGCCTACATGCACCCTGGGAAGGTCACTTTGGTTTTTCTTCACCCCAGAGGTGCACTCCATTGTCTCTCAAGACAGATGGATGCCAACAATATAAGTCACTTGGAGACCTCTGTATAATAATCAGTCTAATAAATACAAAAGATAACAGCAATAACAACAAATAAAAAAACAAGTTACCACCCTGCCCTGGTTGCCCTTGTTTTAATTGCCTCTCTCTCAAACTTAGTGTTCCTCATCAGTCAAATAAGAGTATTAAATGGTTGCCTTTATTAGCCTTTGTACAACTATGCTGGTCAGTTTCAGCGCTCTGTGCTAAAAGCCGTCAGCTGCAGTAAATTCAGCTACTGTATAGATCTGTATGTGTACATTATGGTTTCCTGATTTAACGCTCCATGAGATCCCTTATATTGCAGATGCACAGAAACAACCACAAACCCTCTCAGGCTCTACTACCAATATAAGCCCTTTTGCACCTGCCTCTCACTGGTGGATTGGGTGGTTGTTATAGAAAAGAAAGATGTTTTCACAAACCTGAAATCTGCCTGCCACTACTCTGTGGTTTTCAAACTTCCAAGCCTCTGGGCACCTCTTTCATATTGACTTCCCTACGAAAACCACCACTACCTGATCATATTCAACACAGGCCTGAGGGTACCTATGTACCTGCAGGAGCTTATGGTGGCAATCAGAAATGGGAGACCAGTCATTTTCTGGCCATGGCTAGTATTACAGTATAAATATGACACAGTTTAAAAATTGCACAGTTTGGAACAAGGGCTATGAAACTGCTAGGGCAAAATGGCACAGTTGTTTCCAGATAACTTTGGATTGTTTCCAAATGAAATCTGTTTTGACTACCTGCAGTGAGTCCTACCCCAGTTCTTAGCAAGTTACACAGTCCATTGCATATGCTGGTACACCAAGAGAAGGAGGAAAGGATGATCTGTTAACATTTATTCTGGTTTGAGGCGCTACTTAAGCAATACCTACAAGACCATGTGTGGGGGAAAGAGGATGAACCATTTCCATCTCTATCTTCCTTCATTAATTTTTGAATTACAGTTATCAACACAAGTATATAATGAACAAGAAGGCTGTTATTCTATAGACGGGGTGATGGGAAATATTGTCCTACTCTAGGTCTTTTGATATTGACTGGATAAAAATCAACTCTGTCTTCCTGGGTCTGTGTTTCTCCTCCTTTAAAGAGGATCTCACAAGCTCACCTTATTTGCCAAGCCAAGCCTTTCCTTTATTCAACAGCTTCAGACAATGGATGCTACCTAGCATCTGCCTTTATAAATTATGCACCAATAATATATGTATTTTTGACATATAAGCTCACACTGTGGCTATTGTTTCTCTATTTTTATTCCTCAGTATATCAACCTACAAGTTTATTACTGCTTAGCTCGCTGACCTTTCAATGCATCGTGGTATTAAGGTACAGAGTGGGCTTGAAAGAACACAATAATACATCACTTCCAGCACAATTGGAGAGGTACTAATGGCACTGGAAGTGCAAGGACTCAAGCTGGAGAGCTATGCATCGGCCTAAAGCCAAATCTTTCCACATTAAATATGGCAGCTTGAGCTGGTACACCTTTGATAGATCTTTCAGGACCACTTTCATGCCTGACAATTTCTTTTCCTCTAGGCAAAGTTTCAAAAATCTTCATGGGTGAGCTGTAGAGTTAACCACAAACCTGTTTGCTCTCTATTTCCATCTACTTAAAGCCACACCATTCATTTTGGTATCTGCAGGATCCAGACAAATCACATAAACAGACGCTAAAACATTGTTTAACAATGAACTTGGCTTTGTTATAGAACCACAGTTTTAGCATATCTTTCAGCAGATCCTAATTAGCTGTCTTTCAACGCGCTGTGCACCTGCCCCCACAGATAACAGACGAGCGCGCCTGCACAGGCGACGGCATTCAGAGGCCAATAAATAAATTGCAGGTCAAAATTATTACAAAGCTTTTCCTCCGAATAAACCCATCTCCTTCACAATACAAAGCCGTCGATATGAAAAGCACCTAAAAACCCACTCAAATGGTATGATTACAGGGGCCGTTTGAGTTTAATAATCCGACTGTAGTTCAGGCATTTTCAACAGCTCATTAAGGGTTCATTAATATATGGGCAAGCTTTTGAATTATAAATAAGCAGATTAGAAACCCGTGGTGTCTGAATTGTATAGTAGGTATCTTGGCTAACAGAGTAATATTGCAAGCACAATGAAAGGTTGGCCCAAGAGAGTTCTGCTGGAGATACAGGGCATGGCTTTCTCCATCGTCTTTATTAATTTCATAAAACTGTAAAGTTGGAAGGGACCACAGGACATCTAGTCCAACCCCCTGCAATGCAGGAATGTTTTGCCCATTGTGGGGCTCAAATCCACGACCCTGAGAGTCTTATGATCTACCGACTGAGCAATCCCTTTGCCTTGCTTGTTCACCTTGTGAAGTGCATGTGTGTTATTTTTCTGAAGTGGTAAATCAAGAATTTTAAGACATGCCAACCAACCACCATATATATGGACCCTAGTGTTCCACAGAAACACCAAAGACTCAACTCAAAGATGTAATCACCACCAAATCACCTTCCTAGTTCCATAAGAGCTGTCTGATTGGCAATACATTTTGCTTAGATGGATGGGTGTGTGTGTGTGTGTGTGTGTGTGTGTGGATACTAGTCTCCTATACAAAGATAAAGTTCACATTCATTGCTCTGCTTGTTTTTGCTTCTAGGCCCACCCACCACTGGCATATGTCCCTGGGAGATTGCTCAGAAGGGAATGTGGTCCCTAGGCTGAAAAATGTTCCCTATCCGTGACTTTGAGAATTTAGTGGGGGTAGAGAAACACCATCAAGAGACAAAGACTGCTGAAGTTCATTTACAAAGTAACAGGCTAAGATCTGAGGTTGTTCAATCCCAAAAAAACCGAAAAGTACAGAGATCTTGGCTGCTAGCTCTATTTTGCCTCCTTGAGGCATTTCTAACATGAGAACAGATATCTGAAAATGCCAGCCCTTCATTTTCTATAAAGCATCAGCAGAGAATAATGACTGCTCTCATATAAAAACACAATTTAATGTTGTCATGCTGCAATATTGTGTTGGTGTGGCAATTAACATGGCTGGTCTTAACACAAACCCTGAGAGCCATGCCTAGTCTCCATCTACATCACTAGCTTCCCCAGCAGCCACTGAAACCAGGAGCACTCTCTCCAGAAGTCAGTGGAACACACAAATAACATCATGAGCCACAGAGCACAGCTACCGTATATACCACCAAATCTAATGCACACCTGAATTTTCAAAACCTTGAAACTAAAAAAGTATTTGCTATGTCAATGGTGTTTTTCAAGCTTTCAATTGAATCTAATGCGCCATCAAATCTAATGTGCACCCTAATTTTTGTGACAAAAAGGTGCACATTACATTGGAGTTAATATTGTGATTCACACTCTCTTGTCTGCACAGTTTACCGTCTGCACAAATGCAGCAACAACACCATGTTCTATCTCCCAGGGTCTGCTAGCCAACCAGGGTGGTGAAGACTGCTGACATTATAATTTATAAAACCTATAAATTATAAGTTTATAATTTAGCTCCTTAAGGCCATGATCAACTTTAAAAAAGAGAAAGAAACTGACATTAAAGAACACAGATTGTTTATCACGAGAGGTGCACATAATAAGGTCTATGTACACAATTGATCTTCTTGCATGATCTCTGCTCCCCA